>NW_020884881.1:2559707-3133304 GCF_003945725.1 Corapipo altera
GAATACTGTGCAAAGTTTTGGTTCCCCCAGTACAAGACAGAAAAGTCTAAACCAGACCAAGTTCAGCAGAGGGCCACCACAATGATTGGGAGCTGAAGTCCTTACCCTGTGAGGAGAATTTGAGGTAGCCGGGATTGCTCAGCTTGGAGCAAAGTTGGCTCCAGGGGAACTGAACATCAATCCTCCAGCATCACAAAATATGGCCAGACTTCACAGCCATGTGGTGGCAGGGTGACAGACAACAGCCAAAAGCTGAAACAATAAAGGCTCAGACTGACATGAGGAGAAACTTTTTCACCATAAGGACAGTCAGGCAGTGCAACACATTGCCCAGAGAGTCTCCGTCCATTCTTGGGGGTTTTCAAGACCCAACCACATAAAAATCTGACCCGAGAAACTGGTATGATCTCATAGCTGACCTTGCTTTGAGCAGGAGACTGTCTCATCCTACCTTACTGGTGACTAGACTGAGCTTTGAGTTAAGTTGTCCTCAGTGCTCTCTGTAGTTCATCAAGAAAGATAGGAACCACTGTGCAATTCACATCTAAATGAACTAATAAACCTCTACTGGAGACCTACTGGACCTACATGCTCTGGAGTCACTGGTCTCCAGTGACTCCAGAGAGAGCTTTGATTAAAGTCATAGACTCAATAATATTCAGATATCTTTCTGTGTACCAAAGAACCAGCAAATATTTGCCTCAATTCTCATTTATATGGAGAAGTTGAATGGAAGTAGGCATCATCTGACCTAATTTTAGTCCTTCTCTATGTCCTGACAGAGGAAAGTAAATATAATACAGTCACTGAAAACATGAAAGAACCTAAACCTGTAGGTTTAGATTTTTTGCTACCTTAGGAATTGCAGCTGCACAGTCAGGTTTTGGGGTTCCTTTCTCTAAAACTTCCAATGGAGAAAAGAAGGTTTATCAAATTTCATACAGTAAATTATGAAAATTGTAAAGGAGATTTTAAAAATGATGCTGAACCTCAGCAGCAAACACACATGAAAGATTTCATAGTAAATAAAGAGAATTCCAACTGTATGGGCAAGAATAGCAAAGAAGGGGATATTGCATTAAACCAAGAATTAAACACCCATGATTTTTTAAAATATGCATATGTGCACATGCACTTAGTGTAGGAATAGACAATAGCAAGAAGTGAGGTCCTATGACTGTTAGTAAAAGTGGTACTCCTCCCTGCAACAGCTCCAGTGGCACTCCTCACCAACAAAATGCAAGGAATTTCTCGGCTCCTCATGCATCCTGATTTTGATACCATAATATAGGCAGTAAATAACGTAAGGCACCTTTCTCTGTTAAGGTCCAGTTCCCAGAGGTACATGGTGTTCTCCCATGAGGGGCACCTCTAGCCCTAAAGACCACTAAGAAAGATGACTTCCAAGACTTCCTTCTCTTTTTCATACACAAAAGCAGTGTCTTGCTGAGAAAGATAGTCTTCACCATTTAGAAAACTCAAGATATTTTAGCAACATGCTCTTTTTGTATTTGAAAAAAAAAAAAAAGGAAAGAAAAAATTCCACCAACCAGCTAGAAAGGTCAATTTCACTGCAGCAAAGAGATGAAAAACCTTATCTGTATTTCTGCCCTTTCCACATTATTTTGAAGATGTTGTTCATAAAAAATGTCCATCTCATCTAATCAATTTCTTTCTCTTAAATATCGCTACATTAAACAGCTCTTGAAAAAAATTATTAATTTTTACAAGCATTTACATCTTCCTCCAGAATACATAATATCAGATTTATTTTGCTTTCCAACCTCAGCCTTTACAGCTACCATTCCAATACAAGTGCCACTTCAGCTCTAGCCTCCTCAGTATGATGAGCCTTTCCTTGTGTTGTATGTCCTAGACCACAAAAAAACCTCTATGGTTAAGCAATTGTGAAAATAAGTATGGGGTATGGTTGCTAAATATTCCTGAAGGTAAGAAAGAGCATTTACTTGTTATCATGCTTACCATCTAGAAAGCAAGAATAATGTTATTAAGATATAATGTTTCCTTTGCCCATTATCCATCTTTCAGGAATGAGAGAATTCCACACTACCAAAGTGGTCTCAACTTTGTCAAAAATAAAAATATTTCTAAATTAATGCTTTAACAAATCTTCAGTCTTTATAATTAGAAATCAACCTTCTGTAATTTTTTAATAAAGCAACATAATAACTATGCTACAAATAAATCAAATAAATTAGGCATAACAAACAATTAAACAGATGACATTTAAAATTAATTTTCTCTACTGGAAGGAACACAATTTAAATTGGTGCTGAACCTAGCACTCTGCTTGTGAACATTCTTTCAAATGCAGTGACAATCAAAACCTTCATAACATTTTCAGAGGCAAGTCTATTTCATTTTCCAGTATTTGAGGTTTCACTTTTAAACTAGGTTTTTTCAATTACCAAACTTCTCTAGAAATGCTTCATGTCTTAAAGTTTCTGCTCAGCTCCATAGTATGTAATTGCAGAACAGCTGCACAGTCACACCAACCACTGATAAAAAGGCATTACAAACTTCTAAGCAAATCATATTTATAATGCATAATATTAAAGGCCAAAGAAAATCAGTAGTACTTCAAGGCAAACTTCTGAAAATAGGGCAAGAGCATCTTGGGAAAGTGGTAAACACTGAGCAGCAATGAAAAGATGCAGCTGTCTAAAACATAACTTCTGTACAGCACATTGAAAAGAGAATTACCTTGCTTTTGACTGTATTTTGTCTCCCAAATTAAAGCATTATTTACAGTTAACTGCTTCAACGATTGGACTCAAAAAGTTTAAGAGTCCAGTCCAGTAAAGAGTAGGCACCTGTAGGAGCTACCCAATTCTATGCACATGGGCTCTCTCCCTGACTTCACATATGTCAATACAGCAAAGATTTGCCACTGTGAGCTATTTCAGGTGATCCAGAAGCCACAAAGGAAATGCTCTATTTGCTGCTCTGAAAGCTTTTCTCTAATACTTCACTTGTAATGCTGTAAGTGAAGAGTGAGTCTGTAGAAATCAGTGCATTAAGGCTCTGTAAAGGCAGTCAGCAAGGAAATCTAGCAGGTGCACATTTCACTTGCAGGCTTTACTTAACAATTGTCATCACATGCATACACATTTTCTGCAAAGCATCAAATGCTAAAAACAAAGCAAAGACATTTCATATTCACTAGAAGATGACAGACGAGTTTTTAGAAACTGCAAAATGCAATAGAATATTTCACCCAGATCATTTTCAAGAAAAATAGGAAGCCAAAAATGAGACGATGAATTTAATTTTTGCTCTGATGCCTGAAAGAACTAAATGTAGAATGGTATCTTCCTCTTGGACTGTATGTGTGACAACACAAAGGAGTACTATGTATGTGAATTGAGGGTGGAGCAACTCTGGCTCTGTATATGCCTTCTGGAATGTGAGAAGGTAGCAGTGAATTTGCTCTAAATGAAAGAAGTGGGAAGTTGAAGTGGCCATTTTTGTAGCTAGCACATCGCTAGAGATCTTAAATTGAAGAAGTAGTTGAAGAAACCTGTTTCTGACACATATTGCATATGTCAGTTTAAGACTATAGCTAGTCTGTTTTATATTGACACATATAAATAAATATATATTAAAAAAACACAAAAGCAATATGTTGTTAAAACATTTGAATTATGACATAAATAAGACCTTTGCTTGGGAAAAAGCCTCAGGGGAACAGTTCTACAGACAAGTCCCTGCAAGGAAAATGCTTCCAGGGAATGCCTCCCTAGACAAATCTTCTGCTAAGCAGAATGCCTCTGGCAAAATGCTTTTGGTAAAGTGCTTCTGAAAGACGATGACTCTCTTGACAAAACCTGTACTCGCTCTCTCAGAGTGCCCAAAGCCAGGCTTTCATCGCCGCAAGAAGCAGCCCATCAGTGGGATGAGCTTACTGTCTCTAACCAATAAAAATAAAAACTAGAACCAATTACTGCTCTATCCCAATGATTATAAAGCCAGAAATTTCCATAATCACAGCTATTATAAATATTTGTACTTTGATTAGGTAATAGTGGCAAATAACTGTCAGGAGGAAGGGATTTATGTGTGATAAAGTTACTGAGAAATAATCATACTGGAGTTATGCAAATTGGTCCTCACCAACCAATCTGCCTGCAAGGATTTGCATAGGTGATTACAAATGTGCAGTAATGCATATGTAACTCTGGACTCTGCCTGCCTGAGAGACAATTTCTTCTGTGAAGTACTCAGTTATCTGAAAAATCCTGAAGTTACACTGGTATTGAAATTTTGTCTTGTTTTTCACTTTCTTTGTGTTATCTAGTACAAGTATAACTGTTAAGAAATTCTCGTGCCAAAGAAATCTTAAATCATATACTCATAACAAACAAAATTACCATAGTTCTTCTCTTTCTCACTAATCTATTTAATCTCTCACTATCCTCTTGCTGCAGCTACATCCCTTGAGGAAAGCCTTTTTGGTCCCTATGACCACTACCTAAGAGTGAAAAAACAGAAAGTAGGAAGTGACTGTATTTACTACAGCACAGAATAAGGAGACCATAGCACACAGACAGATAAACATGCTGTACAGATATTCAGGAAATGTCAAGGGTTTTTTATGAGACGTTCCAAGCATATTGCTATAGCTAAAACACAGTAGCCATGCATTTTTGCACAAAACCCTTTAGAGCTAGAAAATTAATAGCAATCTTCAAGTTATAGTATCAATTTTCCCTATTTTGGATTCTGTATCTCTTCAGGTCAATATGGTATAAAGAACCTTACAACACTAGCTTTTTAGTACTGCAGAAAAAGACAGGGTGGGGGAAGGAGTATAACTTTACAAAAGACTAAACATTTTCATAACTTTTCTACCTAAAGTGCTTGTATTTCAGTTTAATGCTCAATTTGAATATATTTGATACATCAAATTTTCTGCACATAATATTGGCCATGTTGATACAGCACAACAACCTGGAATATCTGGTCATATCACAGTTTAGACCTGAGGCCAGATCCTGTTCTCCTAAATCCTGTCTGAGCCAGAATGCAAATGTACAAATTCCCCTTATACTTCCAAAAGCAATCCAGCCCTCCAATCTCCTTGTAACCTCTAAGTACTTTTCTGCTTGTCTAAAAGTTCCTTTGGCATCTGAAGTATGTCTTCCATAAGCATATATCTATGCTGAAATACATTGTTAGTATTTCTATTGACTTTTTTTGGGAAAACAGCATTTATTCTCATAATACAAGGAACTTCAATTCATAACATCAGCTCTTCCAACACTCATATTTCCTAATACAACCACAAAGTGTTTTGTTCTTACATTGGACATTTCTTATTTGCTTTTTGGTACCTATTGTGCTGTTCTTTTCTGTTGTCAGTGCATGACTACAAGGAAGAAATTATACGCACTTTGCAAATAGAAATATCATTGAAGACACTTGAAGCTAATTACAAAGAATCCTATGGTAAGCTCTTTGTAGTACTAAAGACACTGAATACAAAATTTTCAGACATACTTATTGAAATAGTTTACAACTAGATGCTGTCAGAGCTGGGTGGAAAAAGGTTTCTATACTTCAACAATAATTTCAAGATTTCAAAATATTTTCTGTTTTGCATGAGGATAGAAACACAACTTGTCCAACTTTTCCACCAAAAATAAAACAAAACTATGGTTTACCACATGAGATGCTTCTAAGAGGTGGAAAATCAAAATTTAAATGTCTAACTCAGAACTCAAAAGTGTTACACTGATATTTCAGTGGGGTTATCTGGAAGCTGTACATGTTTATAAGCACAGAAACTGCCTAATGGATCTGAAAAACCTTCCATGATTAGAGTTTTAGCAAAACTATACACTTCCATTAAAAAGCTGGATTCAACTAGTTGTCATTTTCAAATAAGAAAGGAAATGTTCATCACAAAATTCTAGACAAGCAGTAGTTGCTAGTATCCAAATGTTGATATAGTACTCATTTTATCTTTATGGAGTTTTTTATTACTATTCTGTAGCAAGTGAATCATTTGTCAATCAAAATAAAATTACAGTCAATTTCAGACTGTGGTGCTCACTCAAACCAGCTATCTAATTAGATGTAGTCAACGTTATGACTCATAAACTAATGAGATCTCCCCTTTTGATTTTGTCAAAAAGGAATAGGGATTAACTCACTTGAGAAACTGTTTTCCCACTTTGAACATTAGACCACAGTAATCATTAGACCAAAAGCAACCTATTAAAAGTGTCCATTCCATATGTATTCTATAAACTTAATGCATAATATCCTATTAGGAAATTGTGAGTTCTTATCTTGTACTGGGAAAACATTCCAAAATTCACTTACAGAATTGCTCTTCCATTCATTTCTTACATTCAAAAGAAATAAAAACTGACATTTTAGCCATGACAAAGGCTAACTTGCAGACACAGCAAAGCTCTTTCTCACAAGACTGAAAAAGTTGCAACTGTTCTGCCTATACACCAAAAAAAATGTTGGGATAAAATCAATATGCATTGGTTGCTTGTCATCACCAGGTACTGGAAACAGGTTTTAGCTCATTTTTCCTATCACTAAAAAGTGCTAGGAATGTCTGAGGGTTTCTCTGGTTTTTTGCTTTTTAGAGAAAAGTTTTATACTTTTCAAATTAAGTATCTAGAATACTAATGCATAGTTAATATTCTGAATCTACTTTTTACACTGATTTAATTTTAATCTGCTCTTTTTTTTGTTAAAGAATGTAAGCCCACCCCCAGAATGACTAATTCTGGTGTATATACACTTCTAGTACCTGCTGAACTTAGATGTAATCAGTGTGATTTAAACAGGTTCAAACAGGTTAAACAAGCTCCGTACATTAAGGTGAGTGTCCTCGCCTCACAGCACCAGGGCACTGGCAAAGAGGACAAGGGGTGTCAGTAGGCAGTCTAGTGGGGTACAACTCAAGAAGGTAGCCCTTGCTCCTGGAAACCTATGTTTAGTTTGCATGACATTACCACTGGTGAAAAAGTATATAAAAAGAAATGCAGTGTCACCTAACTCCTCTCGGTTAGAATCAAGTTGTCTTTGTAGTGGCTCTTTTGCCTCGTGGAACTCACACTCCTCATTGCACAAAGGACCACAGTCTCATGTATTGCAACAGCTTTGCCCCATAGAATCACAAAATTGTTTAGGTTGGAAAAGACCTCTAAGATCATCAATTCCAACTGTTAACTCAACACTACCAAGTCCACCACTAAACCATGTCCCTAAGTGCCACTTCTACATATCTTGTAAATAACTTCAGGGATGATGACTCAACCACTCCCCTGGGCAGCCTGTTCCGGTGCTTGACAACCAAGTCAGGCGTTTGGTAACCCCCAAAGATGAAAGAAATGTGTGGTGAGGTACTGACCAAGTTAAGATAGACTTGTGGTATCCCATTTTTCTTGCTTGCAATCCCACCAAGTCCCATCCTCAGGAAACAGTGAAACAAACTGGGATATTTCACAAGTTGTTTTGTCATGATGTCTGCAAGATCTATGGCAAATGCCACCAAGTAGCTGCCTACAGTCCACTCTGTTCTCTGCCTGTCTCCTTTGCAGCACACAAGAGTATTTAGTGCTCCCTGCATCATGGGATGAACATGAAAGAAGGAAAAAAGCTACATTCCTGGAACAGACTTTCAGGCTTTGGGGGATTTCCCTTCAGAATACTTGCAGTTATCATTATTCCTTGGTTAACTTTCTGCTGCAGGAGCAGAGCTGGTGCTAATGTGGAAAATTTATGAATCTCATTACATAAAATTAAATCAATATGCACCGAGGCTGCACACACAGCCTGTCTGGGGATGACCCAATAAGTCTTGTACAGACTTGAGTCTCAGGTAACACAGAAGGCTAAAGACTCCAAACCTGACACGTCAGATACAAACTACTCTGTTTGGTAAGTTTGAAAACTCGTAATATTCTAAAACCTTACTTATCTTTTTTTTTTGTAGCAATATTTTAAGCTTCTCTACAACAAATATTCCTCCAAACTTCCCTCAGTATCACTGATATGTTTTAGGAATAATACCTATGAAGGATCTCACAAAATATGTTAGCTGCAACGAGTACTTTCTAAGTGAAAACTTTTATGGCTTTGAACATGGAAACAGAAGGTTCATGTGACAGCTCAGCTTGATTTGTAATTAATAAATCCACAGGTCACTCAGCAAGAGTTCCTACTGCAAAGGATTGTTCTTTCAAATATTAGGGCAGGAGATGACTCCAGCAAGGTTGAGGCTGATGGCCAGCTAATTTGGGCAGCACATGATGCTGAGCATCTGCTCTTAAACAGATGCTAAAGCTTCTTTCTCTTGCAAACATACTCCTCCCTTCTGTCTGGAGGTTCTAGTAGATGATGCAAATAGAAATGGCAGGGGCATACTGGAGAAATCTTGATGGTCTTATTTATATCTATTCCACATAGCTCAAGTTCATAATTCCATCCAAATACTAAGGATATATCTCTGTGCTCCACTTCAGACAAGTGGCCTGATTTTTGGGAGCCTGATCACCAGAAACAGACAGCTGACCACTCAGAAACTCTGCAAAAGAGGTCAAGATTGATCAGGATTAACTCATTAGTGCTTTGAGAGTCTTCACTCAAAATACTTACAAAAAACTTTTAAAAACCTGAAAAATATGCTAATCTGCTGACCCCAGTTATTCAATGATATCTCTAGGAGCTTTGTGGCAAAAAGGCCAACATCTTTCTGGCAGCTTGTCTACTAAATCTTCATTTTGGCATGAAATTTGTTTACAAGACAGGGATAACATCTTTCAATACTTTTTCCCTGAATAGCTTCTAACTCATTCTACTGAAATTTTAATGGTAATGATTAAAATAATAATGTCTCAAAATCCAGTTGGAAAAAGTAACTCCATGAGCAGCATATAATAAGGATAAATCTTATTCAAATTAATTCACATTCAGATATCACATACGAAAATAATTTTATGATGGTTTCTTGTAAAAATGAAATCTATTGAGTCTAAACATAGAGAGCTTGTGTGTAAACAGAGAAGTAAATGTAAGTGCTAGTGACAAAAGGAAATCCAAGAAACAGACATTTTTAGTCTTAAGTCTTGAAAAGCTATTTTTTAATGTTTTATTTTGCCTAATTTTCCCATAAACATTTTCATTTGATCTTAAATGACCTGTAAGAACAGGATCAACTATCAATTCTGTGTTATGAACATCTGTACCCAAAAAAATGAACTGAAAAGACCAAAGTTGCTTCACATACACTAATTAACTATCACAAGTGAAGAATTTTGCATCACTACGAACAGCAGTTGGTTTTGAACTTAGAGGTGAAAGTGTTCATACTACAAAGCTCAAAAATATCAGGGGCTTATATTAATATCTGATTCTCACTCAAAAAAAATTACTACTGGTGTTGAGGAACAGAAGAAATTATTGCCCTCTGGTGGCCAAAATGGCATTTTTAAAGCATCAAAATTTAAGCAGAGTATATAGGGACAATAATCCACTATTCCATGGGTATAATGAAAAATCTTATAGGACAGTAATTTTTATTGATATTGTTTTACATTATAAAATAGTATGGTCCTGTCTTTCATAGTTTCAGCATACATGCTTTTATTAAATCTTTAATCTAGGTGGAGTTTTTCTCCCCCTACAAGAGATTTTGCCAGTTTGAATTCAATTTGTATGAACATACACCCATGAAACATACTACCCACCTTTAATCAGTGTCAGGAGCAAAGCATCCTAATCACCTCTATCAACAATAGTTTTCATTTAAACATAGTAACGCACAACTATATCTGTGTCTGAGAATGCTGGTTTTTTCTAGAGAGCCCTACAGACGGATGTGAAATGTGAACTCAAGCAACATAGCCAACCCAACGGTGGTTCTTGTGTGGGGAACAGTCAGGCAGGTATCCCCCAGTCCACCCACAGGCAAAAGCCAATTACACTCCTGGTGCCTGGGATTCCATGGTGAGAAAAGAGATCTGTTGTGCTACAGGAAGAGAGAAACATAGCTCCTGCACTCTGCCAAGGGCATATGCATACACTGTACCATGAGTAGACTCAGAAAGGACACTGCTTTCTGTTGCACAGACTGCCCACATGCCTTTGTGTTAGCAAAGAGTGATACAAATACATATCACAGTTCACTGCTGACCACAATCTTATATACCAGAAGGCTTAAACCAACCCTCAAGAGCTCTGTGATCTTCACAAAGCATCTGTTGACCTCACAGATGCTTTAGCAGGAGAGACTCATTAGGTCAGTTCCTTGCTTAAAAGTCTCAACTGCTCTGTAGATACAGCACAGGAGAGGAGTAATCTGAGCCTCCCACACTTCTTTCACAGCCCATCTGAACAGGTCCCACTGCAGTTAAGTACATCTCTGGGAGTCAGTGCAGAAAGTGCAGCCCTCAACACCCTTTCGTCTCCCCAGCTGCCCCAGGTTGTAAGCCAACATTCTTGTACCTAGAAAACTCACAGAAAATCTGTATCCAAGAGCTAATTTACCAACACAGACCTACATTTGTTTAATCCATGGGAAATTTAAAGGATTCCTGCTTAGAAACTCATTTAGCCCAACAACTTTTTGAGGAATTAATACTGCTGTTTCATTACTTTTTCTTAACTTTATTCCATCACTGTAATTACAGATTCTTGTCACTATTTTAAGCAAAGAATAGAAATGACAACTGAGCAAAAACACTTTACAATTAAAAAGGAGGGGGGAAATAAAAGAAATAAGAATCCGAGCCAAAACAGAGCAAAAGCTACCTATATTAGAAAGGGGTTAAATTAAGCAAGAAAGAGTAAAGCTTATGTTTTTACAATCTATTGAGTGGCTTTATTGAGTTCTTAAAGAAGATAGAAACAGGATGGAGAACTCCTTCCTGGAAGGAAGGGTAAGATCTTTATCCTCCAGCCTTAATGCTTATTCACATAAGCAGTTACTTATTTATGTCAGAAGACGCTTTTTGTGTTGCACAACTGACTTCTGTGTTCACACTGCCTGTAAGCTTAAGCTATTCTTACCACCTATTTAAATTGGGCTGCTTTTTTAACTAAAACATTCTTGTACCTAAACCTGGCCACTTTATCTAAGCTCAAGTATAGAGTATTAGTCTTCATATACTGCACCAATTAAAGACTTAAGTATGGCCTGTGGTTTGGTTTTTTGTCTGTTTTAAAATGTGAAATGCTTTGACTGAATCTTAATTTGTCTAAATGTAATTACCTTCTGAAAGAACAATGACAAAGGCTAACGACAAAAGCAGAACAACAGAATCAGATAAAGTTTATCAATATTATGTTGTCTACAACAAATGAATAATCTTTTATTCTGAGTATATCCCAAAATAAGACAATTGTCATCTTATAGCGCTATTCATTTCACTAAAGAAGGATAAGTTTCTTGTACTTTGAAAAGCATTTTTTAATCTTACAGCTTCACAACTTAGATTGTTTTCCTCTGTCTTTCTCAGCAATCAAATATGCTTTAGTCTAAGTATACCAACAAAGTACTAAATGCAAGTAACTTTCCTATTGATTACAGTGCATAAAAATAGTAATCAAGCACTTCAGGATCTGATACAGCATCTGGGGTTTCTGGAATATTGACATTGGAGTAGGTGTTATGTAATCATTGTGAAATCACTAGTGTTTTTACCAATATCAATGCAGTTTTTAAAAGTATTATTATTTCCCCTAACTTTTATGAAATTAAGAAATGAATGAACAATTATTTCAAATTTAAGGGGGCTATACTTAAACATAAGCATGTGTCTTCCAAAAATGGGACCAGTGCCTCTTTATTAAATATTATCCATCCCAGATATACGCAGAGATTATTTTTGGAAATGTTATCTTTTATCTTTTTGCCTAAATAGAATTAATTTTTAGATACAAATACAGTTACTTTTAAAATGTTTTCTGTAACTTTATAAGCAATTGCAAAAATCTTTCTTTTATAATCTGATCCTTCATGGGCATAGTAAAAGTAACAGGGCTTAAAATACCCATAAAATGATGACTGCAATCCCATCTACATCATGAAAGCTTTGCTCTGGGAATTTCTTTGCTAAGTAGTCTCAACCTTTACTTTATGGTAAAATAGAGTGCCTTCTGCTTTAAAACTGTGTGAGATGTTTGTGCTAGGGAAGACTCAGCAGAATAGAACTGCACACATCAGCAGGACCCTGAGCATTTAATCAGGAAAATCTCCCAGAGAAACAAGAATTTCAACTGGAACAGCAAAGGCAAGATGGGGTTTTAATAAGGGGATGTGTGCTGGTGTGGCTGAGATGGGTCGCGGCTGCAGAGTCTGGGGGTGGTACAGCCCAAGCCCTCACAGCTGCACCAGTACCAGCTGACTGAGTTTATCTCAGGTAACCCTTTCTTTCTGAACATATTGCAGCAAAGGCAGGGTTTAGCAGGTTCATCAGGCCAGACAGTTTGCTCCTTAGTTTAAATGGATTTTCTTAAATACTATAGATCACAAACAGATGCTAGTACACCCAAAGATATTTTGTTTTGTTCTAGTTGGTAAGGACTCCAAGGAAGTTCTCATAAAATTGTTTTAAAACTTCAAAAGATGAGCCAATTTTCGAGCAGTCTGGTACATTTTAATTGCCAACATTCCTCTTAAAGCAGTGCTGAGTCTATTTCACATCAGTGTGTATAAATCCTGTGGTTACATCACACACCACTGTGCACTCTCACGAGTAGCTGTTGTGTTACTGAGAGTAGAAGAGGTTAGCTGAGGTCCCTGGTTTAGGTCATCTACTTATGGATGGCATCTCTTCTCTCTGAATTTCCAAGTCCACTCACAGGCACCTCAGAATGAGCCACCTTATATAGCTGGACCAAGGATGCCTCAGATGAAGATAATCCAGCTGCTTGCATATGGCTTATTTACAACGCCAACACCACAGAAAAACAAGGTAGAACATTCCATTCAGAAAAGTTTATAAAGGGCACACTCTGACGATAGAGTGAGATTTTAGAATCCAAGGCTCAAATGTCATTGCAATACTTCTTTTAAACAGTACTTCTACTTGTTAGCCAAAAGCTATACGAACTGCTGGGTAAGATACCTCCAACAATTGGAAGTTAGGATTTCTTCCCTCCTTTCCTGGAATTCGTTGTGATCAACAGAAAGATTTCTACTAATTTCCTTCCTTTTCCTTCAGCTTTTTTCATTATATACAGAGTCTACAGCTATTCTGATTAGGAAACTTAAAAAGCTTAGACATTAGCTGCTTAAGAATTAACTTCTTAAGATTTAACTTCTTAAGACCATATAAATTTAGATCCTCTCTGCTGTGACATTAGCCCAACAATTCAAGCAAATGTATCTTTGATTAAAAAAAAAAAAAAGAGGAAATTCATACAATTCATAAGGTAATTATATATCTGCACATACTCAGAACTGTACTTTCTAGTTTCTAATATTTATTTATTTCCAATAAAAGCTTTACTAGCAAGGTGAACCACCTGAGAGCAAAGCTGATCAACTGTAAGAGTCTTGCAGACTTATGTTCCAACCACATCTCTGTTCTTGGGATCATTAAACCAACGGAAATGCAGAGTCAACAGCTCCTTTTCCTCCATCATGACTCACAATTGTTTTCTCTGATCTATTACTGACGTATATACCTTCTGTGAGAAATGGATGTGACTCTTTTGGGAGACTGACAATGAGCAAATATCTGGTGCAGCTTTAAAGGCTTAAAAATTACAAATAAATTAGCCCATCTGTAGGGATAGGTGCAATCGCTCAAAAATTTGTAACAGAAAGCTAGAATTGTTTCACTTAGAAAAACTGCAAAATGCCTTTTCAAATGGTTTAGATGTTTTTTTTTTTCCTCCCTCTGCATTTCAGAGAAATTTACAGGGAGAAGTTATGAGCAGCTCTCTGTCTCTGCGGTATGCAGAAAGAAAACATGTTTGCAAAAGTGTACAAGGCCTCCTTGGTTGAGAGAGGGTGGGGGAGGAGAGAGAGAAGATACAAACTGCCTTGGAGAAGGTGGGACATTGCTTTTTGTCCCTGAAAGGTCCGATGTGCTGCATCGTAAAAAAGTGGTCCTTGCATCTGAAATAAACCTTTTTTTAATCCTTCCACTGCCTTGGCGTTCTTTGGAAGAATACCTGTAAATGTTTACTTTACACCATATCATGTTGCTTTCAGACACTGAAACATATTAAAAGAAATTTGGTTTTCATTGAACCACTGATATTTTAGCTCATTGCCAAATTTTTTGAATGCATTTTTATTTCTGAAAATTGATTCAAAAAATTTTGCTTTTGGATATAGTGCTTTCAGGCTTGAAATCCTTATGTCCAAGATGAGAAGACATGCCTGAATATGATTGAATTTAAACACTGTAAATACTGAGAGGGATACCCAAACTGAACAAAAGAAGCAGGATAGAATAAGAGGACCTAATTCTGTCTTCAGGACTGCCTGTGCAATCCTCTGCTTCTTCAATAGATCTATTATATTGAACTGTAAGTCTTGGATAAATTAAAAACAAAAAGAGCTATTATCTCTTATAAGCAGATCTTATATCAATAAAAGTATTATTATTATCTATGTACTCTATCCATCTGTCAGGACAGGATTATCTTTCGAAAGGGCATTTTCTGCCACTTTACTCAGTCCAGGTTAGATGTCACATGAGATATGACATATTCCTTCCTCAGGAAGCTACTTGGTCTCAGAAAATATTGCAGATATAAAACCAAAGATAGTCAAGGTCAATGACTATTTATTTCATTTCATTTAATTACTTGTTAAAAACTCTAGGACAACTCTAATCATCCAGAATCATTTTTCTACCAATATACAAAAAATGAAATCTTATCTACCCTACTGATAAATCAAAGAGGCCAAAATGTCACTCCATCATATGGATTAAGTAACAGGCCTTCTCAGAATAACTGCTGCATCCAACTAAGTTAAATATAGCCTGAAATTACTGACTTCTTTGAAAGCCAGTACTCAGGACTATTAACTCTTGCAAAATTTAATTTCAAGTTGATCAACCTTCTATTTCTATGATTTCTCCCGTTTCCTAACTGAATTTTTTCTGTCTGTGAGTCTCTTGTGAAGACAACATGCCTGGAAAGGCTGGCAGCCACACTGCTGCAACAGGACCAGAACAGGAGCCATTATACTCCTGAGTTATTCGATGCTGTTCAGTCTCATGTTGTACAGGCTCCTTTTGTTCTTTTCCTACACTGCAGTCACTCACCAGATTTGCTTTCTGCTCCATCCTTATATCTTCCAAGGTATTAAATCTTGTCATTTTTTTTGCATCACAAAGAACACCAGTACATTTCCCTGAACTAAAATCCATTAAATTTTGAAAACTAGGGGATGAAGCCTATTTTCCTCTTTTTCTAAGAAAAATTGAGCAGATATTTTGCTTCACTTTCTTGCTTGTTTCTTCTGTTTTGGAGTTTTAATTCCATCCTTGGTATCTGCTTCTACCTTTTTGTTTTCTTTTATTCTCACTTGGCCTTTAAAGACATCTTCCACTTCCTCTCCTTTCCTTTCTTGCTATCATCTGTTAATGTCATGAGTTGCTGTCAATTCTCCCTCCCAGATAATTTCCTGTAGGAAAGGGTTTAATGATCTCTCTGGCACTCTGCTAGACAACTTCCACTAATTTATTGCCTAGATATTTGTATTATCTTTCAATTGTGGTTCAGTTACTAAATTCTCACATCAAAAGACTAGTTGAATTAGCATAAAAATTATGGTTTCATGAGACATTGTAAAAAAATCTTACTAATAGTGGCTTCATTATCTCAGGCTGTAGCTGTGCCAAGATCAACAATTTCCTTTGTGAAGTGGTCATTACAAGGCCTCTTAAACTTTACAGATCGTTAAATAATTTCTTAGGCATATAAGGTGGAAATTTCAGATCTGCTGCACAGTAGAGGTACAACGAGATAGAAAGACTGTCCCATTTGGGAGAGCATGTGGATTTCTCAGTAGCTTTCTAAAAGGTGGGAACATGAACACTCTTATCTGTACGTGGACTGTCTGACCTAATCATGCATATAATTTCTTTCATTCAGAGATACCAACAGTGTCCTTCCTTTTGTTTCCCAAGAGTCATGCAGTTACGTGACACAAAGTGTGCTCAAGCACAGTCTGGACTGATATTATGTCAGTTCCTCTTACTTAAAAGTCTTTTTGAAGCTTTTGGAATAAACATAAGACTAAAGACAGACTCATCCTGGCAGAAAATCATCTACATGGTAGAAACCTCAGAAAGTCCCATGACAGAGTTTTGGCTTCATTCAACAGCTATCAGCTCAGAATATGTTCAGTCTTAGCTTGAAGAAAGAATTTTGCTATACAGGTGTGAGCACCTGGTACAAAGGACAAAAATAAAAATTCAAAGGCTGAAAAAGAGAGACAAAATAGTCCAAACCAATTTTGTCTATATTTTACTAGGAACAAGAGCATTCAGTCTCATTCACCATCAGAATTTATGCTTAATACCTGATCTCCAGAGGTCTGTGACATTATTTGTTGGTTAAATTGAACTAAATGTTGGCAGATCTGACCTACTGAAAGTAGGGATGGATGAGATTTATGGAATTTCCTTACCTGTATCTCTGCCAGGGTAAAGACTCATAGTAATTCTCTATGACCTAATAATTTCCTACAAGGAGACATCTCTGGTCTTCTTTCATCTCATTGTTCAAATCTTCCAAGTAGTCATTTCTTCCTGTACTTTCTTCTCTCAGACACTGTATAACTGCTGTACTACTTTAGCTCTTTAAATCTTTCCTAGCAGTGATTTCTCCATGGCACAATAATTTCTGTTGTTCACCTTTGAAATGTTGCTCTAATTTGTCAATATAGTAAGAAAAATATGGGTGAAAGGCCATAAATTTTGACATAAACTGCCATCTCTTTCCTCTGTGTTCTGATCCTTTCATGGGAGCACAACAAAATCACACTGTCCTTTTCTATAGCTTTATCACATAACATATTTTATCTATTTGCTGTCCTTACTGGATAGTAATTCCTGTTATCACTCTTCCCTTTTTTTCTGTTCTGGCACTGGACAATGCCTTTTCTTGAGTCTCTTGCGCCATGCCACTTGCTAGTGGTCTTTGTGAGTGGTCAGACATTCAGAGAGTTTTAGTGATTAAGCATCATCTGGAATTATTTCCCTCTGTTTACATTTCCCAAGTACTCCCAAATCTGTTTTTTTAACAGTAGCTGTTGTTACATGCTCTCAATTGTCATCTAACTGCCAAGACTTTCTTTTCTTTTGTTTCTTGTTAAAGGCAATATTAAAAAGGGACTTCAATCTCCTGACTATTTTTTGGTCATATTTAATTTTATATGATTCTTATTTATTTTTTTAGCTCCCTTTGTCTCAAATGAAGTTTTCAAGTTACCTTGCTTTCTTCTGGACAGCCTTGTATGACTGAGTCATTTCTGATAGTCATATTGTATAGCTATCTCTTCCAATTCCCTACTTTTTCCTCTTCAAATCTTTTTTTAGGATCTCACAGATTTGAAAATAGGAAGTAATTTTGCTATTTAGAAGGAATACACTTCTCGCTCCCTCGCTCCACTTCTCATGTGTGAAGGTCCACCTGCTTAACTTTCAATGCCATCCTCAGTTCAAAAGCCTTCCCTTTTCCAGTTTGGCAACCACTGCTCCAGACAATACTTTCTTTCTATTTCACCTTTTACTTATTGTTTCTTAGTACCATCTGTCTCCAGTCTGCACTTTTGGGCTGCAATCACAGACATATAAAGGTAATAATGATGCTACTGCAATTTAACATAGCTCCAACATGGACATCAGGGATTTACAGGAATTTAAGTAACACATATGTTATCCCTATCTTATTTGTACAATACCTTAAACCAAGTCAAAGGACGCTTGTCTACTGCTTACCTTCCCCTTAACTTTGTCTTTGGGTTGGTGTCTCTCAGTAAACACTTGTTAAAAAAAAAAATGCTATAAGAACAACTTCATTTATGAAACTGGTAGACTCAAAACACATCAACAATAGAAAATGCAGTAACTTTTCAAGTCACATGCAGTAATGCCATTTGACTAATTTGACTAATATGGAACATTTAAGGTAATCAAATGGTCTTTTATGGGAAAGGATCTCCTAGGGAAGAAAGGCCTTTTTCATTTAATCAAATGAAAGGAAGAAAAACATAACAGAGCTAAAAACTGGGAAGGCATAAAGCAGAGCCTGTGGAGTCCTGTTGTGCTTCTATTTCAGAGACAAATGTCTTTGACAAGAAGAGGCCCAGACATTTGTGAATAACATTTCTTGATGAAATGATAAACAAGTTACAGCAATAACCTCACAGTATCTCTGAATACTGTAGGATATTAAAATCTGTTTTACTGCTTTTGCAGAGATAAATCTACTTTCAAAAAGGTACTCTTTAAGGGAAAAACTTTACTCATGTCAGAAACATCAGTAACTTTAATTTATAAACTATACCATTTGACACAGTGACACTTCTCCCATTGAAACTGGGCCGATAATATTATCATTTTTATTATTACTATCAGACAGGACTAAACCAAAAATAATCCTCTGGTGTCTCAGGTGTGTGGATTTTAATTAGTTCCCTCTCTCTTTACTGCTAAAGTGATGTCACTATTTTCATCTTCTCTTGCTCCTCTGCTTATTTGAGTCTACCTTGCCCAGAAATACAGATCATATCCTTCAACGTGGTCCTGTGATATTCACTCTTACCTGCCAGCTGCCACCCAGAAAGTGAGTAGTAACAGCTAGAATTTAAGTGTTGGACTCATAACCAAAATCTCTATGAATTTCCATTCCTCTAAAAGAGGGGTAGCATCTTTGGCTTGTACCCTTTCCAAAGCTATCATGTGAACAATAAGGCTGAAAGGAAATAAAAGCAAAAACTTTCCAAGTCTTTTGACATGTTTTGAATACCTGAAGTTCCCACTCTGCTTCCAGAGCTGCCAGCCTATTTAGTATAACCCTTGGCAATGACAGAGCATTCCCAGACACACCAAATGACCTTATTGCATCAAGTTACAGATGTGACTTACTAGGGCTGTAACAGAGCAGTGATATCAGAAAAGTACCTGAGGATATCAGCAAGGAAACGATGTGTTTGCTTGTTAGAAGGGTGGGACTCCAGGCCTTTGCCAGTGATAGTACTCGTGAACTGCATTATTCCTCAAATGGCACACTTACAAATTTGTTTCGGAAGCACAGAAACCATCTATCCAGAATTACTCACAAGTAAACGATCACCACTATTTTTAAGTCAACGCAAAGGGTCTTCAAGAGGTCTGCCTCACTCCCTGCCTATGGCAAATCTGACTTCATTGCTTCATTTTGCAATGGTTTTGGCACACCTGAATTGTAGGTCAAATGCCTAAGACTGATGACTGTTGAATTTTTCTAATGTTTTCTGCTAAAGCCTATTGACAGCTCGGCCTAAGCAGTTATCAGATAATAAAGCACTCGTCACCAGATAATAAAGCACTCCAGACAGAAAATACCTGATTTAATTTTTTGCAGGTACTTAGCAGGTCAGGTAGTGTACCAAATTGGATAATTTAAAAGCTATTTTTACCTTAATGGATCTGTTTTAAATGTGCACAACCAAGGTCAGCACATTAAGATAAATTTCTAATGTTCATGGAAGGAGAAAATATTTTTGGAACTAAACTTTTCCCCTAAGACAACAGAAGCTACAATTCCTCTCTGTTAACTAATACAGGAATATTTGAAAGGATACAAGGATACCCATTTCCCACCTGACCAGGATATCCAAAGAAATACTTCATATATTGTAAGAAAAGAACACATATATTAGCTAACATACTACAAAGTTAATTGTACTTGGAGTGTGATTCCAGTAATTACTTGGTCTGACACTTTGAATATCCACTCTTGTAAATTTCAGCTTCATACCAAACATAAATCCCCCACAGGAACCTCTGCAGTTCCTCTTACAGTAGCATATGAGAAAGAAACCATATCGGGACAAACCAATGGTGTGTATTCGGCAGTGGTCAGTAACAAATGTCTCACGAAAGAGCAAGATGCAAAGGCAGGAGATCTGCTGTTTGTCTGAATAGATCATATCAGGCTAAGCTGTTATGGGCAATAAAGGAGTGTTGGCAAGATCAAGGACACATATACCACATTTTGTTTCACCTTCATTAATGACTTTAACCACCAGTCTGGAGGACAGTACATAGCCAGAAAAGAAATTAACAGTGACCATTTTACCTTCTTAAGACAAAATCCTAATGGAGAACAAATTCACACTTATGTAAGAAAAATCACTACCAAAGCTCTACCTAATTGTGCAATTAATGTTTCCTTTCATAAAGCCCTGACCTGTTCTTCTTATATATAGCTCAAGCAATTATTTATTTGGAATACCATAACTGTACTACCTTCATCACAGAGTGGACATTTACTTCTTTCAACACAATTACTGTAACCAGTAAGTTAATGTAAGCTCATAACAGAGATGCCATCATTACACAGATTTATGGGAAGAGCACTAAACATAAAATTGAGGTAATTGCCTGTGTGCTGCCAGGCTATTTTGCCAGTTAATATAAATAATATCATTCTCAGCATGAGCCACCAGAAGGACATCATACTTAAAACTAATTCCTCACCTGCTACTGTCAAAAATTTTCACTATAAACTTGATAAAGAATTTGTTGCTCAGAGCTATTGAAAATCATATATTATCAGGGAAAGGTGGTTACCTCAAGTATCCCAAACAATCTGTTGTTTCGTTATGTTACCACATAAAATTGATTTAATGCTGCAATTTTCCATTTCTCTGTGGAGCACAGACTGCTAATTTATTAGTCATGTATATTGAAATTTCTCCTTTTTCCTTTCACGTATAAATTTCCATAAGCAAACTGAATAGATAGTATTTGTTTGGTTTATTTTTAAAACTTGAAAAAATAAATCATATGTGAAGTTCTGCTACTCAAGCTATTCAGATGGGTCCTATGAAGCATGCAAACGTTAAAAGCCACACAGAAGATCAGAGACAGGAAATGTTGGTATGCAGGAAATAAAGACTTACATATTTCCTTGGGTTATGCCAAAAGTTAAACAGAAATACCAAGTAGGATGAAGTAGAGGGGTGGGGTTTTCGGTTGCTCTTAGTAAATAGTTCAATAGCAGATTTGAATGGCTGCTACTAATATACTTGATTTTTTAATTTAATTTAACTCCTAATTTTTTTTTTTTTAATTGAAAAAAAAAAATTGAACTGCATGTCTGAGACAATGAGTCTGGAGATTTTTGACTGCCATATTTGTACAAGAGCAAAAGCAGGTCCCCCAGCACTCAAGAATGCTTGTCTGTGACCAATGTCCTCCTTACCCACCAGGTTCAATGTTTATCATCATGAAGTGTAAACATTGTTTCAACTGAACAAAAGAGATTTAGAAGCCTATCACACACCAGTGCCTCTGAGTCTCCTGAAACACGGGATGATGGTCTGAACAGAAAAACTGGATCACTGTCATACTCTTGGTCACAGTGGAACCTGTAGAGCAGCAGACACAGATGAACCCAGAATATGGGTCATGTACTACTTAAAAGTAATATTGGGGCATACTGGAGGTGTAGCTGAGAAAGATCTCAAAGAACTGAAAAAGTAATGAGCCTTATAGCAAATTGCTCCACGCTTGATTGCTCTGCAGCCAATTCCAGAGTGGTACAAAGTACTTTAAAAGCCAACAGCTTTTAGGAGAATAGCTAAAGAATAATGAATAGGCTTTGTTAAAGCTAGGGATTCCTAAAGCAAATTTTGTTTGTTTCAGTAAAGTTCATGACACTAGAAAAGGTCTGATATTATTATCTTACAAGGAATGGACTAAGATGGCAATATTAATAATGCTTGTTCCCTTATAAAAGAAAGTTGCAGAGGGACTGTGACTTTTGCAAATAATCCCCTATCTTCCCATCACCCTGCATGTGATAAACAAAGTCTTGAGTTTCTATAAGTTTTGAATAATAGTTTATTATACGGTAAAAGCAAGAAGCCGGCTGGGTGACAGAAATGGGACCAGTTTCCCAAATCTGCACACCCTTACTACAGGGTACATTTAGCATTTATCTTAGCTACTTCATGTATATTAATTATATCATATACATATACATTCTACAGGTTTTTGCTAAGTATTTAATATATGGGTTTTCTTACAGCTGAAGCTAAACGGGTTACCTCTACAACCAGTCATAATTCATATATTCTTGGACGAACAGGCGCCTAAAGATTTAAAGTTCTACTATGTTTCATTCTTAGGATAGCAAGGAGGTTTTAGGCCTCTTGACCTTGTGAGGGTCTGTTTTATTTCTTTATGGGGGTGTAATTAAGTTTTACAATCCGTTTGTTTTATTTTGATGTAATCACTCATTCGTTTCACAAATCACGATTATTTATATATTACACTGCATATGCCAGAAACCTCCCAGGTGAAAGGAATAATAATCAAAGATGTTAATAGCCTTTTCAAGAATAGCATCTATGCTACTCTTGAATGCATCTAGGCTATTCTTGAATATGTCCAATAAATGTAGGAAATTTCAGAGAAAATAACTTTCTGAAAACTAGTACATCTGTTCAAGACTGTAGGTGTGGGGAAATAAACACTAACCATGGGAGTTTGTATCTCACCATTTCATGCCATCCTTTATAATACTATGTTTTATTATAACCAAGCACACGTTCTGTGTACTTGGGGAAATTGATTGTTTCCAGCCCAAAAAGACATTTCAAGTGCAAAGGAGCTTCAGATTTTATCTATTTGAAAGTTGAACAGCAGAGATAGATTTCAGGTGCCAAATGCTTTCCAGTCAATTAATCTTTTCAATAGTCCTCTGGCTCAGGACCCTGCAGGCCACAATACTGTAGCAGTAAGTTAGTATTGCTCATATGGTGGTTGCAGGCTGAAACAGACGTCTTCTGTCAGCCTCCTGCTGCAACAGCAGTGGTACCAACAGTACCATGCTCTGACAATTTTGCCTTCTATCTATTGAACTTTCAAGAATATACTCTATGATTCTATGACTAATTTTCAAATATTCTTCCTGACTACTCTTTCTCAACCTTGTATGTGCTACTGATCATTAGGATTAAAGCACAAACTAAGCAGTAGCTGTTCTCCTATCTCATGATAAATCATCATGGTTTTGATCAGGTTCACTACAGGACAATTCTAGAAACAACTTCTGGATCATCAGTATTTGCTAAATTATTATTTTTAGTTATAGAGGCAATTTTACACTGCAGCATACTCTGATGGACTAAAATGTTGGTAATGTATAAAACATCGTCAAAATCATAGAAAGACTTTTTGTCAAACTACAAGGAAGTAACTGCCTATCTTTGACCATCGAAGCCTGACCGGAATTTGGACTGTGAAGGGGGACTTGAGATAAACCTATTGTCTAATCATTTCAGGTCTGAGAAGTAAACAAGGCTCAGGGGGTGGTGGAGGAGAAAGGTTTCGGGTGCATGATGGTGAAATCTCTCCACACCAAACCAAGGAATAACACTCCCCCCTGCTCTGGGAAGACCACACACACATGGAACATTCACGAAAGAGGCAGCTGAGAAGGGGTGATAACTGATCAAAGACCCCCCCAGGCGCCTCCCCAGCTCATTCATGAGGCCTTCCACCACCAGAGGACTGCACGTGATCCAAGTGAGGCAACAAATCCAGAGCCTGCTACAAGAGACTGCTAAACTTCCCCCCCACACCCCTGGGGGAGGTGACCGGGCATCTCCTGAATGTGTATTAATCCACTAGACCCCATGTTTTGTGGGACCCTCACCACCAAGAAGACCAGAAGAACTGGACTGATGGGATACCACCAGGTTACACGGATTGGTGATACATTTTCTATTTTAATCTCTCTGTCACTTTCTTTCTCCCCCTCCTTTTTCATTTCTTTCTACCTTTCTTTCTCTCCCTCACATTTGCCATTAAATAAAACCCATACTATTGCCTTTAGCATCTGGTCTCATTTGCATCTTAATTCAGGTAGGGGCATTTCTAACAATTTTAATAACCAGATCATAACACAGAGAACACAAATAATCTTGACCCACAAATCCTATTTCTTTGGCTCAATGTGTATGTCTTGAAATTGCTTAGGTGACTGAACTAACAGGAAAACAATACATTCAAATGATACAACTGACCAGTATCAGCTTGCCAAGCTGATGACACGAATGTAAGATAGCACAACCAACAGAGACCAAATATGCTTGCTGTAATTTTTCTGTAGGTTTCCTCTCCTACACAGTCTTATTTCCTCACCTTTCACAGGCAGTTCTCTCTCCTTTCCTCCACACTGCTCACCTCTCTCGAAGGCCATCAGAGAGCTCCTGGCAAATACAGAGATTTTTAGCTTCCACCAGCATGCTCTGTTTATGTGTCACAAATATTATAAGAAAACCTTAGAAACAAGCTGGATAATTAAAAAGGTTCAAGGAAAACTCCTACAACAACCCCCCAATTTGGGGGTTTACCCAGAGTGGCTGTAGAAAAGCACTGACAATCTGGTAAGAAAACATTTCCTTCACTGTGACAGGCATTGACATAAGAACATCAGCAGCAGGTAGCAGAGAAGGACTTTTCCCCATGAACCTTCATATCCCTGATCATAAGCTTATCCAGATAAACCCCAAGCTACTACTGGTATTAATGTAAAAAACTGAAATAAATTAAAAAAAATTACGATGATTTTATTAGATAAAGTAAGGTTAAAGTAAGGTTACAGTACCTCACAGAATGACACATGGCACCAAGGTTTACAAAAATCAGCACTGTTAGCTTTACAACTCTAAGTCTTGCTAAGATATTCAGGTTTATTTACCAAGACCTATTTTCTATCCCTCTGCACAGGCTGGTATTACAATACTTTCATTGTACATTAATATTGATTTATCTCAGTTGTTGCATTATTTTGCCCCTGGCAGGGACTGGTTGCCAGATTCATCTTTTTTTCTCTTTTTTTCAAAATATTGGCTTATTCTAGTTCCCTGGTAGTATTCATGGAGTAAAGCACTGCTTAGCAGAAGGGATAAGGCAGACAAAGACATTTCCTGACAACAAGAAATAAAAATCAACTTTATAATCTACACAATATTAGCAAACCTATTGCTTTCTCAGCACTGCAGTTAAAATAGAGGATGGGGAAGATCCCAACTGGGAGTCTGAGTGCCCAGCCTGCTCCCATGCTCAATGTCAGCAGCTAGCCTAGCACATACAGCACCAATTTGTTGTGGATACCTCCCCCAGCACACCTCACTCCTCTTTTTCTGCTCCTCTTCCTAGTAGGATCTCAAGCAAACAACCCACCAGCTCTGCAGGGCTTGAGCCTTTTTACTCAGTTTTCTGATTGAAATTACAATGAATGTTAACACACAGTGTAAACAGGTGAAAAGGGTTGTTGCTATTTAAATCCTCTATATTAGTCACCTGTGGGAGATTTGTAATAGTAATAATAATAAGGGATAATAATAAGCATGATAAACACTTACATAACTACATGTGCAATAGGTAACTGAAAATTAAAGGTTAACTGCATGCATGTACCTGACCTTTAGCTTTGCAAACACGCAATAATTGGCGAGTATCTGCAGATGGGCTGTTAGTGGTACGCAGGTAAGTTCTGTCTTACTGAAAGGAAGATTTTAATGAAATAAAATGTCAAGATGATTTCTTGGATGACTGCTTATACTAGGATTTGATCTCTTGTTTATACTTGCTTAATAGCCATAAATTATGGCATATGTTTCAGAAGCATGTAATTACACTTGTCATTCTGGGTGTTAAATTCCTAAGCACTGCGAACAAACTGTGCAATGATAGATGGCCAGTTCAGACATCAGTTATGGCAAGTTAAATCATTTTCAAAAAAAAACAAAACAAAAAACAAAACAAAACAAAAAAAAAAACATACGGGGCACTGTAAAATGATCAAAGACACATGGAACTAATGTTACTTTTGGTTTTACCAGCAACAGAATTCTCCTAAGTTTGCTTTTCTACTGGTGCCTACTTGATAATTCTTTGCTTAAAAATACATTCAATGCTGTTGAGTTTTTCTAGTGTGGAGCTGCATTTTGCAGTATTATCAAGGTTTGTTCACTTGCTTGTTAGAGAGAATTTTCAAGTCACTCCTATGATCATCAGCCACACCAAACTTCTACACTGGCCTGTGAGATGAGAAAACCAAAGTATTCATTTCACTTTTTTCTAAAGTAGCAATAAATGCTTCTTAATTTATGCCATTCTGTAATGTTTTCTATCAGTAACCAAAGGAAGAGGAAACTTTCATGTGTCATTTTGTACTAAATTTCAGTGAGTCAATGACCGTAAACCAGCTTCAAACATTCTCATTGCTATGGATGGAAATCGAGCCTATGCCCATGAGAGAACACTTGGCCCAGGATACTCAGACCTCCCTCCTGCAAAGCCAGTGCTCAGCTGCCGAAGGCTTTCCTGACACTAAGGACAACCTGCCACTGTAGGCAGGGTGAATGACTTTTAACTTGTTGGCTTAGGGCAAGCTGCTCCAGCACATCAAAGAGCACACATGGCTCGTTTTTGTAAGCCAAAGCAAAGACCATATTAGATATGCTGCCAGATAAAATTTGATGCTAATAGCAGCATATACATAAGCTGGTTCAAAGCACAGGGCAGCTCTACTTCTCCAAATGTGTAGCTACTTCAATCTAGTGACATTGCATTTCTCATGTTCTCAGGCACCCCAGTGCACTGCCATGGGTGGCAACTGGGGCTGTGGAGCATTGCCTGCACTCAAACCTCGGGCTCCTGCTGTCATTTACTGTTCTCCTTTTCACATGACATGGTGCAGGGAGTGCAGAATTCAGCTCTTACAAAGTAGGAATAATTATTAATATAATGTTTCCCCTTAATCTTTACAACAGAAGCTTTTACTAAATCAGGTAAATTCATATATATTGACATCTAATTCCATAACTCCATTTTTTTTAAGTCAGTGGATCTGAAAAGTGTCCCAGCTAAAGTCATAACCACTGTATAATTTCATTATGACTTGCAGAAATGTTGGCTGTGAGCTCCCAACATAGTCCAATTGTTTGTTTTATTTGTGCATTTGACATTATTTTTATGGTTAATTTTCTGTGTGTTTTAATATTTTAATTATCTGTAGTACTTTTAGGGATGTGCCTGGAGCACTACTGCAAATAGGAGCTGTAAAGTAAAATACAACATTATTTATTATCATGAATCAGTCTACCTAAATAACTATAGCATCTATAATATTCACAATATCCTGAAGAAAGAAAGGATAAAAAATATCACTGCTGTGGGGGTGTCCTCCAATTTTCTATATTCAAAACAAAAATATCTACACTCCTTCTATAACATCCTATGTGTAAAGCAAATCAAAAATAATTACAAACCTGTATGTCAAGGACAAAAACGATCTATATTTTATGAGAGTAAATAAATAAGACAGTTCATGGCACAGGTTTTGCACTGCAGAGATATCAACCCTAGATACTGAAGGACCTGCTTGTCATTTAGACAGCTCAGAAATGAGATAGCAGCAGGTGGTTAGAAACTCCTAGTCTTTGGAAATCACTCCGTCTTTCTCTATGACTAACAAACATAGATAGCCACTTCCAAAGTCCACTTGCACTTCAGACTCATGTGGGTTGATTCAGCCATTCAGGTGAATACATGGGTCTATCCTTGAGGTCTGTGTTAAACTAGGCAGATGAAGACAGGGGTGAGATAAATTTTGCGTTACCATTCTGGCCAAGACTTAATCTTAAATAGAAAGCTTGGAAATTCATGGCTAAAGCATATAAAGGAATGTTTCAGTATTCAAATGTTCTTTACTGTTAGGTCACCCCATGGCACTCAGCAGGACTTCTTTGAAGGTTTTTCCTTTGGTACTGGTCTCTGTCATGCGTATCTGTCATTTTCTTTTTTGTAATTTATCCTCTCAATGTACAAATATGTTCCAAAAGTTAAAATGAGGCTGTAGTATCTGCCTGAATTATACTTAATAGCCTAGTAGTTAGAGTACTCAGCTGGGAACAACTAACCATTGAGTTACAGGGGTTTGGGACATGAAAGTCTCTCCTACTGAAGCTGTTCATGTTTCCATAAACAATTAAACTTCCATTGGACCCACCTGAGAGTAATTCACTGCATAGTCCAGTATTTAGCAAGGAACGGGAATAGCTAAGTTCAAATCATTACTCTAATGAACATTTAATGAATTGTAGCATGGATGAAATATAATGTTCCCATTGTGCAAGCTTATCAGCAGTGAATAGACTACATCTGGCAACAGCAGTGTTAATGTGCATACAGCTGTTCAGAGGTAGAAAAGCGGGCAAGAGTTTTCAAGAAGATGCACAATTACAGGCCTGTTTTGACAAACAGTTCTGATATTAGAGACCTCCAGGGAAAGTCCTGCACACAGGAGACTGGTGAGATAAGACCTGTTCTGGCAGAAAGAAAGTGGAAGTTCAGCACATACAGGGTGCCCTGGCATCCCTGTTTCTGCAGAGCTCTCACCCCGTGTGACCAGAACTCTTAATTTTACTGTAAAGCAGTCTTGTCTGTTGCTGTGGGGACTAGAGTTGAACTGTTCCATCTCCTAAGCTATATTTGATACCCTTCTCTGAATCCAAAAGAAGAATTTGCCCAAGAGCCTTGTGTAAGCCATGCGTAAACACAGTTTGGAAACAGGGGCACCAGCACTTAATGCATGATACCCAAGACTGTAATTTCAAACTCATCACTTGTATTTTACACTACGAAATTTCCAAAATAGAAATAAAACATTTTGTTTTACATGAAATATGAGTTATCATTTAACACAAAAGAGAATATTGTGGAAAGCTTTCCTCAACAAAATAAAACAAAAACAAAACAATAACAACAAAAAATTTTTTAAAAAAAGCACTACCAAATAAAGAAGCCCCTAAGTTCCACCTTCCACTTCTACATGATCATTTTGGTTAAGAATAAAATGAATGTTTATTTTCAGTTTAGCTGTCAAACTGACTAATTATTTGCACACCCTAGCTCACAATATTGCATTCATACCTTGAATATATTAAAAACAACTGAAAAGGAGGAAATTTAACATTAGGAATCAGCTTTTCTCTTAGTTTCTGATCCACTCCTGATAAATAGATGAGGTAGCTAATTACCACACAGCTGACAGAAGTTGAACTATTCTTAGGGATTTTTACTCAATTTAAAGATAAGTAAAAAAACTTCTAATGAAATCAACGTGAAAAATTAAACAAACAAAAAAATGGTTCCTAAGACACCAAGAAATAAACTATATAATTGCCAGCTAGCAAGTCTGTTACAAAACTAATTTGACTGTCTCTCTTCTCAAGCATTTAAGAACAAAACAAATCCACTCAGTTAAGTAGAACATACATTTGCACACAAACGTATCCCAATTTTTTTCATCCTACACTACTTAATTTTTTTCTTTGGCATAACAATTACAGACATTCATTTTTTCCCAATTTCTCTAATATAGATTGCAGGTATAAATTTTAACAATTTTAATTTTGTTGGGCAATAATCCAAATACTTTTTCCTGATTCTGGGGCTCTCTTTGACTGTCTTGGTTTCCTAAGGGGGATGTACAGCCTCTGATTACAGGTCAGGCAGGCTTCACCACTTGCTCCTGAGACCTATGACTTGCATATTTAAATCATACTGTGAGTTGGATAATCTCCTTTCATAGCAAAACCCAGGGGAGAGAACTATGTAAGAGGATACAAGGAATCTCTTGTTAAGAACTAGCTATCTGAAGTACTTATATGCCCCCACCCCTTACTCTTATATCTGATTATCAAGGAGCCTTTATATTCACAAATCCCTTCAGCCACAGAAGTGCTCTAACCAGGGAAGCAGGGGCGGGGGATCCTGGGCATCAGTCCTCCAGGGCCACTGGGCACCCAACTCCACGGGCATCAGCCACCAGGCTGAAGATTCACTGCTGTGTGACTTGCCCAAGGTCACAGAGAAAATCTATGCTGAGGCAAGACAAAGGATGTAAGGCTTCAACGGGCACTACCACATAGCAAGGGAAGACTGTCACACTTAGACAAAGCTTTGCAACTTGCCATTGAGCCAAGTGATTATGAGATCCGTACCAAAAATACCCTGCATTTTCATCAGCTTTTTACATCTTTACTCTCATTCTCTTCTGCACTCCAGAATCAAACATTATTTGATGCATATGCAAAGATACAGTAAAATAGGTATAACCGGAATGGTGAATCTTCATTCCTGAAGCACAAGTTCTTTGCTATTCAGCCTAAAAATAGAAATAAGGAGAGAAAAAAGAAACACAAGCTTTGAAACTTGGCAGGAATGGCAGGAAATCATACCTTGAGTCACAGGGCACTCTCAGCATCTGTTCCAACTGCAAGCTTTCCATGCTCCCATATACAGCACAGTTACCTTCCCATCTTATTCCACTCTCCAAAACTAGCCCTAAAGATATTATTTTTTCTCTGCAGTCTCAAATGCCTTACACATCCAGTTTCCAAAATGCTGTTCAATCAGTACTGGAGATGTGAACCATCTCACAGATGATGAGTTTTTGGTGTTCAGATGATATTTGGCAAAACAGTTCCCAGTGGGCTGAAACAACAGCTCTGACTGCACTTAGGATTTGCAAGTGGAAGGGTTTAAAACATGCACAAAATAATGCTTGTTAATAAGAGAAATGTTTACACTTAAAACTTTCTAAGGGCCTCATCAAATCCTGTCCAACAAAGAAGACACAAACACATTATTTTTCTTTTATGTTTCATGCTTTTCAATAGCTTTAACTTTCATTACAAACATTTCAGCTCTGCCTGAACTGAGCACAAAGAGAGTCAGTTCTCTAATCCTCAGGACAATACGTGTTTTCTTCACACTTTGGAAAGCAAATATAGCAGCTGGTAACTTTTAAATTCTGTGCTTTGTTATGCAAAGAATCATAAACAGAATCATCAAAGTTAGGAGAGGAAAACACTGGCTACTTTGCCTAGAAAATTTCCCTACTGATACATAAATGTATATTTTTATACTTCTATCCAACCTAATTTTCAGAAAGCTATGAAGTAGGAAATTTGGCATTTTTCTCATAATACGCAACTGGATGAAACTTTAGACAACATATAACAGGGTACTTATTGGCAATATTTTTTTCCCAATAGTTAATCCATATTTTCATTCCTGAAACAGTATCCTACCTCTAGCTATATATGTCTGTGTTCTACTAACTCCTCTTAATGAGTAGAATTTGAGGTGTTAGGTTTGTAGTGTAGCCAGCCCTTTCTTCAGCTCATTTTTCGGGCTTCATTTTTGGAAGTGTCAGGCCTAAACTATTGCAGGATTCACAAGCTCTCTGAAATGTTTCTCTAGTGAATAGCCTAAGTACAACTGTGATGATAAGTTTTCACTAATATCTTAATATTTCACAGTACTTTGCAAACAAAAACCAAAGAAAATTTATCTGAATAAGAGTAACCATGACTGTAGGGGATCAATGTTACCATAACACAATGATGTTACCTGACAAAATTGTGCCCTGCCTGGAAGAAGATTGTGATGGTATTTTAAATGTGACAGAGCCACTATCAAAGTAGAAATCTAAGGGAAGTTGTTAGGCACTTTTCATAGAATGACACCCAAAATGGACTATCATCCTTTTTCTAGTTTTCAACTTGTAGAAGACTCATCTGCATAAATGCACCAGTGAAGAAGGAATGAAGATTCAGATCAGCCTCTACAAATACTACTGCTATGTAACTAAATGCTGGAGGCGCCTTCTGTGAAAGAACATAAACCAAAACTCAAAAGATGAATTATTCCAGCTCAGAGAAATCAGTTTTACTCCTGTCCCACAGTCTCAAGCTGTAAAAGAGATACAGTAGAAAGAGGGATCTCACAATACCATGGCATATCTCAGCATTGCTATCAGGAATAGTTTATGTCGGAGAAGAGTTAGAGCCCAGGATTTATCTGAAGTGCCAGACAAGAAATCCTGCAGTGAGGTAAAAAACAGAAAGACTCTTGTCCCTTTAGGGCTCAGTCTTTCAACAAGCAGTTCCTTTATTTCCTGTTACCCCCACAGATAAGTCCCTCTCCTAAGCTGTCCAGTTTCCAGCTCTTCCTCCTGCTGACCTGCTCATACTCACAACCTACAGAAACCGAGACCCAGTCAGAGTCTTGTTTATTCAGCACGTCTGAAAAAAATTTTCTTTGGACACTATAGAATGAAATAGTCACTTGAAAAATACTGGGAACAGTGGCCAAAAAGTAGCTTTTCTTAAGATAACAAGAGAGAAATAGAGCAGGTGTGAAAAGGAAGAGAAAAGGAGATGAGTAAGATTCCTTCCAAAGAAAAGTAAGAAAAGGTTTAAGAAACTGGTACCACCCTTTACATGAGTTTAAAATCTTATAAAGCCACCTATCACTTTCCTCCAGGGCTTCCAAAGCCTTCCAGCTAGAAGAGGTTCTGTCTGGTGCAAGTGCAAGCGCAAGCATGGATCAACACATAAACTTTCTTCAAACATGAAAGATTCATCAACACTCATAGCCTGATCCAGTCCCCTTCTGAAAGCATTTTATTCTCTCTATTGAGGGCACAGATAGCCAAGGGCCAACAGCCTCCTAATTTAAGGCCTCACTTAAATGCTTAATTGTCCTGTCAGAAGAATAGGAGACATAACATCTTGCTGGGAGCATATGTATATTCCAGCCCAGAGGAGCATATTGCTCTTGGCTATTTAATTCATTCCTGTGGAATTAGTGTCCCTCAGTAAGACTTTTGTTTGGATGACTACTTTTCTCTGATAAATGCTAGCAAACACAAAGATATACATTTAAGCACTGTAAACCAGTTTAATCCTAAAAGCACAATATGCTTTAGGGAAAATAATGAAAATAGAAATACACAAACCCCCAAAACCTACCACTTGGCTGTAACACAATAGTGCCTGGTTTCTGATGACAGTCAGAAACCAAGACTATTCATATTGCCTTGTACTGTCACTGTACTGAAAAAATTAAACACCAAGGGAAAGGGTCGACTTAATTTGGTTCTCATTGTGGCTAATACAACTAACATTGCTGTACAAAAGCACTGAAACAGCATCAATGATCCTTACAGTGTTTTGGCTTCCCTTCAGCATGACATAGGAGTAGAGGAGCTCTGTCCCAAGAAATCAGCAGCAATGTCTACACTGGTTAATCACATCATTTCAGAGCACATCTCTCAGCAACAGCTCAGCTGCCTCCACTGTCAGACTGTCAGGACAGTCCATAACTCGGCCACGACCTGTGCCAGCCAAGTCTTAGAATTTCCCGACAGGCTTCAGAAGTCAGCATGGGTCAGGAATCATTCCCCTCTGGTAATTTCCATGAAGCCCCATGATTTGGAGGAATAAAGGAGTGTATGATGTGGGTATGGATTTTCTGTGTCAGCTGGCCTCGGTGCCAGGTGCCAGACAACTATACCAGGCACATTTTGTTTACTGGCAGACAAAGTGTCTCCTATTAACACAAGATCTTTAAAAAACCTCACTGCAGAGTTTGTGTTTCTGTGCATAAGTGAGCTCCTGTTGAACTGCTAGGCTCCTCTCAGCCTTTTGTTCTTCTCACTTGTGAAATTATGACTAATATCTGTATTACTACAGGTATTATTTAACAAATAATTCAGGGACCACTGTCATATATAAACAACCCTAATACAGTGGTAGGAACTCAGAAAAACTTCATCCGTGAAAGGATAAAACAATTTTCTCTGCATATGCAGTTTCCTTCGTGTGAGGGAAAGATGTGTGTGTGTATATATATATATATATACCAAACTGCCCTCAGGGAAGTAGAAAGAAAATCAGGCTGTTGGTCTTTCACAGCTACACTCTTTTTGTAAGGTGCTCATGTACTGTGCTTATGGAATGAGTTCAACATTTTAGACAGCTTCAGCATGCTTACAAAAGGAGGGGAGACATCTCAAACATTTAAAAAACATTAATCAAGCTTCCGATTGTTCCCGTGAAATGCTTAAACACAAGCAAATCAAAATGACAAAAGAGAAGCACAAAAAGGACAAGAGATTCTTCTCAAGCCTTATAGTAAATGAATTACAAATACAGAAAATAACAAAGAAAAGCAGATTGCCCCTTTGCTCTAACCACTGGTATAGTTTCATCTAGGAATGTTAGAAGACCAAAATTATTAAATCTTTAGAGGAATAGTTACAGAACTAATATACTGTAAAATACTAAATGAATGCATCAAGTTGCTTTTGTACTCCCTTGCCTCAAACAGCTTAGCACAAATAAAAGTTGATGCTAATCAGTGCTAGCAGTTTTCACAGAATCTGAAAACCTATTATTTCCTCTGGCTGCAAATAAAAAATTTGGCAACTGTTTAATTATTGACACTAGCAAAGTGTCTCTCGTACCTATAATTTTATCTTGGTGTTGACCTGGCATTTGCCTCTCTCAACCACAAAACATTTAACCTAGTGCTGACAGAAGAATCATGGTTGAGTTAAAAGGGGTTTTTTTGCATAACCAAGTGTCTACGGCCATGGAAATATAAAGAAATATTAATGTATCTTCTATGTAAAAGAAGTTCAATTATAAAAAAAAAAAATGAAAAAAAAGAAATTATAATAAAGGTATTTTCCAGCCAACAAGACAAGATGCTCAGGCACTAAACAGATATGTGCTTGTACTAAGCGCGACAAAAAAACGCTGTAAAATTGAATGGGACATATTGGCAATGGGTTCCTTTTATAATTAAAAATTATTCAAGTACAAATATTATCTAGAGCAAAGGTAAAATAAATCTGTTCATCCTAAGAGCTGATTTCAAAATGTTTCAGTAGTATTCTCCCTAACAGCAATTTTGCTTCACACTTTACACAAAATTTTCCACATATGTTTTAATCACCAGGAAAAAAATCGTCCTATTACAAATTTCAAATGCCATGCAGCAGCAAATGTTATTGACACATGTCATGACACAGTGAACAGAAAATGAATATATTCCAATCAATGTAGCACATTCTTTTATTAATGAACACCAATATGTTGTGTAAAATTCTTGAGCTCCTTCTTCACTTCATTAAAGTATATGATAAAGCTTTTCCATTATGGAAAGACCCTGCAATAAGACACGGAACAGACTGGCTTCTGCATCTCCCTAGAGCCTCTGAAGTCTGTAATGCTCATGAGGTGCAAATATTTCCATAGATATAGAGACAGGATCAGGATCTGTGTATGGCTCAGGTTGCCTCACAAAAATATGTTTGTGATCTCTGAAATTATGTGGTAAGATGTTATTACATTTTATTTGCATCGTATTCCTTTCAAACATGAGATGCACTCCATTGCCACAATTTAAATACGTAGCCCTGCATTTATGAGGTTCAGAGGTTAGCCTCTGTACAACAGTAATGCCCTCATTTCTGGGAGGCCTGTCTGCTTCTTCACGCAGGTCTAGAACACAAAGCAGCCAAAGTGCCAAAAGTGCCAAATATAAAAAGACCTGCAACTAAGCATAAAAATAGCATCATCCAGGTACAGCCCTGGTAACTGCACAAAGCTGCCAGCCAAAGATCCAAAATGAGGCGAGGAAACAATCAAAGCAAATAAACAAAATGCTGGTACTAATATATTCCCTTCTAAATTTACTGAAAGAAACTATCCCTTGCATTTTGGATGGTTGCCATAAAGTTGAAAGAGTAGCTCCATAATGTCATTTGTACTTGTACTTCTGAAGAAGTAAATGTGTATGAAATGTATAAAGCAAATGTGAATGCAGTACTAGTCCCATCAGACAGCAGCTATTAAAGCGGGTTACAGCGGTGCAGCAAGAAGGGAGTTTGACCAAAAAGAGGAAATAAGTAATTTAGCCTTAGGAAAAGAGGAGAAAACAGAAGATGAGGCAAGGCAAGGCAAAGCAAAGCAAGGAAAAGAATAAAACTGTTGATGAATATTTTAGCTTTGTACACATGCACATAAATATATACATAAATATATACATAAAACCTTAAGATCACAATCCACCAAACATACTGTCCACCCCTCTCAGTTTGCATGCAAACCAACATCTCTAGGCTGCTCCTAGTGTGACACTGGCTAGAAGATGTGTGAAGGTGACCGATGGAGTGTACCAAGGAGTTCAGAAATAGTATGAGGTTTTTAGATGTGAGGACACTAGCATAAACTGATTTTAACCATTGACATGAGTTATTCAGACATCAAACAAGTAGAAGCTTTGAATACAGGGAACATAATACATGAGTTGAGCTAGGTTAAAGAGTCTCTTTTTTCCTCCATGCCAAGTTTTGGGGAGTGGGAAGCAGCCCTGAAGCAGCCCTGATAAGCGTCACACTTATAAGATAAAGAATACCATCTAGTCATGCCTGAGCACGCTACAGAAAACCAGAATTTCAGTAAAATAAATATAAGGAAGGATATAAGAGTAATATTTTGACAGATTGAGTTAGTAGAAAGGTTGTCTTTGTGACTGTGAAAGCTACCCAGAGACAACCAGCTCCTGAATAGATTCTGTCAGCCTCTGGCCTCTTGTCTCTATTTGCCGTGTGAAGCAGCCCACTCCTGATGTTCACTGATAAAAAGAACTTAAAATTAAGAGCCAGCAAATTCAAGTGGGCACAATCTGTCTTGAGATCCCTGATGAACTGGTTAAGTGGGCAGTGGCTGTGTTACTACCTAGCATAGTCTTCTGCTTGCCTTTCTTCCATTGCATTTGCAGCAAGACCAGCTCCAAGTTCTGAAAGTTTAATAAGCAACTTTTTTTACCAAGTACCAGAGTCATACAAGATGAAAAACAACCACCTTTCGATAATCAAGGCATAACAGCAATTAATTCCATAACCCAGTGTTTTCTGTGTGTAAAGTGCCTCTGAAAGGTCTGAAACCACCAAGAGGTGAAATTTAGTCTGTCTGAATTTGGACCTTAATGTTTTGGATCTAGTAACGGTAAGACCTACAGAAAATCACCTGCTAAGCAGCAGTGTACGTCAGAATTCGTAAAAAGGAGAAAAGAGAGAGAAGAGTTCAAGGCAAGCCATTTGATCAGGAAAAAAGTCTATAGATCAAGGCTGTTTTCTGTGGTGGCCTCCCTCCCCTCTTCTCATGAAAACACTTAGATAAAAGAATACCATGACTATCAATCAGTTTATGCTATCCACCAGATCATCAGATAGGACTATTGACCTGTATGTTTTCTGCTGTAAAATCAATAAAAGAAAGAAAAAAAAATGGCAAGAAAAAGAAAAATAGCAGCATAAAAATTCAAGCTGCTGAGCATAGTATTTCTCAGTATATCTTTGTGTATTCACATTGAATGATATAATATACTTCACACAATCTCATCAGATTAAAATTTCACTGGATAATAGCGTTCTCAAAAAATATGTAGCCCTGACATTCAGGAACTTCAGAACAGGTATTAAAGCACTACTGAGCTTCCAGTTACAGGTTCAACTTGCTAAATAGAATTGTTAGACAGAAATATGGATAAATCACACTCATTCTGGATATAATGGAAACAGGCATTTGCATGATGGCGATCACTGACTTTATGAAAGTACAGGCACTTACCCCAGCTGAGTGACCAGCCTTGACATATCTAGATATATATCAAGGCTGGTCACTCAGCTGGGGTAAGTAATACCTGGAGCCTTTGTGAGCATGGGCCAAGGTCCGGGTCCTCAGCTACAGAGCTGTACAGATGCACCAGCTGAGAATTTCAGCTTGTCTTTGGTCTGAGTACAACCCAAACTGGATTATCCATCTGTATTTCTGGCAAATGACCCTTAATTTCCTAATCCTCTCTACGATAACCATTGTGAATGGTTTCTATAGCGTTGCTAACCAAGGGTCTTATCCAGAAGCCTTTACACATGAAGAGATCCACTTCTGAGAGGAAGGTGTAAAAACAGATTTCAGATACTGGTCCACCATCAGACATTAAAGCATATAATTTGTCATATTTTTACATTATTAAGAATATTTGTGTAGGATCTATAATTAAAACTAAAAAAGATGTCTCCTCCTTTTGCCAGCAGCTGTGTTACATCAATTAAATGGGTAAATAAGATCTTTCCCCAGAGGGGATATCACATGGCTTTCTATTGATTAAGACTGCAGTAGAACGTTATTTGCAATTTTATTGCATAACGTAAATCAGAAGGTAGCTGTCAAGGTTTCAGAAGACAAATTGCAGCTATCTTAGACAATTCATAGGCCTCTTTCCTTCTTGCTGCTCTTATTTCACAGTTAATGCATGTCTTACAAGGCTTAGTTTCTTAAATCAGTCTACAGAATTGTATTCAACTCAAAACTGGGTGTAAGCCATAGTCTATGTGGCCCTGCATTATAATGGCTCTTAAACTGACCATTCCATCTATCATTACTTCAGAACTATACATTATTTAATAGGGTAGCACAACTTAAAAAAAGGATGTGAAATAAAAATTAATCACCTCCCACAACATGTATGATTGCTCCCAGGAAAGACAGGTCTTCCCACCAGGCATAACTCCAGAGGTTTTCTCCGTGTAGAATATTTTTTAAATCTTAGCTCAATTTTGCGTACCTGATTCTCACATGGAAAACATAGGACTGGAACAAGTCCACTACTCTCAGACCTGTGCAGTAATTGCAGCTGCAGATCAGTTTTGAGAATGAAATGAACACCTGACCACAATACAGCAGACATTTTGCTCCTCCGCTGAACTGTAAATCCATCATTATACCCTTTGTGGGAGAGCCAGAGGGAAGAAAAAAAATCTCCATTCAAATGACTGAAATACTCTTTGCTGATGTGAGAAACCTTAAAAAAGAAACCAATCTTTCTTTACTACTAATCAATCTCTCAGTTACAACAATTAGAAAACAAGTGCAACACTTTTCAAAATATATAAGAGCAATATTTAACATTACTAGAATCTTCTACACCAAAGTCAAAGAAATAGTCTTTAGGTAGTGTTTGTTGGTTGTAAAGTTGTATGAAATAAGGAAGGGTTTCTGAATCGAAGGAAGGAACAGTAGGTGGCAGGACACTAATAGATTCAGACAAAAGTTACAGTCGTTCTGTATACAGAAAAAAGTGTTCAACTTACCATCGTCTGTTTGCCATTGCATAGGATTAAAAATTAAATATCTGTTGCCTGATTTCTTCCATCCAAGTTGATTGATCAGAATGTGTTCATCTTCCTATCTAACTTAGCAAATTTAAAAGTGGCAGGCTTACTTTTCCATTATTTAGAATGTCTGAGCTTAATAAAGTACATGGAAGGAAATGTCAGAACTGTTGCCTAAAAATTATCACTTACAAGGTGATAATAAAGTCTGGAAAAAAAATATCATCTTGTAAAAAATATGGAGGAGGTTAAGATTTCAAGGAAATCAAAGGTATTACAGTACACTTCATTTGGTTAGACATTGTACATCAATAGTACCAGATTGCTACTGGCATATCTTTCTAGGTAAGGAAATTATCTGGTCCTCCTACAAATGTATTTGTGTTAAAATCTTATATTTCATTCTCTCGGAAATTTGGGAATCAATCCCAAAATAATCTTGATGAGCATAAATGTTAAATATGGAGTAAATGTGAGTAGTCAAAAAATAAGGATACAAATCCCTAAAGAGTTAAAATGAGTTTTGGTTGCCTAGAACTCCAAAGAAACATTCTAGACCTTAAAATAGGGTTGCTTTGGGGTATTTTTCCCCTCTTTGCTTTGAAAGGGCAAACCAGCCATTTCAGATTTCTGAATGTGGTAGAGTTCTTTCTTTTATGAAGGTTACACAACACAACCAGCTCACTTACTTCATTTTTCTTGAAATTTAAAAGAAAGATAGAAGATGTTCCTTACCTTAAAAAGTCTTAAAATATTTGCGACCATAATGGACACAGAACTTGCTGCAGCACCTATCACACCTGATATCTTGTCTGGCTTAGTGAAAATAGGTGGGTCACCATTTGCACACTTCACGTCTGAACCATCTTTTTCTATCAATGCTTGCACAAATGTTAAGGACTGCTCCAATGCATAAGTGTCCCTGGAACATGTATCAAGGATCCGGACACCTAAGGTGATATTGGCAAGAAGATCAGGGTCTTTATTAATCTGATCAACTGCATACAGCATTGCCTCTAGTCTGTGGATCCCCTTCTCCTTCTTGAGCTCCCCACAAGGCACCCCTCTATCCCCTTTTGCATGAACAGGGAACAGTCCTCCCAAGATGATGTCCCCATCCAGTCGGATGGAGTGGGCATATTCCTGGCCATGAGTTCTTTGCATCAGAGTGAGTATCCAGTAGAATTTGGCTGTTAACAGGAAGAAACAATGGTAGGAAATCAATCGTTTCCCTTCGTATACCATTTTCTCTGAAGACGTTGTTGCTATCCAGTATCCAGATTTTCTTCTTGCTAAAGAATGAGGCTGACCATTTGAAGCTGCACTTTCTGGAGGCTACCATCAGTGCCCAATAAGTAATATAGAACCATGCGGTAGGTAGGTAGAAAAAGGATCTCAGCAGAAGTACATAAAATGTGATTTACAAAAGATGTCCACTGATGTAACAGGTTGACCAGCTTTTCTGAGATGTGGTTTTCAGTTGCTCTTAATTGACTGTGTAGGGTAGTATGTCTGGTCCTGATGGTAAAAGGAAGTCAGAAGCTTATGTCCTTGTATTTTGCCCTACAGCTGAGGTACTTCTGAAAAAAAGAATAAAAACAAATAGTGAGAAATACCATTTAGTTCAGCAGTTTTATACCTGTCACACAGTGTATTTACTTTAGAATAGAAGTTACATTGCCTAGGTTTCACTTTCCATATTCTTTAAGTGAGCAATTCTTGGCCTTCAGTGAATTTGAACACCTGGCTGCACTGTACTACAAGCCAGGAAATTGATGATGCCAGCAGAGCAACAGCCGAATCAGGGGAACTAAACTTAGCTTGGTATTCAGATTCTGAACAGTAGTTCATATTTACCTTCATGTTGCCTGACATCCAGAAACAGACTTGCTCCATAACACATTGTATTTTCTGTTTTGCTGTATCATTCTATTCCAGCCTACAAAAACGTAGTAACTACTTCTCCTCCTGGAGAGGTCCCGTTTATGACAATGGAGGTTAACTATATATCTAAATCTCCTTTAAGATAGTTTCAAACACTCAATTATTTTCATGAAAAGGTAGCTGATTTCTTAAGCAAAAGGAGCACAACATATTATGTTAGGAAACCAGCTCAACATCTAGTACTCCCTTTCTGACATTTTACTTTAGCTGAGGTCCAACATTACCAAGGTCTCTGCTTGCGTTTGGACCACATTAAATACGAACAATATTGTGCCTGCACCGATATTTGGAGAAGTCTCACTGATTTTAACAAGATCGGGATTTCAGCCTACATATCTAAACACCTGACTGACTGTTATAAATATCTACAAATTGCCCACACTTTAATTCTCAAAGGAAGGTATTTATTTATTTCAATATTTAACAAGATTACACATGTCTCAATAAATTTTTAAAGCTCTGAGGAGAAGAAAGAATTAATTTTACTTGATACTAGGTAGGCACCTGTGGGCAACTGTGTCTGAGGCAGTCTCTCAAGACATCTATTATAGGCTACAGAAGGCAGTGGACACCCTAGGGTGCAATAAGTTGTACTTATTATGAAATTGATCACACTGGCCAAGCACCTCCTCGCTGCCTGTGCAGAAAATCTGGGCATCAGGCTCAACTGCAGATATGTACTTTGTCCTTAGTGATCTGGCTGGTTCCTATCAAAAATATGATCACACTAGAACACAACTACAGACAAAATCAGAAGACAGGTCTATATTGTTTCTCAAAAACATTTTGAATTATCTTCCACAAAATTTTTATATCTCATGTGACAACAAAACTAAAAATGTTCATTGATAATGTTTAAATTTGTAATCCTGTTTTTACATTTATTTTGCTACATGTTTCTCTCCAAATGATAATATTAAGCTCATAAAAGTTGACTCAGAGTTTCTAAATAGCAGCTATTTGAAGACCTGAGAAAAAGTTTCACAATGGAAAGTCTTCTTTTAAATGTGAAGATATATCACTGTGATTTGGTAACAGAACAACTTGAAAATGAAACATCTTTAATGTGCGTGAAAAAAATCACTGCAACTGAGAGCAGTAGGCAGGACTTTCAGTGCCTCTTAACATTTAGTTTTGCTTGAATTTGGCTCAGGGTTCAATCTAAATGAAACAAAGTCTGTGCTGTTTTATGTGATAATCCCATCATTCTGCTTTGGCTCCTTTTGGGAACACAGGTTACAAAGCTGCCTAGGCTTCAGCTCCATGAGCCAAACAAACTCAGTCACAAATGGAACAACTTGACTCACAGTACCGTGTGGTTTGATCCAGGCCCACAGGACATTTCTCATATGCTCCACGTTATAGAGAAAAGACCAAACTATTACCTAGTCACAATTATCTGTATGTTTTGATTGTCTTAGTAGAAAAATCCAATTAAGGGTTCAAAATAGTAAAGAGTAGAAGTTGTATCTACATGTAAAATACATATGGAGGTAATTTTCTTTACAATTCCACAATGAACAACCAACTCATTAGTCCATGCATGTATGTACAAACCAGAAAAAGAGCAATTCACCGAGGGAATAAAAGATAAGACTACTCTTATTTAACACTGTATAGAGAACAAGAAAGCACTACTGAAAAATATTCGTGAAGGAAAGAAGCACAGTTTTTTCTCTTTCTCAGCCACAGGTCAGTTCCTTACAGCCAAAGAATGACCAGAAATTAAAGCAAGTGTCAGTCCTTGTGAAAACAAATAGTGATGAATTCAACTATTGCAACCCAAATTCTAACAACAATGAAGAAGCTACAGTGAGCCCAAGATCCTCAGTCCAATATTTTATCTAGAACTGGTTGAAAATCAAATGAATTGATAATTAGCATTTTTCAACGTCAGAGTCTACATAAGCTCTGCCTCAGCTTGCATGGTTTCCTGAAAAAATGTTTCTTTGCTGCAACTGTCCATAGCTTGTCTATAAAACAGAAATAAAATTTTAAAGTGTTCCTTTTAAAAATTTAAGACCTTTTAGTCTTTTTTTATGTTACCTAAGAAATAAAAGCTTCTATTATACTGCCTAATTTATTCATGCCACACTGCTTTTTATATATTGATTAATATTACTTTTTATAGAACATTGCAAGCCTGTGTAGCTAAGCAGAAAGCGTATGATCTAAATTAATTCCATTTTTATCAATGAATTTTAGTGAAAAAGTATGGGCCTCTGGGCTATAAAGCCTGAATGAACTTTTCTCATGTGCAGAGATTTCATTTGAAGTAAAATGTTGTCCTTTTCCAACTGACCATAACAGTTAAAATTAATGCAAATATATTTGCATTAATTATATATATGTAGTAGTTGGTGTTCACTAGAAACATGACTTCAGAGAAGAAATTCATACATTTCCCAAGCATAGTCCAAGAGTAAGTGCACCACAAAGCCTCTCTCCAAGTCATCTTGTAATACATGCTTCTCTTGGTTTAATTCATTAAAAATATCTGGCCTTATCAGAACATATTGCTATTTTTAAAGTGATTTCAGCACAAACCTCCACTTGTTCTGCTAGAATATATATGTATTTTTAAACCTAAGGAGGCGGAGTACTGCAAGACAGGGGAGATGGAAACTTCTGCATGTAGTGTCTGGTTCTGAAATTACTTCCTTCATAAAATCATCCAGCTTTATCAGATATTTGGTACTCAGTGTTGGGTATTTTGGTACCACATTGCCAGAGTCAGTGCATCAGAATGTCCCCGGACCAGTCACTACTCCAACCACAGACTCACTGCAACTGAGTGACAGGCTCATTGTGGAATCTCTTCATGTTAATGAAAAGGTCTAAATAATGAGATGAGAGTGACAGATAAATACTTAAATAAATACAGAAAATGTCTCTATTTTGTTAACAAGGTTCCTGAAAGAGCCATCTTCAGCTGGCTCTGAAGTCTTGGCTGAAAATATATAGAAAGATTCAATATGTTCATCAGGAAATATGTTTTAAAAAATCTCACAATTAAAGACAACCGCAGGAGCGAGGAGTACTCTCTGCAGGATAAGGAGGATGAATATTTTACGATGGATGTTGCCAGACAGACACATCTGAACCCTTCACTGAGGGACAAAATAAGCTATTTAGTGAGAGACAAAAATACTGGAGAAAAAATATTTAAAATTTTGTTTAAGACCAAAAAAATTAATTTGTCATTACATTTGAAGCACATCAGAACTGCACTAAAATAAAATAAAATAATATAAAATAAAAATTCTGTGAACTAGGATAGGAGGAGTCCTAGGGTGAAAACCCATTCACAAAATATCAGATTGTCCAGTCAATGCAAAACTGATCTGGTTTTAGTGAATGAAAACAAAACAACGATAACTTTCATTCTTAAGTTCTGAGGAGGAAAAAATAAAGAACAAATGTGACTATTTTGATGTTTTACTACTGGTGTGTTACTTCTGAACTACGAAAGAATTATCTTGCTAATGTTCATAACAGTCGCTTCTTTCTCCCATACCACATTCAGCTAAATTTCCACACAGACCAGGTAAAGAGTTGCCACCTGCATACAGTAACCTGACATATATAGAAGATTAATGGGTTTTGCTGACAGCAAAAGGGAATTTGGAAAACCTTTGGCCTTGGCATCACAACTCCTAACTTACAAGAGAATTCTTCACTGATGTAAGTAGTCTTATCTACCTCAGCTTTTCTGTAATGGTTTGCTGTGCCCCTGCCACGGAGGTAACCTTTACACAATAATCAGGACTTCAAGGCAAATCACTCTCAGCATCTCGTTTACAGGAACTATTTCTTCCCTGTGCAGTCTGATGTCTCCCCTCAGTCTGATCAGCCCCTTTTCAAATACCCTGCAAATATCCATTTACCAAACAAGCTACCCAGCGAAAATCCAGCACAGGTCCTTCTGCCGGGGTGAAACTAACAGGAGCTTACAATTCATAAAAAAGAAACAGCATCGCATATTTTCCTCTGCCTTTCGTTGGACTTAGAGTTGAATGAACCCCATCAATATTAACACCTTTAGAGTTGGTTTCACCTCCGGTCTGGCAAGTGATGATCGAGGAGATTTTCCCAGGCACCCTAGGAGAGCTTCGTCTGTTGTTTTTGCTTTCATTTGACCCTCTTCGCACTAGACTCCCCAGCCGGCACAGCTGGATTCAAAGCAGGCGCTGCTGGTATAGTCCAGTGCTCCGCGTTAAGGGCTGTGCCCTCAGAAACGCAGCCGCCCACCGAAATCGTCCCGGGGCACCCTGCGGGAAAGTCCCCCACTGTGTCCGCCCATGACCCCGGCGGCGGTCCCGGCGAACGGCCGGGTTCCCCGGGCGCACAGGTCGCGGCGAGCAGAGCACCGCCTCCCGCGCTCCGCATCTCGCGCATCGGGCCAGTGTATCCCGCACAGCACTCCGCACCGCGCCCTGCGAACCGCACCCCGAGTACTGCACCCCATGCACCGCACCCCGCGCATCCCGCACAGCAGTCCGACCACCGCACCCCGCACAGCACCCCACGCATTCCACACGGCATTCCGCACCTCACCCTGAACAGCAACCCGCGCACCCCGCGCACCCCGCACAGCACTCCGACCACCGCACCCCGCACATCCTGCAAGGCATTCGGCACCGCACCCTGCAAAGCGCCTGGCACCGCACCCGGTGCACCCCTCACCCCGCTCTCTGCCCCTCCATCCCTCTCCGCCCGCCGCCGGCGCACGCCGCCGGGAGCGAACAGCCGACCACGCACCGGCTTTCCGCGCTGCTTCTCCGTGCTTTCCCGGATCCTAGCGCGCTCGGCACCTTTCCTGGGCCAAGGAAGGGCTACCGCAGCCCGGCCGGCCCCGCCTGGTGGAGGGGCCCGGGGAGCGCCCCCGGGCTGGGCGAGCCGGCTCTCCCCGCGCAACTCCGCGACCATCGCCCATCATCGCAGAGCTTCTCTCTTGAAGGGAGCCCCCTATTGTTCTCCACTTTACTTAGCCGAGCGATTTATGATCTTTTTTTTTTCTCTTCCCTGGCTCATCCGTACCCCAGCTGGCGTCTGCTGCTAAGGGATTCCGGCACAGCCTCGTCGCGGCTCTCCCCGCGGCCTCACTCCTTCCAACCTGCGGCCGTAGGACGGTTCTGAGCCGTCTCTCGCCGCGGCCTTGCAGCCGAGGCGGCCCGTGGGCGGGGGACGGCGGGCACATGCGGATCTCCTGGCTGGAGCCGAGGCTTCAGCAGTCCCCTCCGAACCCTGTTCCCCGGCCGGGAGCAATGCACCTCTGTCAGCGGCGATGCAAAAACAAGCGTCGCCCTTTATTTCCAGTCGCCGGTGATTCCTTCCTCCCCTTGCATCAACTGGTCAGTTTTAATGCGCTTCTGCTCCCCCCTCGATGCAAACCTAAGTCTCTTTTAATGAATCCCTGGTCCCAGGGGTCAGAAGCTTGCAAACTCCAAAATGCCGATGCTGGATTTCCATGCACTTTTGGTCACTGATCGATTTTTATTACTTGAGTTGTTTTGTAGGTTTTTTTGGTTGGTTGGCTGGTTGATTTGGTTTGGTTTTTTAACCGTGTCGTACATTCATCTGCCAACACGTCGAATTCCTGCATGCCAGCACTGGGGATGCTGCTCCACGACGAGGAGAGCTAACCTCTTTCCTCGTGCCGGCACAGCGTTTTGCCTTCTTCCTCCGGGGAAGAAGCCCTCGGAGTCCAGTGGGGATCCTCCTGCCCCTTCCCTCCCCAGGGACACGGGGGTCTCCCCTGCGGAGCCAAGGGAGCGGAGCCCACCCGACAAGGTATGGGCAGGCGGGCGGCAGCTCGCCCGACCCCAGCCCCGGAGAACTTGACGGCGGCAGACAGGTTGGCCCGTCCCCCCGAAGTGGTGGGAGCCCCCTCTTCCCTCCCGGCCAGCGAAACGTGAACAGGGCGGCGGAGAGCGCGGGGGAACCCCTGTGCCCCCCTCCTCCCGGGGGTGGGAGACGACCTGGCTAAGGCGGCCGGGGGGAGATCTCACTGCTCGGGAGCTCCGAGAGACTCCCTTTTTGCTCGCTGCTGTGACGGCACCGTGTCCGGGATCTCTTTCGTTAGAGCTGATTGGGGGAGGATATCTACAATAAAAATGATAAATATTTAAAGCAAAAATATAAAAGACCCCTGAGCCACAAAGCAGGCGGAGAGGATTGCCCGGGATTCACAGCCCAAAAACCTTAACTGAGGCAAAACTCGCGTTGTGTGCTCTTCGCTCCTTAAAATAAGAACTAAAGGCGACACACACAGATACATAAATACCTTGATCAAAAAGAGTTGCATATCCATATTACTGTGGAGGTCACTGGAATTATACTCGGCGCCGATCGGGAATAGTATGAGGTAATTTCTGTACAATCCTCGTCTCAGACAGCTTCCCCCAGCAGCGTCAGCTTAATATGCGAAAGCTCAGCCTGGGACAGGTGTTCAGGAGAGCGGTGTCAGTCGTGCTGTATAACGCGATCAGCCAAGCCGAACCTGCTCCACTGATTCCTTCCTCACTTCTCCTCCCCTCAAAAGAGGAGAGAGGAAAAGCAAAAAAAAAAAAGCCAACTTTTTGGGACCAGTGGCTCAGCCCCCGTGACGATACCAGCCCTGCGCCGCCTCACCGCTCAATCGCAGCGGCGGACACACGCACCGGCCCGGCCGTGCCGCTCACAGCCAAGAGAGAAAATACCCCCAGACCGTCCGTGTGCGCCGGTGGAGCGGTCCCTGCCAGGAGCCACACGGCTCGGTGTCCCCGGGGGCCGGCGGGAGCGGAGCGGCACCGCCTGCGCTTACCACCGCTCCGGCGGGACGGGCACGGCACGGCTCAGCTTGGCGGAGCACGGCAGGGCGCGGCTCGGCTCGGCACAGCGGGGCGGGCGAGGTGCCACACTTGTAGCTGTTCTTGGTGCTGAAGGCGGCGGCGCTCCCCGGCACGGCACAGCCCGGCGCGGCACAGCCCGGCACGGCACAGCCCGGCACGGCATGGCTCCACGTGAATCCCCAGCTGGCCACGGGCTGCGGCTCCTGGCCCGCCCGCCCGCGGCCGGCACCGCCCTCGCCGACACACCCGCTCCGCTCGGGACACGGGGCCGCGCACATGTGTGCCGCGGGATTCCTGGGCAAAGGGAGCCAGTAAAGGCTCAGGCGGTAGCAGTGGGCGAGCGGAAGAAAAGAGGGAGACAAGGAGGGCGTCACTGGCCTGAGCTGGGGCTGTTTAATGCAATTTCCCCGAGGGTGTGGGGCCTCCATCCCCATCCCTCCTTCCGCGACCGGCGGAGCCGTGTCCCCCGCCAAAGGATCGATGGCATAGGGTAAGATTCCCGACGCTCTTTGTCCCATCCCCGGTTTCGGCTTGCAGCTCAGATGCCGGGTGGAGGAGTTCCGATTTATCCCCCCAGGCACCCGAGAGGTTTCGGCAGGACGAAGCCAGGCCCCCGAAGGGTAAGGGACACAGTCGAGAGTATTTCGCCGGAGGAATCTGGAAGTTTGTTCCTCTCCTCAAAGGTGCTCCCCACCACACGACTATCGCACAGGGATGCCCCGCGCCGCCGGGTGGGAGCGCCCGGGCCGGCCCCGCAGAGCCGACAGCGCAGTCCCGACTGGGCCGCTTCGCCCGCCCGGCAGCGCTGCCGCAGCCTCGGTGAGAAGGTTCCACCTCGAGGGCGCCGCCCGCAACTGCATCCGCGGTGCCCGGCCCCCGCACGGCTTGGCGGGGCTCGGCACGGCTCAGCCCCCGGCCTCGGGAGTTGGAGAGGGCTCCAAACCCCACGGTGTGAGCAGGATGACCGGTTTGCCAGGCTCCTGACATCAACCGGATCTTTTCCATCTTCCCATTTCACGTTACTCCTTAATAACAAATAACATTTTTCTTTGCTTTGCCGTGACTGTCTTGCTTACTTAAAACACCATTGTTGGAAGGAGGAAGAATTTCAAGTGTGCTCAACTGTATCCAGCCAGTGCTTCCATGATCATCTCTGTTATATGGTACTACATGGATTAATGTTAAAGGTCTGCCCCAGGCAAACCACAAGACTCAGATGGATGAGTCTTTCAAGCCTGTAACTTCTCTCATGGAAAAGGTCTTGTACAATTGCAAAATGGCACTGGGAAATGAGCCAGGTCTTAGACAGAATATATTAACTCATGTTTGCATTTGTTTTATTTCATAGTCTTCCATAAGAGAAAACTAAGGAGCTGTGATTTCAGCAATCTATCACAGAAATCAGGAATATATTCATATAGATTAAATCCTGATGTTCAATCATGAGCAAAATTCTATTTTAAAGTGGATATCCACCTTTACTCACATTGGGAAAATAATCCATGCATGAGTTATCATCTGTGTTGGATAGACCAATTTCTAACTTCATTTATACTCTGCCTCTTCAGCAGCTTAACAGAAAGTTCAGCAAAGCAAAACCAAGTGATGTCCTGAGGGCACAGCTGATGCTTGAACTCTTGTGTAAATCTGGCAACTGGAGAACCAGGCTGAGGTCAAAAGATTAGGATATGGAAACCTCCAATGTGCTTCTAGTTTGGCCACCAACCTGAATGTAATCTGATCCCTTGCCCTATCTCTTCTAGCCACATCTTTTCTATAGCACAGTTTTGAGGGCATTGATACTATATCTTATTACATAGGTTTGCAATGAGTACCATGATGACTTTTTTGTGGGAGTATGATTAATAAATGCATAACTGAAGTTTGCTGTGTTTTAACTACATAGAAACAGAGAAAATTATTGGGAGGGAGGGGGCAGAATGAGCAGCTTTACATGAAAATAGCCATTTGGTAAGGATACATTACAAAAAAAAAAGAGGCAAAACACACCTATGATTCTTTGAGCAGGATTCATTCTTATTCAAACCCAACAGTAGCTAATGTCAGTTTGCAGAGAAGACTAATGTCAGAACTGGTGACAATTACTACTTGCACAACTAACTTGGAAGACAAGAAATCCAGTTCTGGAGACCAAGCTGTCATAAAGGAGCTCTTAAATTACCTTTTTTCAAATGAGAACTCCTGCCTCGCACAGGAAGCATCTTACACGTTAGAAGGCTGACATGGTCATACTAAATGTCAGGATCATAGAGATTACTGCCTAAAATAAATGTTTGCTGGAAACATCTCTTTAAAGCCAAGCAAAACCAAGTGAATCAGTCCATCTCTGTGCCTCTATTTCTCCTATACAGAAGACATTGAACCTCTGTGTATTCAAGCAGTGATTTTGGCAGAGCAACTCATGTTCCAATGGCTCTATTCCATAACTGCACTCACCAGTACAGTTTTTAATGACATTGAAATGGGCTGATTTTTTTAACTTTGAAATAGTGTGAAGTTAGACACTCAGACTTCTGGATGAGCTTTTCATTGCTATTCAGGTGAGAAATGTGACTTTCCAAGTTATTCAAACATGAGAATTAAACCTACCAAGGCAATAAAATCTCTTGAATAATCATTGTTAGGCAAAGGCCTGCTGATTAATAGCCATTAAGGAATACAGAGTCACAAAGTAAGTGACTTCCATGAAAGTGAAAGTGAATACTGGGTTCTGAGTTATAAAATGTTTTAGAATATGAGTGTTTAAATTTTACAAGAAACACAATCACTAAAAAAAAAAAAGAACTTGAAACTTGAGTGCTTTATGTGCACTTCTCTAAGGCTAATATTTCTTTTTAAAATTTATTGCATGGTGAAAAAAGAAAAGGTGGAGAAAAGGCATTTCACAGCAGTAACTATGACAGAAAGCATTATCTGGAGGCCAGAGAAAGTGTGCAACCATCTGTAAAATAGAACATACCTTTAGAAGGCCTCGACTGTGGCTTATTTCAAATAAACTTTTCAGCAGTGAACAGGAGATGTCAGAGCTTAAACTATAAAACAAAGATAGCCACCATGTAGGAAAGGTAGCATAGTTTCCAGGGAGGATATTTTCAGAATCAGAATATTTTTGGTATCTAATTTCCAAATCTGTCTAACAAACTCCAGTATGTTAGAAGATTTTAGCAGTTGGAAATCATTCGTCTGCTGGAAGGAGCAGCACAAGAACACTGTTCTGTAAATGGGTTTTTGAAACTTTTGAAACAGCAGGCAGAGGCAGCACCCTCCAAAGGAGACACAGTTCCCCAGCAGCCAAACTGTAGAGCTGAGCAGGTCTGGTGACAGCAACCACAGTCAGTACATCCCAGAGATTGCTAGACAACTTGGAGGGGTGAGGCAAATCTAAGGTCAAGCAGAGAAATCAAGCTGAAGGATCATCGTCTTCATTAGAGGGGTACATGGCAAGGCACAGGCGTGGCTGCAACAGCTCAGGGAAGGGTAAAGGAATATCAGAGCTTAAAAAAGCTCCTGAGTGATGCTGGGAAGCCCAAATGAGATTTTTTACAGCTTTCTCATAAAGCTGTGTTCTCAGGAGCCTCACTCAAGGTCACACCATCATGTTGTGTCAGAGCTGGCCTTGACCATAGGCTGCCAAAAACATGGAAGTAGGGCAGGCCCTCACTTGTATACTGGTCAGTCTTGTGTCATATTCTCTTACATCTCCTTTCTCTGCACAGAGCTAGAGGATGACGGTGACATATCTGTCCTGAACACTGTCATAAAACTTGACAGATTTTCTTAATGCACAGTGTAAGAATTTGCCTCTCAATATGGTTGAAATGTTAAGGAGACACATCTGGAAGTTAAAAATGTTGGACACATACTACATTTAAGTGAAGGATATAGTATATTCATGAATCAAATACAGTTTCCAAAATACAAGTGGATGACAAGTCTGCAAAATCCTCTCCCACGCAAGTCAGAACATTGAAGTCAGCAGAGACTGTTGTGAAGAAAAATAATATTTGCTAAAGAGAAGAGAGACTCAATCCTAATTAACTAAAAATTACAACACCCCCAAAGGGAGTTATCCATTCTTATACCTTTATAATGGGGACAGTCTCCATTAGCATGTCCTCTAGTATAATGACTGGATGGGTTTCTATCTATAAAGTATCTGTATAGGTACTAAGTTCTGCAGCTTCTAAAACCTTACTCTTTCATTTTGTCCTTCACTAAAGGAAAAATGAAATCATGTTTAGGAGTGCCTTTCACTCTAAGCCACTTCACAAAAACTGATAAAAAGCTATATATAGTGATTACTTCACCAGCCTTTGAAATGCTGACATCTTTGAGGTGATGTACAGAAAAGGTTTATAAATCAGAAAGTAAAGCCACATTACCTTTTCAACATGTGAGCCATAACCTTTCCTCTTAAAAGACAGCAGATGGATACAGCTATTTTACATGGGGGGAAAAAATTATTCACCCTTCCAAATAAGTCATTTGCATACAATGTCATTTGCCAAACAGCAAGTGAAGCTGATAAGGCTCTGCCTTGTTTCAGCCACCTTCTAGGCTGTTGGCAAAATCCTCTCAGTTAGTAATGCGTGGAAATAGCTAATCTTTAAGTCTGGTATTTCTATAGGTTTTGTGGACAGCAGAATTTGTCAGGAGACTGTTTTCTAAACTAAGTGCACAAAATGCCTGTGTAGTCCCTAGATGAAAAAACTTCCTCAAGGCTTGATATAACGTAAACTTTGATTCTACTTTTAATACTGCCTCTTAGACAGCCAGAAAACAAACCATTAATCCATCATCTAGAGTTCAAGGCATTGCACTACACAGCCAAACATTTGTTTTCATGGCTTGCTGCAGAAGAAATAGAATTGCAGCTCTAGAAATCATCAAAATCATGAATGAAGACTCACTTGAAGTAAAAAAATATTTTGCTTAGATGTGATTGTACATTTAAATGTTGCAAGACCCACCCTCAAGCAGCAGGGAGAGCATTTTTGATGAGGCTCTGAGAATTCCCCTAAAACCATGGCTTTCATACAGGGTCCATACAGGCAGCAGATATATATCCAGAACAGCATTTGGCCTGAGGTTATTCTCTGAGTGGATACGTAAACTCATAAGAATGATGTTAAGTAGATTATGGTGTCACTTCATGTGCCCAGATCCATAACATCAAAATAAGCAGGGGAGCATGCTCTATTAGCCATTCCTCCTGAAACTGTTCTGTAAGAATCATGTAAATATATTTTTGGCTTTTAAGAGGTGAGTTTTCTTGGGCAAAATACATAGGAATTCAGGATGGATTCTCAGCCATCTAAGATGTCAACTCCTGTATTTAAAACATTCCTCTAGGCTCCCTGGGTAGAAGCAAAATATGGAAATGGAAAGAAATAGCTACTTTCCAGGCAGTGAGTCATCTGATATTACCATAGACATCTAAATAGAACATGTAAATCATGCCTGAGAAGTGTCTTTTTCTCTCCATGAACTATAAAAGGAGTCTAGACAACCAGTTCAGATGTAAATGTCTGCAGTGCAGATGATCGAAGCGAGGTGAGGTATATCCCCCACTGGAGTGTGGGAAGATGCAGACAGTAAGAGAGGTCAGACTCAGGTTCTGAGAGCACACACCACCAGTTCATGACTGGTTTCTTATTATGTCTGTTCTGGTGGTAGCTAATATTCCAGCATAAATGACTCCTTCCTCTTCCCTTTCTCTTCCCACAGTGAGTTGCTGACAAATACTCCAAATGGTCTTAAGGAGTCAATCGACCGTGTGCCAAGCATTCAAAAGTGAAAATTACTTAGAAAAATTTGTATTTACTAAGTAGTTATACATTTAGAAGGAAACAATTCTGCAAATTTTTTTCTAAAGATTAATTGGTACAAAATTAAGCAATCATTTTAATTAACTGCCTGTGGAAAAAGGAATGGTCAGAGTTCATTTTTTTCTGCTTCATTTTTACATGAACAAGATGTAGTTGAGCTGCTGCTCAAGATTCGCATATGATGACTTTTCACATCCATATGGTACTTTGTGGGGGAGTTCACATTAACATTTCATCTTGGATCATGAGCACACTTGAAGTAAACCTTCTAGCTGTCCCTTCTTACGACGTGCTTTAGTTAATGTAACAGAGCAGTCTTAGGGCTCATGGACTGGATTCCTCTCAAGGAAAACTAGAAGCTGAAGCTGCGCTCCAGAAGTGCACCTAAAGCGTTACAATCACTAGCAGACCAAACTAGAGCTAGTCTGAGGTGATCCACATGTCCACATGTGCTGCGAACATCAACTCATCAGCACCAAATATTTTCTCTATAGACTTGTGTTGGCCCATGTGATGACTTACAGCCCACTCAGATTGAGGTTACAGTCTTTAAAAGTATCCCAGTATTTCCTTGTGGGCCAGAGCTGAAAGGCTGCAGTGAAGCTCTAAGATAGCTAGCCCTTGTAACTAATGAAAGGCTAGCATGATGCATTGCATGTTTCACAAGGAAGGTTCACACTTTGTTTAAGTTACCAACTGTAAATAATGTACACAATTCTATCTTATGTGTGTAAAGATAAAACTTTTTTAATATACTGGAGGATCAGAAAACTTATCAGTAACCATATATGCTGTAGGTTCCCTGCAATTGAAACAACAGAGAATTCCCTATCGGTGTTGTTGGGAGGAAGATTAAGTGTACAATGATGCAACATTCATCCAGTGTTCTGGACTGCATCTGTGGTTTGGGAGTCACTTGTCAGTGATAAGGTGATCTGAGTAAAACCCTTCATTATTTAAACTTTACTTAAATTACAAAACAATCAATGATATTAGTTCAATCAAGAAACACTAATTGCAATGAATTCTTATGATAGTGGCATTTTCTTGTATCAAAAAAAAATAACCTACAATATCCAAAAGCCACTTTGTCCTGTCTTTGGTATTAAGGGTAATGACTCTTGCTTTCTTGTGCTTCTTTGCTTAGGTCTGACCTGAAGACAATTAACCACTAATGGTATAATTAGGTCAGTGTCGTACCAGACACTTACTGAGTAGGGATGCTTCTGCAGCAGAAACATTTCGAGTTCTTAAACGCTACCTCATTGGTGTTATTGCACAACTTGGGAATGGCATAGAGCTGTTTTAACGTGAAATACAACTCCTGTAGCAACTATAGCTATAAAATTTGGCACAAAATTTGCATATTCATTAATGTCTTTGCTGCTTCTCCCATATTGTCTTATGTTTCTCCTCGATATTAACTCTCAATGCCCACCAAAGTGTTACTAAAAAAAAAGGTGTGCCTGTTACGTGATCAAACACATAAAATGGAGCAAAAAGCTTTTGAACTCAAACTGAAGCCCCTTCACTCAGAAGAAGAATTAACTCAAGTATCCAGCCAAGAGCTTTCAAGAAATAAAATATTCCTTTGGGAATATGTATGTATGGCCAGTCTTCGCGAACGAAGATTTGGGAAAGGTCTTTATCCTTCGAGCCTGCGCAGTGGATTTTTTAGGTGAGACACAGTGTGCGCTGAACTGAGTCCACCCTTTAATCCTGAGGTTCATCTGCTGGGGCCGAGCAAGCTTGGACAGTGGCAGTGAGGTCCTCAGGACGTAGGTTTGTTTAGAGTGACCTTCTCTTAGATGGATGGCCTTACAGGGCTGACGAGCTCCGTCTGCCCGGGGGAGTTTCCCTGACCGGAAATCGAACCCAGACCACAGTGGTGAGAGTGCTGCATCCTAACCACTAGACCATCAGGGGTCCCTTTGGGAGTATAGTATCTTTATATTTCCAGTGGGGATAATATAGTTGAAAAAGTCCATAGTCTAAAACATATTTGGCAGACTAATTCATAAACAATTGAACACTTGAAGGATGATGAAATAATGAATGAAATAAACACAAAATAAATTATTTAGGATCAGACAAGAATATTTCTCCTTCATTATTTATTTTTACCCCTAAATGCTATTATGTTGCTTTGTTATTGGTTTTGTTGTTTTGGGTTGTTTGTTGGCTTTTTTTAATTTGTATTCAACACTTCAAAAAAAAATCAAAGGAAATTTTTAAATAAAGGGCTGGGGCAATTCAAAAGGAGAAACTAATGAGTAGACCTCTTCCTCCAATCCTATAGCTATGCTATTCATTTTCCATAACAGAAGCACATGAAGGTATTCTCTTTTTGACTTACGGCAACCAGTGATTGAAAGCAGCATGCCCTGACATCAAGAAACTACTCTAATTTCAAATATACTCCAGGAAGGGTTTCATTGCACATGTCTATTATTTGCATTTTAGCTTGATTAGGACTGTTATTTTGATGTAAGCCTCTTTTTCACCACTGTTTAAACTGCTTGGACTGTACCATTGGTGGACCAAATCAACAGGATCACCATCTCAGATGAAGCCAAAACATAAGCTATGCTCTAACTCCATGGGGCAGCCAGACCTCAGAACCAGACTAGTCCTATTCCCAGGTGACATGCCTGGACCAGGGACAGTGTGAACACAGGGCCCTTAGTGCCCACCCCATGGATCTGTTCCTATTGTGCTAAATGACATGCTCTACACATCTTCAATACCTCTCTCTTGTGCAGTGTTTCCTGCTTCTAGTCAAAAAATACCCACTGGGCCAGAGATTGTGTTCAAGAATTAGCCCAAACACATGTACTGACTGCAGGGTATATTCTATCTTTTGCTCAAGCAGCTCAGGAGGCTGTAGTAAAATTGCCCCAGTTCCCTGCTGCTTGGGATATTATCCCTTCAGTTGCAGAAATACTGAATAAACACTGAGAAAATAATGAAGATTTTAATCAGTTTCAGACCAGGAGATACACTTTATCTGGAAATGATTATGTACTGAAGTGTCCCAAACATCTCTTTTCATTATTTTTGCTCCTCAGAAAACTTTAACATCTTGTAATCATTCTCAAACAGGAAAAAAAAAGGATGTTTTAAAATATCAGCAACATAAAAATCAAGTTCCTGCCAGTTCTGTCAGGAAACAGTTTTGTGAGGATAGATCCACATAAGCATGACTGCTAACTGCTGGATGAGAGCCCACAGAAGAAATGGCTGCAAGTCAGTAGTTGTATTCCCTTCTGTCACTTCTATTTCCTAATAACAGGGGAAAAATAACATAAACACCACATAGTGGTTTATAAAAACACTAGTTTGTTGATCATCAGAAAGAAACATTATTAATCATATTATTTCAATGAATTTACAAGTCAAAGACCTTAAAATTACCTTTCTTTCCTGCAGTTGCACTGTATTCCAGTATAAATGTTAACTGCACTTGCTAAGGTCTGAAGTTACACTTCTACAAAATTAGCATTACAACATGCTATGCTTCATGCTCATTTTAAAATACAATAAGGCTGGATTAAAATATGCTAAGTATATTAAGGTGTCTTTATGAGTTTTTAAAACATTAACATAGACTCTTGTTTTAAACTTCGAACACGTGAAGCAATGAGCAAAACCAAAATTCAGTAGCTTTAGCACACGCTGATTGAGTTTGTCCATATTATGGAATAATACTGGCTTTAGTTAGTTACATCAGTGGTTTTCAGGCTTGGGTTTGCAGGTCACACTTGATGAACATGCTAAATGTATTTACCACTAAGCTGAATAGTGCATCATGATCTGTGAAAGATTTTGGAGCCAGACAGTGATCCTCCAGGAAGTCCAGATGTCAAGAGTCATATGCCCATTGGTTTAGGCGTATAACAGTTCACATAGGCATATAACAGTAACCCTGAATTTTTTTAAAGACCACTAGGAGAAACAGTCCTCTCCAGAGCAATCACTTCGTCCTGAAAGAGGTGTCTTAAAAAAGTTTGGGAAATGGACTCACAAATGTAGCAGTCACTCTCCATTGACTGCAGAGGGAGTCTCAGGGGACTAGCAAAGGGGGCACTAGCTTTAGACGTCTGCAGCCACAACTATCTAGACATAAGGACCTGAGATTTTGTTGAAAAAAAGAAAAAAGATAAGTAAATCAAAGGGATTTTTTCCTGTTTCAGTAATGAGTTTCCTAGTGGGAGGGTCTGGACGGGTTTGCCCTTTCCTCACTGCCCTCAATATCCTCTTCCACAACCTCAGTGCAGACAGCTCTGATGCTCCTGCTCTGAGCCATGGTTTCTCTGCCTCTTCTTGTGAAAGGGCTGCTTCTCCTCCAGGGGCTTTGGGAATGGGGACAGAAAGACAGCCTCATCACAGCTTTCCACCACCACCCACAACCATGCATGGGGCACACTCTTCCTCTTGGTGCAGGGAGCACAGTCACACAAGAGGGTCTTGGCTGTCGGGGCTGCCTCTGCGCTGGTGGGCTGTGTGTGTGCTCTGATTACACAGCTATAAGTGCCTGTATCAGCATGAGCACCTTATCTGATCATTTCCACCTAAATCCAGCCTCTCTGCCCAGTCTAGACCACTGTCAGCACAGATGTATTGGCTGCAGAGGAGCTCTGCCACCTCACATACTCTGGGGAAATGAAATAAACACACAACTTAATTGGAAACAGGGTTTTATCCTGATTCAGCACAGGGTTTTTTCCTGCAAGTCCACAAGGGCCATGTCCCTTTGTGCAACACCTTCCAGAGGGGAATTCGAAATTGAAGCAAGCTGAAACTGGTGTCCAACATATCCATATTCTCTAGAAATCTGCTTTTTGTCTGTAGGGGTAGACTTCCAGAAAGGGGTCCATTTGGGTCCAGGTTTCTCAGTGCAATAAAGCTATCTCCCATGAAATAGCTATTGGATAAACAGGATTTTAATGCTTAACACTCATAACTGCAGCCTTGTGGAGGAATGTTTGACTCACACACTCCTCATTGGGATTCTGAATTGCTTCTACTTCTGAGCTGCAATAGTTGTCACATCATCCATGAAGAGTTTAATTGAATGAATGGAAGTTAAGACTAAAACATATACACATTTGCTAAAATAAAAAAGTAATTTAATCTGGTATTTGCCAGTTAAAAATATGCTTTTACAATTAAATTTAAAATCTCTAGAGAAGTTAATTGGGTTAATGTGGGTAATTTTTAAAGCTTTTCCTCAGTGGAGTCAATTTTAATTTTGGGATTTAACGAACAGCTAATAGAGATATTCAGATTTTTTTCTTCTCATACATTTGATGTTTGCTTAAGGATTTTTTTCTTAACAATCACCCCTTCAAAATAGCACTGCCTTCCATGAGTATGTAGAACACGTGACCTATTAAAAACTTAAAATAAGCCTGAGGTTATTACATTTGCATCCATTAACAACCTTGCTTTGAGAAATGTCTCTGTTAAAGGAACATGTTTTAATCTGCTGGTACTACTTACTTGCATAAAGACTAGAGGGATTTAGCAGTTTTTTAAAAATTTAAAAGTTTTTCAGTCATCAGCAGCTATTGATGACATACTTGGTACTAACAACATTACTACAACTCGCTGCATTGTATTTGATATCAGTGTCTGTATGTGCTCCATATAACACAATAATTCCTTAGTAGAAAGAGGCATGAAATCAAAATTATGTAAAATAGTGTGAGGGAAAGAAGAAAACTTGTGTGTGGACTCTAACTCCTTGCAAAAATCACCCTGAAATATTCCCTTAGGATTGAAAAAGTTAACACACTTGTTAAGCTTGCAATAAAGCATCATTTAAAAGTTTTCTAGACAGTAGTTTATCTATGATTAAGCGATCTGTAATGTCAGGTGAATAAATAATTTATCTGTTCTGGAATGACCTGAGATTTCTTGTTTTCCAGTCTGATCAGTCTGATACCGATACCATCTATTTACCACTTCTAGTGTTCAGGAGACTTTTCTATAACTCAGCCAGGCTCAGTTCTGCAGCTACAATTCAATAAAAAAATCATGTCAGGGGTCAGAGTTGTATTAGCTGAAATTAGGAATGTTGGTCATTTGTTATACTTGGAGTCATATTTGTCTTCTGGGCCTCAGCTTTCCACTGAAGACAAATTCTCAAGGTTTTTATACCAACTAGAGAAAAAATTATTTTTATTTTTTTATGGAAACTTAGTGCATCCTCATTTTCACCCACCTTCCAGGTCTTTACAAATGGTCACATATTTCACAAGACTTATGGCCCAAATCACAAGAGCAGTCAGCACTGACATTTACCTATTAACATTACAGGGTGAACAACTGTAAAGACATGAATGAAATCATTAGAAGTATATATTTTTCTTAGTCCTTGTGGATTAGATCCAGTAAAGGATTTAAAGGTGGCAACGCCTTTTAGGCTGATTTCCAGGATGAAATTCAGAGCCAGATACCTGAGCTCCTTCCACAACTTCAGATAGGCCACTAAGTGGGAAGAACTGACTCCTGAACAGCGGAGAGAACCCTGCTCCCCTGTTCCGCTGCATCCAGCCTCTTCATAGCTAAATCCTAGTGAGGCTGCTGAGCCTTACACCCTCCTGGGTTTCATCAGAAGACCTCATGCTGCCTTGTGGCTACGGTGCTGTGCTACAGGAGAGGGAGCATGAGCCTGAAGTCCCTGAAGTTGGAGGAAGGTATCCCTCCCATGTCTCTGCCTCCTGGGTCAGTGCTACAGGTATGAGAGGCCCATTAGAAACACCTTCCACATAATTACCACATGGGAGGGACACAGTTTTGGCAGTCTGCCAGGTAGGTGCACTTCAAAGGATTTTGTATGCTGCTTTGCCTACTTTTGGGATCCACTGAAGATTGGACAGGCAGACTGCATTGCAGATTGAATTGAAGAAGATCTCCAAAGGCATTTAGAAACCTTCAAGGTTAAGAAGCTTTTGGGATGTTTGGATAAAAGACACCAAGAGCCCGGTCCAGTTGTCCAACTGTAAAAGGTGTCTAGTAATGTTTGTCACGTCCTAGGGAGGTACAAGTGGGAGATCACCACCGGCCATATGGGAGATATCCGTTTCTCTGGAGCGGCAGCAGGAGGCCAGCAGATACACTGTAGCTTCTTAAATGGAACTAAATGACTCAGTTTTAGCAACTGCAACAAGCCTATGTAATGACCAAATCCCACATTAGGAACAGAAATCTTTTGCCTTGCTTCTGGACTTTGGTACACTGAGAAGATACTGTCAGCAGCAGTAAATACTAATTAGGTAGAAGTGAAAACCAGTTGAAAATAAGTTCCCGTGTGTATTTTACTATGCTAATCAAACGTTACAGAAAACAGTCCATGTCAAAGCATAGCCCTAGTTCTACAGATGCACATTGTGAAGCCTGTGGGAAGTGGGAAGAGAATAAAGTTAGATTCAGCTACCTGCAATTTCACTCTCTCTTTGAGATAAATCAGATCATACAATAATTTACAGCTATATGGACACAGAAATCTATCCATGGGTCTTTCAGAGAAAAAACACTAGTTCTAGAGTGAAAGCCCACTCAATGAAATTTGTGAGCAAAAAAAAGCATCTAAACAACATAGTGACTGAGTGCTTACTGAAGCAGGTTGCTTGTTCTGGATACATGATGGAGAAGGCTTTTGCCAATTTCTGTTTAATTGGGCAAACCCCATGGCAAGTGTAATCATAGCAAACATAGTTCCTAACTAGATGATACACATGGTTCCAGAGCTGATGCAAAATGGGTAGATAAAGACAAGAGTATAATAAAACCAGTTTAAATATTGTGTGACAATGATAGCTTTGCATACTATTGCCTTCAACATTTCCAGCCCAAAATAGTGTCACAAGGATCTCACATTTCTTTCACAGATAAATATTAGTGGTAGTGAACTCTAAGATGAAATTATATCCGATTTTATATACTGAAAATTTGATTTTTTTTTTTCAGTCACAAAGGCTGATAATGCACACATTTGCTAGAAAAGAATCTCAGAAAAATAAAACTCAATCATAATACAGAAAGCAAAACATTATTTTTTAGTGGCTGCATTATGTGAGCAGGAGGAAGGAGATGATATCAACATGCCAGCTGGAAATCAATAGGAACCTGGCCAACCAGCCTAAGGCTTTTTTCCTACAGTCTTCAAGGGGACCAGTTTATTAAAATAATGTGCTTCAGGAACACTGGACATTTGAAGATCTGAACATTTAAATCCTGGGCATTGTAAAGCCAAAACTGTATGCACATTCTGAAGTCCATAGCATTCAACCTTTTTCTGGTCAATCATACTTCCTGTCATGTGCAACAAACGATGCTTTGATCCATTCCAATAGTTATGTCTAAATCTGACTTATTTTACTCAACAAATTTTCTTGTTTGTGGTATTAACAAGTCATGAGTCCAGCTTCTCTGGCCAGAGGAGATTAATAAGCCAGTATAAGTATGGTTTATAAAAACAGTAAGAAAACTTGAAAATCATTGTGTATTTCTGCCATGTGCTGACCTGGTGTTTGGCTTTTACATATTAACCTATCCATTCTGATAACTGAGACTAAGATGGCCATCAGCTAGCTAGTGACTTTTTAGTGTCATCTTCTTACCAATCTCAAATTGCAGGTGACAATGACAATACTTTAGCTTACCACAGCAAAGGTCCTTGCTGCAGTGCGGCAAACCAAACCTTCAAATAAAAGGCTGAAGAGCATCAGAAAGTTTATTAAAACTCAAAGTAAAGCAAATTCCTCTCCCCTCCTGCCTGTACACCTTTGTCATGAAAGACAATCCTCAGTCAGGTTCTCCATGCATGCACACACATTTAGTGACTGCATATTTTCCCTTTTTTCCTACCAGAACGGAGGTAGTGAGCTGTAGCTTACCAGATTGACCAGAGTGAAGAGACAGATGTACATTTGTAGGATTTGCAAACTGTAAAACCATTTGTAAAATTTCACAGTGATTTGTCAGATTTTCAGCTGGATTGTTTGATATGTACCACACAAGCATAGATGTCATCCTTTGTTTTGCAGGAAAGGAAGTAGAAAGTTTGTGACCTGAAAGGTACACAAAACACCATGGAAGAGGCATGGCAGGAGTGACCTTGGACACAGGAAAGTTGTTGTCTCCCAGCTTCATGCCAGGCTAAGGGACTTAAAACATGCTGCCTTTCTCATGCTGCTTTACCTTTCTGTCTGGCCAATCACTGCCAACATTGACATGAGAGGCAAACATGTAAGGTCTCACCAAGACCACTTTAAGACTCTACAGAGGTTACAGTCTAACCCATTTCTCCAAATTACAGTCGAACCCTGGAACACCTTTCCCCACTATATATGTCCAGGTGTTATATAACTGTGGCACAAATGGCTTCCCAGTATCTGGGAATGGGATGTGTATGAATAGTTCATAAGGCCTCAGCATTCCATAGGAGCTAGAAGAGCTTTGTCCTTGAGCTTCTTCAAAAAACCAAGAAAGTTTGGGAGAAGATTGACATTGATTTTTAAGAAATATTGGTACAATGTGGAAAGAAGAAAGAATGGTAAAAAGCTAATTAGATATTAAGAACATTAAAAGGGATGACCTAAAGGGATAGACTGGTATTGATCACTCACAAAATGATGGAAGGCCGATAGGGATGCCATTTGCCACAAGTAAGAGTATGGTAGCATAATTAATGTCCTTCAGTAAGAATTATAGAGAACAGACTTTGTCACACAAATACCATTACTGGAGGAGATTAGAAGTTTAGGTGATAAAGTAAATTATACTGACATAACTGGCTTTGACAAAGTATTTTACATCATACCAAAGGATCTTCTTTTTAAAAACAAGTTTTGTACAAAAAAAAAGTATAGAGTTATAAGAAAAATAAGTTGAAAAAACTTCATAAGATTATCTAGTTCACCATCGAGTTGCAGATTCTTGAATATAAAATGGATTTCAAATGAAAATTTGATTTATACATTTCTAAACAGAAGTATTTCAAATGGTGTTGCACAGAGTTTCTATTCTTGGCTCAACAATATGAAATACCTTTACTATTGAACTGAATACAAAAGATCACTGCAGCTAAAGTACAAACTCTGGCAGCATGCAAAATTATAAGTATGGATCAGCTCCACATAGAGGCTGTGGTGCTTGAAGTGCTACTTTCATTCAAACAAAGAATTTAGGTCAAATATCCAGATATGGAAAAGCAGTATCCTGTAGTTCAACGATTTAGAGAAGAACTCTGGTTTAAGGGAAATGGCAAATGAAAAATAAGCTCCTAACATGACTGTGTGATTATGAGGGCTAGTATGATCTTCAGATGTGTAAATAAGAATGAATCTGCTACAAGTAGGCCAACTGCATACTGTCCAACTGAGATGAGCTAATTGGGATTTTATTTTCCTGACATGCTCCATCAGAAAATTCAATATTCTCAGAGGGAGGTGGAATTTAAATAAATCCCTTTAGAAAAAAGTGGCAAAAGGTTTTGATTTTCATGCCACTTCTCTCTCATGCCACTTATGTTTTTAAATATACATGATTTGGTTTTAAATTTAATATGCTTTCTGCATCTTAGGTGTCATCACATATTAAAAATTTTAAAAATAAAACTCTTAAAAGTCAAACTGTAATGAAATGTCTCATGTTTGCTGTAAGATTACTTTTGAGCCTACAGTTGTAGAAATTGTTAATATCTTCTCTTTTTTTCTGATCTGGCAGAGAGAATTTCTGAAATCCCATATCTTCTGTCAGGTGACATTGTAATTCAAATACTGGAACCTGAGTGCAATGTCAGTATTTTAAGAATATAGAAAGCCAAGAAACGTTATAAACAAACCACAAGAAGGATCTGAAGTTGGATTTCTTAACAAGACAGCTTCAAAACAAGGGTTTGGGTGTTTCCTTAGCTTACTAGACCAACAGAAGTATAGCAAGATCTAACATGAGAATCACAAGCCAAAGAAACTCTAATTAAAATTAAGAGAATATTTATTGCCCATTGGAACAACTAAATTGGGATTATCATAAATCAGTAATTTTTTGGAGCCTCTAAGATGACATCATTTCCTGAAAGGCATGCTTGCAGCTCTGTTACAAACACAGGACTCAATAATGAATTTCTGCACGGACGTTCTGCAGCTCATACTGTGCGGGAGGTTCTCACAGCTCCTGGGTTTAGGTCTATGAATAGGGGAAAAGAAAAAAAAGCAGGAATCCATCACTGCTCAGGTCAGGCATCTGTCTTCTATAACCAGTACATATTTGCAAGAATGAGCATCACTTACCAAAGGGTTCAACAGGGAGGAAAGGGGCCAGGGTCTGCAGTGCAAAGCACTCACTGAAGACAAGTGATGATCTGCACAGAAGGAGATATTCTGAAACAAGCACGGCCATACAGGTACAGCACTATGGGCAAAGCACTTTTGATCTCCCCTCAGACTTTCTTTGCAAGTGTTAAAAAGAAAAAAAAGATTAGCAGATTCCTTTTAACAGTAATAAATCAAATTGTAGGGGGGGGTTGTCTGAACAGGACCCAATGGGTAAAACTACTTCAGGACATAGCTCAATAATATCTCAGGGGGTGGGGGGTAAAGAGGTAAAACCTGAAGTACAAAGAACTAAAAGGTAAAGATTATCAACACACACCACGCTTCAACACACTGAACACTAGATATTTCAAGAAAGACCCCTTCCCATGCAGATCATTGTCACCTTGCTCTGAATCAGCTTCCTCCCTGCCAGTCAGTCTTTCTCCAAGGGCAACTGCAACCTTGGCTTTTTTAAAACATCTCATATGCCTGATAAATTATTCCTCTTAAATCCTTAGCAATAATTGGTTTATCTTACAGCTTCAGATTAAGATACACATTTTTGCACATTGCTAATCTTTGTATAACTCATGTTTCAGGAAAACAGACTTCTTAATATTGAAAACATAAAGAGATGAGATTGTGAAGCTCTATTACACTATAAGAAATCTTTCTTAGTCTAGGTAAAAACTCCTCTTCTTACACAATAGATCAATCATAAGCAATTTTTTCCATTAGTGTCAGATAAGCAATCATCTTCCTGATGTATTAAGAATTCAACAAATACAGCTAATCTGTATGTACTCACCTCCCTCTAGCCTTAGACTGCAATTTCTCAGACCAGAGACTGTCTTTTCCTGAATGTTTGGAAAGTGTTCAGCTAAGTGTGGACACAGGCATAAATAAATAATAATACCATAGCCACTGGGGACACTTAAGTTAAATTACACTCTGATTTAACCATTAAGTTCCTCTTCCAAAATCCCAGATGAGCAGTGACATTCAGAATTCTGCTCTTCATTTATCTTGTTTCATTAGGAGTTTCCTTCTAACAAAATAGAACTGTAACCATACACGTCCTATTCATCTACTCTTTCCCCACACACCCACCAGTGCTCAAGACAATCTCTCTTTCTCAAACGCTGTGGGACAGATTCTGTTCTATTTACTGCTTTGAAGTTCTTGTTATTTTCTTTTGAAAACACATGGGGTCAGTCCGAACTTAAGAGGGAAGAACCTCAGTCTTCTTTGGAGAGTTGCCTATTGTGCTTGTGGGATGCTTAAGGCAACAGATGAGGCAACGGAATCATCACATGGAAGGAGAACATGGCAAGGAGCACCAAGGAGCCTGCCAGCTCAGGGAAGAACGAGAACTTCCCAGGGATAAGGAGACTGGGTAGAGTTTGCTATAAGTCAGCAAGTCACTGAATTGGCTAAACCAAGCACTCGCCTGAAAGAGCCGATATTGTTGCAATTTTTTAATTTCCTTTTTGTCTTTCTTAAAAGCTCTAAGTTTGCTCTATTTAAAAACTTAATTTTCTAGTTTTTATTCAATAAAGTTTGCTTTGTTTGAAGTTTAAAAAAAAATGAACCGCCAACTTTAGCCTAACTTTAGTTAGAATATAATATAAAAAAGACTGCCTGATGCAGAGTCCCATCAGGGATGGAAAGATGACTGCCCTCAGTGCAGTACCCACTACCTGAGCAAGGAGGAAGGCTTTCACACTGGGAGGCTACACTGTTGTCAGAAGTGGAGCAGTAAGTGTGAAAGGAGCAGAAAAATATGAGATATTTTGACTGGTAACAGGCCTCCTCACCTCCCCACACACCAAATGTCCTCCAGCAGGGAAGACAGGTGCAAAAGAGAACAAACCAAAGAGAATGAAGAGGGAAAGCAAAGAGCAGTCAAAAGTGAAATGAAGGATAAAGGAAAGCTGGGAGTCATGACATCGCTGGTAGCAAAAGCAGAAAAACAGAGCAGTGGAACTACACAAGGTCTTTTCTTCCCATCATCCAGGTAACTCAGTTATCCTAAACTGAGTCAATTAACTTCTTGTAATACTGAGTTCAAGAGCAAAGAGGTAGCTATTGCTCTCATGAGATGATGTTAGAACACCCGAGACAGATGACCAAGGTTGGAGAACGCACCAAAAGAAGTAGTCTTTCTTGCAAAATTGTATTTTCAAGAAAAAAAAGAAGATGGCATAAATGCTCAGCTCCTCCTTAATCCTCAGCACCTGGAAATAAGAAGTGCTTTTAGAAGGTAACTTCTAATGCCTCTGATCTCCTCATGAAAAATGAAAGTTAGAATGAGCCAATGCTGTAAGGTAAACACAACTTCTGTTGGTGCAGCTCCAATTTTTAACTTTAAAAAAAATTAAAAAAAAAACCCACCATAAAAAAAAGAGTCACAATTGCTTTTTTTTTTTCACCACAAACCATGTCTTCATTTAAGTTTGCAGGACCTGCTGCCAGCTGAGATAAACTGTATCTCGTGAGGGACATTATAGTTGGTATATAGTTGGTATGGAGGGAGTACAACATCGCAGTTTTAATTTCCTTTTCTTCCAGTCAGTACATCCTTTGCAAACAGACCCAAACAATATGGAATTGCAAGTCACAGTTTTCAACTTCTGCATTCTTTTAGATGTCACGATTATATATGTTTCCCAAAATTAGGTAGATAGAATGTATTTAATGTAACACATAAAGCCAGGAGAAAGTAAAAATTACAATCCCGTGACCAAAAAATTCTCAAACTGTGAATCTAGGTTTGTATCTCTCCCGGAGTATTGCCATATATGAGTAAGCATCAGAACAGAAGGATGTGTCACATGGAGTTCACCAGTGGTCTGTCCTGGCTGCAATACATTCCAGTATCCATGATTCAGAGAATGCATATTAAATATAGAGATGGTAAGAACCTAGAAGAAAATGAAAGTATCACAATGGACAAAATAATCTGGAGAAAAATGGAAGTAATGTCTGGGCGAAAAATGCTGCCCAACAGGGACAAATTGAAGATATTATAAAAGCAAATAAACCACACAAATACAGAACAGGAAACAGCTAACTAGAAAATCAGTTCTGTAGCAAAGGACCTTGAATGATATCAAATAGGAGCCAAACGTAAAGTCAACGCCAAGCTATGACAGGTTTCTTAAGGTACCAACAGAATTATACATGCACCCAAGAGCCAGAATATAAAATGCAAAATGCGTAAAAACCCTCTGCCATACAAGGTACAGCTGTGATACTGCCTTGTTCTCACAATACAAAAAATAAGTAAAAATTCAACTGGACCAGCTGGAAAGAATGAAGAAGAGAGTTGCAAGAACAGTTCTAGGAAACATGACCCTGGAGGAAACGTAGAGCAGTGAGATCTTGAATCCAAAGAACATAAGACATGCTAACATCCCTTTAGCACATAAAACGCTGCTGCAGGGAGAGATTGAAGTTAGTTCCCTATGTTCATCCCGGAGAGGAAAAAGTAACAGGTCTAGATTTTAACAGCAAAGTTTCCACTTCAAGACAAGGGAATTTTCTCTGTTGGAAAGAATAATGAAATGTGGGAATGGACTGCCTGAAGAAGAGGTCTGAGAAACCCTCCTCGAAAAAGTTACCTGATCCTGCCTTAGAGTAAAGATAAACTCCACATGTTCCTTGCAGCCCTATCATTCTCAGCTTGCCTACATATTGCGAAAAAAAAAAAAAAGTTAACATCCTGCATCCTTAAAAGCAATCTCTTCGTCATGACTAGCTGGCCTCTTTCACGGATTAGATAACCATGTCTTGCTGTGTTCCCATTTCTCGGCCTTCCCCAGATTAGCACATAGGCTGTACTTGGTCCAGAGCGGCTGCCACCACTCTCCAATTTCCTGTGCATATGCCAGGGCTGTTTCTGCTTTCCCTGAGCAATGCTCTACAGAGGATACAAAAGCCTTTATGGATGATTAATAGCTAGCTTTCAAGGCTTAATGATTTGGCTTAGAAACTACATCTTATAGATCAGTCAGCTAATCTAGATCTTGGCCAGCTTCTGTTCTGCTCTTTCCAAGAGTCAGACTGAATATTCAGTTCAACACCTCTCTCACTTTCAGTCATTTTTCTCCATTGTTAACCATCTATTTGGACAACGATTCCCAAGTTGCACCACTTTGCTCAACAGATCATCACCAGTACATTCCCAATGGGTAAGCAGAGAAACCTTAGACTTTGACCAAAACCAATTGTCACTAAAGACACAGAAATAATTCAGGAATTAGTCCTGTTTCTCAGTTCTGTTTATTCTATTTTCCAGTTTTCAGCTCTGCAATGATGAGACTGCATTTTATCTAAGGGAGAACACACCATTTTACTACACATTGGGTAATGTATACAATTCCAAACAGCAGAAGTTCTTTCCTTCTGTTACTGAAAGAAAGATGAATAATAATGTTAAAATTAGTTACAGCCAGTATGTGGTAGATGGACTGTTGCCATATGGTGGTTATGTAAATTAAATGACAAAATAAGGATCTAGCATTTATAAGTAACTTTTGCATACTACAAAACCCCCACCAGCCTGTGCAATACCTATGACATCTCATTTATGGGAAAAGATGACAACAAAAATTTGGGATTTTTTCTGAGACTCTGAACAACTATTTCAAGGAAAACACAAGCCTCTTATTTGCCTAACATACAAAGAATATCAAATCTAGTCACCGGTCCTGTGTGTTACACAAAGTAGTCTCCAATTAAACATCTATTTTGGTAAAATTATCTTCCAACACCACATGGCTGTGTTGCTTGTCTGGAAAGGTGACTGACTGTACTTCATGGATGATTTAAATGCCCAAATTTAGGGCAAAGATGACTTCTGTCTAAAACTGTCAAAGCCACCTATCTTTTCCCTTGACTAGATAGGGAATTTAGGACCAGCTTTAGGAGTTCTGACAGTCTGTGTGTTTGTCATTGAGACATAGAATAGAGGGACAGGTGGGCAAGATGCTTCCCAGCCACCATTGATCAGTAAACTTCAAATATATTCAAGAGGCAGTATTTCAGACTCCATATGTAGCTATCCTGTAGCAAAGTGTATAATTTAAAATACCTAATTTTTTTATTATTTCAACAGGCAGGGACAATAGGTATCAAAAGAAACAGCTAATCAGATCAGAAATCAAAAAACAGTTTCTTCTGAATCTGAGTCACTACATTAAGAGACCAGCTCTCATTTCTCAGGTTATATTGAAAGGATAGCTCCTGCTATGAAAAATAAAAGTTGAAATTAATTATGTTATATAACAGTTTCATGAATCCTTGACACACAGCACAGATTAGATTCCAGACTCCTACTGTCCCATCACACAAAACCATGAATATTTTTTCACTAACCATATGCACAGAGGCTAATTAACACAAAATCCTTTTTCCTTACTGTGAAAGGAGTCTTTGGGTTTTATTAGAAGAACAGGAAAGCAATTAACTAAAGATTAAAGGGGTTCCATCTGCATGAAGCATGATAGAAACTGCCAAAAGGAGTAGCAGACAGGTAACAGAGGATATAAGAAAAGGGGGGGGGGAATGAGCAACAGAAGGTTAATACTAAAATCACGACTGGAGATCTTTCTCAGTAACCTGTTGGAAGTCAGCCAGAAGGGACAGCTGTAATGTAGGTACAAGCTTAGGCAAAAGTCTATGGCCTCCTCTGTTCAGGTCAGATTACCTGATCATAATAGTACTTTCCATCCTCATAAATCTAAATTACAGTTGTATGAAGGCAGAAGTGAATACTAAGCACAAAATCAAGGAAAGGTTTAAATCTAAGTTGAACTAAAACCTTTACATTATTATCAAGACAGCAGAGGCAGTATGTAAAAGGCATTAACTTTATTATTGACATCTCTGGCCAAGTATTTACCCTTCTATCAGTCTTCGTAGGAAGTGATATGTCTCACACGGAGTAGCTGGTTGGCATCTTTCTGAAGAAAGACTACGGGACAACTTTGCCAAAACTATTATCCTCTTTGACTCTCCTATCTTAGGGTAACACTGGACTTACAACATATGATCTTCTCATACAGATTTCTAGCACTGGAACATTATTTAAAAGCCATAAAAGTTGAACAGCTCTGACTGAGGGGATCTAATATAGCTGTTTACAAGTACAACCTGACGGAGTTGGAAGCCTCAACTTATAAACACAATCTGGCCCTTCTGGTCTATGATAAATTGCAATACATACTAACTGGCTTACTTCTGTCAACATAAAAGTTGGCATGTATCTGAAGTCTTCCCTTGCAGTGGGTCCTACAGGATTGGGAAGGGAAAAAGGGAGGTATGAACTCATCAGAAGGTCAGTAAGTCTCAGGGGGTCCCCAGGTCCTTTGACAAGCACTGCTAGAGTGGTCAAAGGTCCTGTTGTGAACACTCATATTAGAGTACATATTAGATCTACTTAAAAGTGTGTTTTGATGGAAAGATGCAAATGCAAACTACACTGATGAGCATGTCATGTGGCTCCTACAACAGCATGGATGGATTTATCTGCCTGGAGCTCCATGAAAGACTGCATCCAAAAATGGGTGCTGTTATGTACCTCACCATGGCTCACATGCTCTCAGTGACTGGAGGGAAAACCAGTCACCACAGGGCCTCTTAGGGATCACTGAAAGCTGAGCATTCCTTAAAAATATGTACTAGTCTGGTGGATCAGCTGGCAACAAAACCATGACAGTGAACCTGGCAGGTGGAGCATCCTGTTAACACATTTCCCCTGCAGATAAAACTAGTCTTTATGTTGGATGAACAGCTTCTCCCTAATGACTCTATCTGGCCATCACTGATATTACCAGAATCACAACAATAATCCAAAAGGAAAAGCCTATTTTCTTTTCTCTTGAGACAAAATGGAAGAATTTAATGGAATAGTGTGTCATCTTTGTTAAAAATTACAGGGCTTGTCTATAAGAAACTACTCAACTCCTGTTTTCAGCTAAAACAGAAAGATCTGCAAATCCCAAAAGAACAGAAAGGACTGAAAGTTCATGCTGGTACTGGTAGGATTTCACTCACCTTAAGCAATACACAGACTGCAGTAGGAAAATAATAATCTATTCTAACATGGATGTGACTCAAATAACTTCCTATGCCATCAGATGTCTGTTAAAAACATCTAGTTGCTAGGTGTATGCTGTACTTGCAACAGCTGTACAGGAACAATGGGGGATTGATATGAGGATGGAACAGTCTCCCAACTAAAACTCTTCAGAGCATGGAGCATACTCTTTACAGAGCTGAAGCTTGAGATATTGCATATCCCAAACTTAGAAAGAGCAAGAGATCTGACTTCATTGAAAGGGGCTGTCTGCAAGCAGAGATAAACAGATGGCCAAAAGAGGAAAGGCATTCCTGGGATTTGCAGAAGACATATCTTTCCTTTTTCTCACAAAGAGCCATGGTGCCAAGGAAGTTGGCCGAAATATTGCATTAGTTGCAGGTGCTGCAGGCAGTGAAGGGCTGGGGTACAGCAGGAACACCCAGTAAGCAGCATAGAAGAAGCTGGGAACTGAGGTGATCATGATATCAATGAGCCAGCCAGTCTCCTCACTAACTCAATGCACTTACACAGTGCCCATGCAGTGCTAAATTTTGGTGTGCAGTCTAAGCATTCAAGATTTCTGGATGTTCAAAATTGCAGATATAACCGCTGCAGAGCGTTCATTTGCAGCAAACCCATCATTTCACATAAACATTAAATTTAAGCTGTGCACTGTGTGGATCCAATAAATCTCACACAAAGAGCTACAGAGTGCTCACACATGCAAATACGCCCACAGACAACTGATCGGCATCCATGCATTAAATCCCATATGTCCTGAAGAGGTCTGGTTTGACTGTATACAAACAGAATAACGGAGCTCACTTCCCAGGCAGAATTATAAGCTGTGAAAATGAGGGGCTCTGATATGGTTGTAGCCATCATCCAAGATATAGAAGAGTCACTACATTGGTTTACCAACCTGTATATGCCTCATTAAAGCTACCAACACAGTATTGTATTCCCTGCAGTCACTGCTCAGAATATGAGAGATACTGAGATATTTTCCATTTTGAAGAAGAAAAAAAAAAAAGGACAAAAAGACATACCAAAACCACACAAATACTCCTTTGGAAAATACATTAACTGCTTTTTAATTAATATTACTCCTTTTCTTTTGACAGAAGCTTTGTTGACTTGACCAGTTAGGTGGTTGTCCTTATCAAATGTGTAAAAAAGATGGTATCTCTCTGTAGACGTGATCCATGTTTCTCCTCTCCAAATGATAAGTCTGAAATAGAATAGGATTCAAGGTCTGAAAACAATGTTTATAGATTTATATGTTATCATGCTAAACAACAAAACGATGCAAAAATTTCTGCTTATGATATGTCTTCCCCAAGATAAAGGTTCTGTATTTTAAAAGGTGGAGGTAATTTTGTGTTCATCATTTTGCTTTTTAAATGTAGAGGTAAGTTAAATGAATCTTGGAGGATGTAAAAGGCATTATTAAAGTACAATTCTTCTCTTGATATTCAGTACAGGACTCAATAACAGCACTGAGTTTAAATGCTATTGAGCTGCACAGATTCTTGATGCCCTAATTTTGAGAGAGTATCTCAGCAGATGCCACCTACCCCTGCTACAAGGCATTGTCCCCAGATATCCCACAGCCAAGCAAACAAAGTCTTTATCCTTACAAACATCATTCAAGAATTTCAGATGTCACAACCTAGGAACTGCTTAGAGAAATCACATTAATGTCTCATTTCTATGTCACAGACTTGACTAAGGCCGACTTTTCCACAGTAACCTGCCTCTGCTTTTTGGAAAGCTACCTCTTTTTCCAAAGATGTGCTTATGGAAAAAGGGCGTACTAAAAATACTTGTGGATTTGCCATCTTCAAAACGCCTGTCGAGGTCTCTCAAGATAGCAGGCTGCCTGCTGCCATCTCGCGGCAGCTCTGCCCGGCTCAGCCCTGCAGCACCCAGTCGCTCGGAGGGCAGATACAGGGAACAGGAACATTGGAAAGACCTTTTTTGAAAAGTTACAACGCAAAACTGCAATGATCGATTTTCATTCGTTTCGCTGAAAATCACAGCAGCAGGAGCTCAGGCAGCACAGGATGACTGCCCACCTCGCCTTTTCCATCCCAGAAAAGAACCAAGGTGTGCAGGTGGGCTGCAGGCATTGTTGGGTTTCCTTGATACTGGCTCCCCATCCACATTCAGACTCCTTCCTTAAAAGCCACTGCAGACCTAAAAAACCTTATTTCTCACCGACTCTGAGCTGCCTTCACAGCAAGATTTTCTGCTGCTCTGCTTGCAGCCACTGCTACAAAAGCAAGATTCCTTCCTGGCTCAGGGTCTTCAGACTCCTCTTCCAAAGTCCCCCTGGTCCAGGGAACAGGATGTGGCAGTATGGTAGTTTATAGACACAGTCTAATAACAATAATAGCCCTACTGCCCTTCCTGTCCACACTCAAAACACTTGGCCAAAGCCTTTGACTCTTTATATTAAACTAAAGACAAAATTAGTTTTTAAGGCTGTGAATGCTGCAGGGCAGGAATTACCTTGTTCCTCTCACATGCACTTAGTATAAGGCAGTTCAAAAAAATACACTAGAGTCAAAGGCTTTCATGAATCTTGCCATAGTTACCTTGTTACTCTGATTAATTTTATTTATTGATTCATTTATTTTTGCTCCAAAGATAAAAAGAAAGTGTAGGTCCACAGGCAGCAAGTTCCTACCTAGCAGAGAAACCAGGATTTCTTAATGATTTCAAGTTAATTACACTTTACCATTCACCATCTCAGAACAAGTTAATGACTAGGGAGAAAACAATTCAAGGGCACCAAATCTCACCTGAAAAAAAAAAAAAAACAACCAAGAGAAAAATAAACACTTCACTTCAGATTCGGGCACACAGAAACAGTGAGAAAATACAGCTGGACAGGGCCAGAAGTTCTCAAGCCATTTATCAGGTGCCTAGTGCAGGGAAAGAAATATTACTCTTGGCAACTGTTTCTCTAATCTATTTTTAAAGGCATAAATACAAGAGGATCCACATTGTTCCTGCCTGGATCTCTCCCATCTCTGCCTTGCCTCTTTCAAAATCACCTTCTAGGAGACTCCATAACCAAATTTTGAAGTCTCAAATCAGTGGTGCTTGTATCACCTCACTCTCTAGAAAAAAATCACTGGCCCTACACTATCACATGTTAAGTGGTTTCAAGGCAGCTTTCAAAACACAAACAACAAAAAATTCTACTTTGAAAAATTAAGTTATTAAAGAAGCTAACATAATAAGCAGACAAATAATAATTTAGCTTAACTTAACCACAGCCAAACAGTTGAATGTTAAAAATTGAACAGGGAACTACACAGGTGAGTAATGGAAACACAAATACGAAAGGAAACACCTTCTACAAGGGAAGAACCTTTCAATGAAAGAATGAATCATCCTATAGCTGTACTACAGTAGCTATCAAAGCTACAGTTTTATCTTTTCCTCCTTTAATTGATTCTCACTCACATAATAAGCCTTGGTCCCCAAAACCAGGAATTCTACTACTTTTAGATGACATTGCCCAGCATTACACTGTTGCAGGCATTAGAAACCAATCCACTGAGATGAGAAAATTAGCTCTAGGATACAAAAATATTTTCTTCTGCTTTTCAAGATGCAGAAGTATTTTAGTCCATTATCAGTCTTGTCTTGAAGCCAAGAATGCTAATACTTTGCTGGCCATTTCTTACCACTGTTGGTCAGACCACAGCTGTGCATGCATTCAACGAGTTTCAGGGACATCCTCCATGCTTCTGAGTATATGTTTTTCCAAGATGAAATTTCTTTTTGAAAGAAAGTCTCACTCAAAACATAACTGAGTACCTGACTCTGCATTGCTGTAATCAGTTAGTTGCCTTAACATTTACAGAGAGATAAAACAAGGAAGGCAAACATCCTATCACTGCACCCCAGTTAGGTAACTGTAAACTGAAAGACAGCTTACTGAAAACAGAAATTTGGAAACAGTTCTTCAAAGTGGAACAACTCCAATATCACCCTGCATAGCACAAAAACAAATTCTAAAGTTAGAATCATGAAATAATGATAAGTAAACTGTAACGCAAAATAGCCAATGTCACATGAAGTACAATATATGAGATGTTTGCATGTTGTTACACAGAAGAAACAATGGCTTGTGCAAATTGAACTGATTCCAGCCTGAGCTTTAGGACATTATTGACACTTAAGAAAATAGTTCCTTCAATCTTTAAGTGTCAAAGACTATTTTCACAATGTCTAATTTATTAGTAGTTCCAAGCATGTTCCCACCATACTTTCTATACCCGCTGCAACCATTTCACTTATAGGAATCTGCAATGTAAGTTGGCTTCAGTTCCTAGGAATGACATTGCAGTCAAAACTCTTTAAAAGATGTTTGTGCATGTAACTGAGGCATCCAATGTTCTGAAATCATCAACACAATACACTTAAAATGGATCAATCACCATAACCAAAACCACCACCACCACCAAACACCACCCAAACAAAACAAAACAAAACAAAACAAAACAAAAAAAAAGACCAAAACCAAAATGTTCATGATGTTCCCAAGATATCCTCAATCACAGGCTGTGGTTGTGTATATATTACATTCCTGAAGACTCAAGTCAGAATAGTCCACCTTGGCACTCCTCTTACGTAAATATGGGATCAAAGAGAGTATATTCCTACTGCCTTATCTTGGCAACAGCTTATCACACGGGGTAAGGCTGTTCCATCAGAAGGGTGTTTCTGGTTTACCACAAGTAATTCTAGCTCCAGACACCAAGAGAGAAGAGGGTATTCAGTGCCTATCACCAAAGATGCCCCTAACAGGCAGTTTTCTATTTCATTTCCAAATGGCTCTCTATAAAAGCTCTGTTCCCGGGCTGTGAGGACACAGGTAATGTATAGGTTACATTCAGGAAAAAAAAGAAAAAAAGACGCTGGGTTACCATGGGACAACTGCTGCCACTTCCCTCACGATAACTGGACATAACCGGGAGACGCCTCCAGGCTGTTGGACAAACATGGGAAGGAGGGAAACTGTGATAACACCAGTGGGCTTCTAAGAGAAGCAAGAGACTTGCAGCAAAATTAAAATCTATAGTCACAGCGGAAATTTTTACAAACCTCAGAAGAGAAAGTAAACGGTTGAAACTAGGAAGACCCTGAAATTTTTCCCATATTAAAAAGAATGACACCCACGTGCAAAGATGGCAAAAGGAGTTTTTTGTTTCAATGTTTTTTACATTTAAACTGGTAGATTCTGTTCTAATACAAGGTATTATGCCTCTATTTTAATATTTTGTGTTCTTATAGCATCCATATTTCAGATTGGAAGGCTGCTGTTGTAGTAATTTGAAAGAAAATGTGAGAGTTTCACCTCAAGGCCCTAGTCAACTCAACTCCATCATTTAAAGATGGATGTATATACCACAGTCTTCCTATCTAAATTCTCCCCACATAGTCCATTAACATTCTCTAAGCTTTCTCATTGTTATACAGATGTACTACACATGCACAATTAATTCCATGTCAGCATACCAAAAAGATCATCTCGTGCATCCTTACTCATCTGCCAACTCTTATATCCTTATCCATTCCCATGTCCCACATACACACAGAAAAAAAGTATGAAGTAGCACAGAGCAGTCCACTATATGCAAGTATTCTTTGAGGAGCAAATGTCCATATTTACATATGGAGATTTAATAAAAAAGACCAAAGTCACTTACAATCTGTTCAGTTCTGAGCAATGTCAACAGAAACATGTACCTTGTTTTCCCCATTTATACTAATGGGAGCAAGCACTCTGAAACAGCAGACACCTGATTTTAAGCCTTGTGAACTCAGTCACTATCTAATCTATTACCAGTTTGACACCATGCAGAGAAATCTCAATTAATTTGGAAAGCCTTTTCCACTTTTATATTTGAGACAAATTATTGATCTTATTATTTGCCAATATCCCGAATGTATTTTTGATGGAAAATGCAGCTTTACACATTTAAAGGGTGAAATGTATCCATTTTAGGCCTGTTCACTCTTAGGTAATTGTTTCTTCAGAGAGTGACAGTTGAAATTTAGATACATGTTATGAAGGAAACTGAATACAATGTTTTTGCACATCCACATCTATTTCAGTCTAAGCTAAATGCAACCTGCTTTGCCACAAGATAGTAACTTCAAACCATCCATTTGTTTGCTGCAGGAAGTCACAAACTGAGAATTGTAAAACCACATCCTGGAAAGAAAGTATCTGAGCAACAGACAGAAAGTATGTAAGAGCATGTATACACAAGACCTGCAAACCCCAGACTGCTTTTGGTCTATGCTCTGCCCCTGAGCCCACTGAACTGATTTAAGTAACATCAACAGCTGTGGAAAGATCAAAGCAGACTGCTTTGCCCCTGATAAAGGAGCTAACTTCCAGGCTCAAAGCATGTAAATAATGTGAAAGAGCAAATCTAGTTCAGCCAAGGGAGGTGAATCAGGAAAGGCTTACACTGAGGACAGACTAGATAAATCCTAGTTGCTTTAAGATTGAAATGGCAGCAAAGTGTCAGAACAAAAAAACAGTCGTATTACCAGATGCTAACAAATTTAGCGCAGTGGATTATTGACACAGAGAACCTCAATCCTTCCTACAGCTGAGGTAAAAACACTGTAAAAGTTACTTCTGAAGAATAACATTTGAGCAAGATGGAAAAGCACATGCTCCTCACCCATCCAGACTTCAAAACAACCATGTGTTTTGAACAACCACGGTGTTCCTGGCAATGCAGCAAAATTCTACATAGTTTCATCTGTTTTGGAGAATAATGTATTTGGTCTATGTGCTATCAAAGGCTCAGGTCAATCTTCATTTCCCACTAAATCTTCTAAAGTAAATGATATTGTTTCTTCATTTGAAACACGGTTCCAAGTATACCACACTTTTATTAGGATTATCAGTATTTTGCTAATCCCCAAAGGGATGAATGAACCCAAACAATCCTAACTTTTCAAATTAAATTCCACTCTGTGTCTATGAAATTACTATTTTAAGACTGTAATTGACGGACACTGGGAAGCAAGCTCCCTACAAAACAGAACTAAAGTGTATCCCACATCATTCACTTCCCCTCTGATCCCCTTCTCAAGATGAGAGGAGAATCTTTACACCCAGACAGTCCCCTTATTACTGCGAACACCAGGGCTTCTCCATCAATACAATCGTTGAGGGCCCGTTCTTCTCTGCTCCTCATCCTCCAACCAACACACTGGTCTACCTTTGTGGTTAACCAACTGTTGTATTTCACTATTCAGCAAAAGAGAAAGATGTGAAATACTTGCCCACAGGTCTTTCAGTCACCACTCAAAACTGTTCTCTTTGTCAAAGTATTTCAAGCACCTGACCAGTCACACAAACCTTTATGCAGTAACTTTAAGTTCATCCCAATGGAATCCAAACAAAAACAAACGGTGGTAATGGTCACCAACTATCTAAGCTACAGATTTCTTTATTCTCCAATAAAACTGAAGAGATCAAACACTACAAGGATTTCAAGAATCTAACACTTCAGATAGAAAAGACACATAAAACATAAACCCAGAAATTACTCCAAAAACAAAGACAAAAAATAAAACCAGGAAGACCAGATATCTTCAGCTGAGAAACAATCAAAGAACAGATGATTCTGAGACAGATGTCAGCATTTTTAGACTTCAGCAAGCATGGTGGCGCTTGCTGATAATGCAAGATTTCACATCCCTGAAAGCTAGCCCCTCAAGCCTTAGATATGTATCACTTCAAAAAAAGAGAGACTTCCATACAGAATGTTTAGATTATCCCAGAAGTCTTCTGTAAAGTATTTCACATTAATTCCGTACAAAAAACTCTTTTAACAAGACTCAGCCTTAATTTTCAAGGTCCGCTAAAGAATCTACATTTGTGTTTGGCTAGTCTAAGCAAAACAAGCCAAACCAATGTGCCCCATCAATGATGCCAGACTGTATCTTAATTAAAAACTCATATCCAATATGCTGGTAAGTAGATAGCTTACCCTGAAATAGGAGTAACTTCACCTTCACATATTTCAAGATGCAGACTACACACTTACCCAGAACAGAAACCACAAGGATAAGCTGAGAAATGAACAGTTACACAATCACTATGCTTGTCTTCTAATTTCCTATTCTTAATCAGCAGGTACTCAGGAACATGACTTAAAATGCAGTTACATTAATAGCCTGATAGTCTTCCTTTACAAAAGAATAAACAACTATTATGGAAGTTCTTTTCTTATATCCAACCATGAAAACAAGGTTTAGAAAGAAGAAACAATTAGATGTTTCCTATAAAAAAAACCACCTCAGCAAACCTTATCTCCTTCAATATTAATATTTTGTTTTAAAAGGACAATAACAAGCGTTGCTTAGTTAAGGAAGAGGTTCCTTTACAAGGAACAAAAAGCCCGTGTTTTCTACAAATATAGCAAGGGTCAACCATCAGTGTGAAGTGTTCACTCCACAAGTGCCAAAGTTTTAATAAAAAAACCCCATTTATTACAACAGAATATTACAAACAACTAGCTTCAGTGATCAACAAATAAAACTTTACAAAACGCAAACAATGTTCCAATTGTGGAGTGACAGATATTCCAAGTTTACAAACACATCATCTTTTTGTTTATGCCCACTTAAAAATCATTTCCAGTCTGCTTTATTTTCCATCAAATACAGTACGTTTATCCAAACAAAAGCATGTACATTCAATATAGAACATTTTGAGCAACAGCTACAATCTCAGTTCCCATTCACAGTATTTTTAGTGCAATGCACTAACAGGGCCAAATAGTTCTCTATCCATAAAAGTATTTTTACTCCTGATCTTGTGATCAACATTTAGATATATTTTATACAAAAAGTATATATGAACATGAGGCACCTCCCTAAGAAAGGGAGTGAACCTATATAAAAAACATGGTATTTCTTCCGATGTACAATACCTTTCAAATTGTAACAATTTGACACAAATCACTAAACAAAGTATTTTCTAAAAGGTAAAAAATAACAAAACAAAACCAAAAACCGACAAAAAACCCCAAAACAAACCCATGGACACATGAAACCTGCCAGGAATTTCAAAATGGTAGGCATGGGACTGTTTTACTACAATCTTGATTAAAAGGTTAAAAAAAAGTATCTAAAACATTTTCCAAATTACACAAAGTCAAGTGCTACCCATAGTGGTCATTTAAGATCTTGAGAGAAAATATATTTTGAGATTCTCCCATACTATCCTCCCTTTTTATTAATATTTAATGAAATAAGCTAACATTATAAGTGGTTGTGCACAGATTGTCTATAATACATCAGCAAATATTCACTACCTTCATATTAACATTAGTGTGTTGATCTTTCAAAAATAAACTGAAAAAATAAACTGCAACTATCATTAAAGTGCTTATGTATAATTTTTTTTAAAAAAATTAAAGAATAGAGGAATGTGGATATTCTTGTAAACTTGCCAGATGTTTACAGAGTTTTCCTACGAACCACATAGGGAAACATGAAGATCTTTGAAATTACTTCAGCACATGAAATTCAGCATGCCCCAGAACTGGGAAATTAGTCAATATGAACAAACTGATGTTATGGCAAATACTAAAAATTAGTACAATTCAGCCAATACACACTACATTGTTTGCTCTTATACATTCATTTGTAATAAATTTAAAACAGTATATACCACAATATTTACCAAAGTAGGATATCACAAAGTTTGAGCTATCCATCAACTAGCACTACCAGGGAGGACCAGTATGGATGCTTTCCATGGATGAGCTTTCTGGAGATGATTTCCTAAATGAGGAACAGAAACCTTCTTCCAAAGCTGCTGTTCATTGACTTGCCTCTGGTGTACTTTTTTGTAATTTCAGAAAGTTTTTTCTATCCTGTGTCAAAACACAACTGCATAGATAACTGCTAATTTAGATGCATGTGCATTTCAACTACTTCAGTGTTTTGGGAGGTGGCACTGTCCCACAGGCAGTCAGTGGTTACTAATATATTAAGAAAAAAAACAGCTTATGAAAATACTTCCTCCTTGTAGTACCATTACCAAGACTTAGCGGTTCCAAAACAAATTAAAAAGTCTTTTTCATTCAAGTGTACTTCAAACTTTCCAAACATCACTTGAACCTATCTGAAGAGAAAGGGGAGTTAATTAATACTTTGAGTTTACCCATATAATTCTGTTCAAAAATACACAACATAAATAATTTACAGGTCTAAATTTTTAATTCTTAAATTCAGCACAATTCAGGGTCCAACTTACATTATTTTTGAAGTTCTGTCCGACTTAACCAGGATTTGTTAGAAAGTCACAAAAGCACCGCATTACAATTTAACATATCTGCATGGTTATTCACTAGGAAAGTTAAACTCAAATCAAGTTACCTCCTGGAAAACAGCATTTCCGAGTTCAAATATAGAACAAGGCACATATACTTGGTTTTATTTTTACCAAATATGCTAGAAAGATAATTCTGAAATAAGGATGTTAAAAACTCTTACAAGTATCACTGTATCATATGTACTACCTCTCTTCATTATAATTTTTTGTACAATCCCCCAAGCCTCAGGCATCAGTCAGTCATTCTGAAATACAAACTGACTGCATACAAATATCTCCTTTTATAAAAGGTCCTTTAAAAATAGGAGACCTTTAACATGAAGGTTATGGAAAACTGAGAAACTACAAATACAACCCTTCCAAATGCAAAAAAACTCCCAGAGTACCATATAAGCACAAGTTTAGAAAATTCTTGGCCATACTTTTATACATTTTGATGCTTAAAAATAAACTTGGATAAGACTTGAACAATTTAAACCAATAATGACCAGAAGTTTCCAAACCCAGGCTTATATAAATAAGCATTAAAAGAATGAAATCCTAAATTTGATTATTTCAAAGGTGTTTGCAGGTACCTAATCCATGATTTTAAATCAAAGCAATTAGGCAACCAAATTACATTCAAAAAACTGTTCTATGCATTTTTGTTGACAGGGTATAGGTAATACACATTAAATAAAAAAAAAATAATTAAATTCACAAATGCCAATTCCAGTAAATTCATAGACTTTTAACAGCTTTTACTGTAGTACCTTTAGTACTTCTTCAACTGGTCACTGTTAATTAACAAGTTATGTTATCCAAACCAAACAAAATTATTATTAATTTTAAAAAATTGCTATTTCAAAAATATTAGCTTGATTACAACAGATGCCTTAAGACAATTTAAAGAGTTGACTCAATACAATTTAACGTATATTCCAGCTTCCTACAATCACAAATTAAGATTTTGCCTCTTTTCAAAAATGCTAAAACCAAAATATAAGAAATGAATTTGAAATCTACCATTGCATTTAAGCCGCTAAACCATAAAATCCATGAGAAAATGTTTTCGGCAACAAGAAATTGAGTGGTATTGTTGGGGTTTAAAAAAAAAAAAAAAAAAAAAAAAGGACAAAAAAAAGACAAAACACTTTTTCTTTCTCCTCACCAGACAACAGCTTTAGATCTTGTACTTCTGCCTTTGGTTTTATTTTCTTCAGGTGAATGAGATACATTTGCTTTGTGGGTTTTCTTATGATGTTCTAGAAAAGCTTTTCTGGCAAATGCTTTCCCGCATTTATTGCATCGGTGCAGAGAAAAGTTTTTTGTTACTTTTACTTCAATGCCAACATCAGCTCCTTCATACTTTTTATTGGGAGAATTAGATGTGATATCCTGTTTTGAACCAATCTGTTTTGTTTCATCCCTCTGAGGGCCTCTTTTTGTCACCTTATTTAGAACAAGATCAATTGGCTTTTTAATTGCTCTAATTTCTAAACTTGCAGTTATTTTCCCAAGGTATCGTGGTGATTTTTTATGAACCACAGTTATATGCCTTATCACATCACGTTTGCGACGCGTTTCATAAGAGCAGAGTGGACACCTGTAGTATTTAACATAAATATTATTTCCATCTGTGTGTAATTCAATGTGTTTTGTCAAGTTCTGTTTAGAAGTAAATTGGCGCTTACAGAGTTTACAGTAAAGCTGCTTGAAGTCAAAGCCAGCTGAAAGTTTTGGCTTCCTGTTTTTTTGCTGGCCACCTGCAGCAGATGCATTGGTTGATTTGGAGGTTGATTTAGGGGTTGATTTGGAGGTTGATTTAGGGGTTGATTTAGAAGTTGATTTAGGGTTTTCAACATCTTGTTTAACTCTGTTTTTCTGTGCTGATGGTGTGTTCTTTTTCTCATTTGAATGATTTGTTCCCTTTAATTCATTCTGTGGAGAAAGAGCAATGGAAGGGGGTGAAGGTTCTACAGAACCTGCTGATTCAAGTTTTATTTCTGTGCCATTGGCAGTATTGTTGGGTCCTTTCTCTCTTTTAGAGTTCTTTCCAGAAAGAGTTATCTTGTGAACAATTTGCATGTGCCTTTTCAGCATTATTTGTGAACTATATTTTCTCTTGCACAGAAGGCACTTGCATGCAGTTAAATTGTATTCAGCCTTTGAAGATGACTTTTGTTTTCGGGTCTTAAAAGATTTTTTAGCAGAAACTGTATCCAAGAACAAAGGTTGCCCAGGCTTGGTAGCTATATCAGGAGTAATGGAATCCCTCCTCAATCCTCTGTGAACTTCATCAAAATGCCTCCTTACGTTGGCTTTTGTAGCAAATGATTTATAACATACAGGACAACTTCTACCTAATGCTACAAGAACATTCTTATTTCGTCCTTTTGCAGAGCATTGGTTTGGTTTCTTTTTTGTTTCTATGTACTTCTTTAGCTCTTCCATCTTTTTTTTGTGCACTTTTCGAATGTGCCGGCGTACACTGCGTCTTGAATGAAATTCTTTCCTACAAAGGCAACAAATCAACTGGTGGCCATAATCAGAATTATCCAGAGAGTCCAACTCAGGATTTACTGCTGGAGGCTGTTCTTCAGGAGTAGGTATCACCTTGTTTGTAACAGGATCAGCAGGAGGTAATTCTACTGTCTCCCCGGCTGGGACTGGTGCTGGAGCTGAAACAGTCTTGGGTTGCTCAGTGCTGGGTTCCTGTATCTGTACTGGAGCTTGATCAGGGGTATGGCTACTTTCTGTGTTCTCATCTGGGCTATCAGTCCTTGACACATATTGAAATACAGCATTTTGATTAGTTTCTATAGGTTCCAATGTAATTACATATTCTTGCTTATCTACCCGTGGATAGATGGCTTCAAGGAGGTCATTTATGGCTTGACTCTGCTTATCTTTTATATCTGGGAGGTCTGTGAAAAGAGGAAAAGGTATTTTTTAATGATTTGGTTATTTCCAATTATTAAAATCTCAAAGTAGCTTTTAAACACTGTGTGAATTCAGTCTCCAAATTTGCACAAATCCTGTATTTATACTCTCTGAACACTCGGAGGTTTCGAGTAATCATTACAAGTTGCTTTTTTATTAAAAGCCAACATTGGAAATACACCCTTCTAGCATGCTAATGCAAAAGCCACCTGAACTAAAAATCTGTATGCTCAGAATTAAGCTGGTCTTTAAAAATCTGTATCAATTGCAAAAATAACATCATTTGACTGAGCTTGTTCTGCAGGTGTGCAACTAAGCCTGAAGTATCATTAGAAACCAATTTTCCTACTGCTGGAAACAGGCACTATCAACAAAGGAACCTAATTCTGGAAATAAGCTCTTCTCTGTGAATTCTGAACAATCCTTACAAAGAATGAAACATCTGTGTAACCTGAGCATTGCATGAGGACATAAGTAGATACTATTTTACAGGGCTCAGTAATATTCTGTTATTAAATGCCAGATTAGTTCAGTGATCTAGTTCCCAGTATAATACATGAAGCATCTGCACTAGCATAAAGAGGAAGCCAGGGTACTACAGAAAAAGGTGAGGCACTGAGATGACACAGTTCAAATCACTGTGGATAATTTTAAAGATGTGATTCCTGGTAACAGCTAATTAAAAACCCACACTTACTCAGTTATTCCTTCAACACTCTCAGCAACACATAGGAAGAGTGTCAGTACAAGAAATACGCTCTTTTGTTACTCAGGACCCATCTTTTAACACTGAATTTTTAACAGCTTTTGCAGTCAGTTTCAGATGGGACTATCCATATAATTTTTACCAGAAGTAAAAAGTCCTTCCTATTTTATAGCAACTTTTAAGACTACTTTGTGACTATATTAAATGAATGCATCTCAAAAAAGTTATGAGGGAATAGCCTTTGGAATTCTTTACCATGGGGTCCTGCTTCTTGTTCACTATCTTTTATTTATTGAAAAAAACTCTCACTTAATTCAATAATAACTATACTCAACTTTATAGAAAATTTGAGTATTTATACAGTTTTATTCAGAGCATGTATTGTTATTCCCTTTATTTTCACCTCTCATAGTGAACAGTGAGTATGTTACTTTTATGTTACTCCATAAAACATATGGAAGTTAATCAGTCAATGGTTAGAATGTCAGGAGCTGGACATGAAGTGTTTCCTCAGTGTCATCCTGTTTCACTCAGAACCTATTGCATCTAAGTCAGATGCACTTCTAACCTTGCTTTGAAAATACAAGTCATCCCTTTTCACAGAGAAGCTCTGTGACTCTCTAACTAGCCAAGCACACGTATTTAAGGAAGTTGACAGTACCAGTCTTTTCACCTTCTCCTTCACAGCACTAGCTGACACTACATGGGAAAAGAGTCATCTAAGTATATCTGTTTGTTCCCAATATTTTAAATATTGAGGTAGGAAAGCATTAATCAGGAAAGAAAAATCCTCACTGCACCTATGTTGATCTAGTCAAGAGATCAAGATAATTAGAAAAGTTTACAAAACATTTTTGAATGCTGGCACATTTTCAAAGTAATCAGCTTCAACATAAATCTTCACTGGAATGAGATTTATTAATAAGTTTCTTTTTCCATAAAAATACAGTTTTTTGATTTTTTTTTTCATCATTTAAGTTATTTGTTTTAATAATAATGTTTAATTTCTACAACAAAGATTTTGGGTTAGGTATGATCACATCGATTATGTTAAAGCACCATAAGGTGAAGTGAAGCACAGGTCATTAAAGAAAAGGTTAAACTTTTTAGTCCGTGTTTCATAATGAATAAGACTAAAAGATTGTATCCATGACACAAGCACTATAAGTGCTTCCCCAGCACAGGAGAATACTGTAGATGTTGACCCAAGCCAGGATCCAGCTGAAGTCCACCACAGCTATGATGATCTAAAACTGAAACATCTTTTAGACCCGCTCTTTCTGCGAGATTATTTCTCAGTCCTTGGACATACTTTCTCTATCTTTCACAGTAAAGAAGGACAGAGAAGAAAGAAAAAGGGGACAGAGGAATAGAAAGTGTTAAGAGTGACACTCTTAACCAAAAGGTTGGAAGTACAAACTACCTAGCTAATTATGACATCGGCATGGGTCGCAGTTGTTAATTCATATAAAGTAAATGCTGTAACTTCTTCAATACCATAAAAGTGATCTACATGTTATTACTGAAATGTAACTCCACCTTTTCTTTTGCTTTTTTGTTTCAGACATGTTTGTATAAATGGTAAAGAAAGGTAATTTTTTCAACTTCATATAGCTTTATTAAATATTTCAGTTAGTAAGACTTACTATCATCCATCTGAAGACTTGGAGGACAATAAAACTTTTTATGAGTAATTAAATTTGGTAATCCTCTGAAGAGACTCCGGCACAATTTACACTCAAAAATGGTGTCCACATCTTTTAACAAGATATGTTTCAGTTGTTTCGTTCCTGTAATAAAGGAAATATTACACTTAGGGAAGGTTTTCTGTTCATCTTTTAATTCACATCATCCCATGAAAGTGGAAACATTTTAAAACATGAATAATTATAACAGCATTTTATCTTTTGTTAATGCTACTTCATCGCACTATAAGTTTAAGATACATACTCCAAATTTCACTATGAAAACCAGACTAGTATGAAAAAAACCCTCCAGGATTACGCACATTACAGTTTACAGGGAAGTGCAATGATTTATGATAAAAACTAACACCTAACGTTAGGAAAGAGTCCACACTACAGTATTAGGTTGCTGTAATACAACTGCCCAACAAGAAGGAATAAGCACCTAGAGATTTAAAGAAGCCTGTAGTATTTTTTCCTCTAGGGTTATCCAACAATGCTAAGAAAAGATATATACAGCTATTTCATGGAAAAACAGCATCCAGTAAGGCAAAAAACTAAAGCATGAAATAAAGCAAATAGAATAACTAATAGGTGAAGAAATATTACTGCATCTAGGTATCTGACCCAATACCAAGATGATGATGCTTAGGTGACACAGTAGATATGTAGACATATTTTCAGTCCAATGAAAGGAAAATACAGATAATTGAATCCAAAACTTCTCGATTAAAAAATAGGCAGTGTGACAAAATACGCCAGTTTTCGAGACTATTATACATTGTATCTAAAGATAATTAGATCTAGCATTGTTGATGTATTCCAGCGTCTGCCATGCTTTAAGAAATAAAGAATACAGTTTTTTACACTTCAAACTTATGCCTTCATTTCTTACTTCAAGAAAATTATGAAAGCAATGTCTACAATTAGCATGAATGATGAATACTTACCCACTCCAAATTAGAAAAAAAACACTAACCAGATTCAGCTAATTTCTCTATCTTGATTTTTCTTAGAATTGAACTAATCAAAACTAATCAAACAAGCAAAAATATAATGAAATTGGACCATGAATAAATACAGACACCTATGAAACAGCAGCAAGACATTCTTCAAACTGAAATAAAAGTTCAAGTGCTCTATCATCACATACACTTCTCTTAAGAATTCCTTTTAAAGACCAAACTCAGAGTCACACTGCAGAACTATTTTCTGAATGAAACTCTTTCAAATATGAATAATTTCATATTACCTAGTAGTTCTTCAATACTAATAGGCTTTACCAAGAAAACCTTTTATTTCTTGGTGCAGTAGTACCACAAAGTGTTTTACAACTGAGTTTTAGCAAAGTACAGTGTCATTGTCTTCTTCAACGGTTGTTTAAAATTGGAACCCAAACTTGACCATCTGAGGCTACCAGTTTTTGTCCTCTCCTATGCCTTCCTGGGCCACCTCTCACTGCTCTTTCTTTTAGTGTTATTAACCTCACCTTCATTTGACCTGCATTTTTACAAACAGACTACTGGACAAATATTTAGATATAGCAACAAACAAATTGTAGAGAGTTCCCCCCAAAAGCAAGTTGTTTACTCAGATCTCACCAACCAACGTTTGCATTTCTGCATATAAAGACAACCACTGACAAAAACCTGTCTGAATAAAACTGAAGATCCTCCATGCAAATAAAATTCCTGTGACATACAAAACTATAATTCATACCAAATTATATTTCAAACAAAATGCTTTCAATTTGGTGACAGCACACAATAAACCAGAAATCACTCATGCTGTTCATGCACACTCTAGCCACAAACCCCTCTCTCAAAAAAAAGAAAAAAAAAATCATGGAATCATCTCCACTACTTCCCAACTGAGGGACACAAAAGTTCCTCATTCTCTCTCCTGTTATAGTGATATTTCAGTCTCCCCCTGTTCAGCACTGAAATGTTTTTTTTCCAATACAAATTACTGGGTTTAAGAATTACTGGATGCAATTAAAGGATTTATGAGATACTGAAAGTCACACTATATGACACAGTAGTCACTCTGGTTTCAAATCACCCTTATGCAACTATGAAGCTTTTCACTGGTGGGAGCAGAAAAATAATTGATCCTTCTGAATTAAACTGCAGACCTTTAGGAACTTCTGAAAACTGTAAATGAATTTACAACATCCACTGGTTTTGTGGACAGAGTAGGTAGAGGAAAAGCAAATTATCTCCTTATTCTTCACCGACTGTAGATTGTGGCAAAAAGCGGTCAGTTCTGCCCACATATACTGCCTCCAGCTCAGCAAAGTCTTCTCTATTTTGTAGTTACATCTAAGTGGGGTAGTGATACCTTGTCCAATTTTCTTAATATTCATAAATATTGATGCTAGAATAACATCATAGTCACAAGAAATTAGTAGAAAACATTGATCATAACTAATACCTCTCTCTTAGAATACCAAAGTATGTGCCTTTAGCAAACAATTTCTTTTTTTAGAAAAGAAAAATAGATTCAAATTCACCTGTTACTCTTAATGCTTTGGGTGACAGAAGCTTTTGATAAAATTTCTTAAATCTCTATTTCTATACCACAAGAGTCAAAATACTCTCCATAATGAAATGTTGCATGTTTAAAGCCAACCAGAAATCTTGCTCTAGGTCCTTTTGCCTTCTGTCCAACTTTCCTGATGCAGATGACTGAAGATGTCAAAGTAAGCTATCAATTTAACACCTGCCACTGAGGACAATCTGGAAGCACCCCAGAGACAAAATACTTGCAACTAGTTTGTGGTATAACCAGCAGGGATTACACTGATCTGCTTCAAGTGAAAGAAGCCTGTCACACACATCTGAGGCCTCAGGCAACCTCAATCAAACTAAAAAATGTTACTAATGAATAATCTCACATCCAGTTTTTGTATTAAGTTGTTGAAATGCTAGTGGACAAGTTGAACTCTGTGCCCTTTTTACAAGACTCAGACCAGATATCCATTCCATTGCACAGCAGCAATGACTTATATATGACACATTTCATATACTTAACAGCTCTATGTAGAAAAATCTAGAAACACATATTCTTAGTAGCACTAAGGACCAAGGGTTATGAAAATAAAATGCTTGATTTGCCGTATCAGAAGTGAAGAAACAGCTAGAAAACATTAAATGTTTCAAGCATCTCTGGGATGCTCCCTCGAAATGCTCAGTTGTTGTTCTTAGATTCATTGCTATGTATTGCAACTCCCAAAAACAATCAAGAAACACCTTAAAAGTAACATGATAATGCAATTTAAGAAGTTCAAGGTAAAGTTTTCTCTTCATGTCAGAGTTTTATGATAAACTCATTAATAAAAGCAGGTGAAATGACACAAAGCAGCACAAAAAAATAATTTTTAAGGATTCTGAAAGATCTATTTCTTCATTACTTTATACGAAAACTCTTATTAAAAGGGACACCTAATTCCAAAAATCTGCAAATAGTTTGTCAATAGGCAAGAAGTCAGGTGTTGGTTATTTTAATATAGTAAATATATATAACTCTTATAAAAAGGCAAGGAACTTTTTCAGAGTCAGGTATAGTTTCATACCTGATCGAAAACATTCAATGATCTGTTGAATACCAGATTTTGACGTTTGCAGAGGCTGCTGCAGTAACGGAGGATCACCAGGTTCCAACAGGTGTACTGAAATACATAAAAGGATAATAAGCTATTAGAGAACATTCAGGTGATTCCTATAAGTTATGAATTTTCCACACATACAGTAAACTAGATAAAAAGAAAGGCCAGGACTATAGTAAAATTAGTCTTATTCTACAACTTTCATCTAGATTGAATTAAAAAAGTCAATACTGAATTTTGCAGCCATGATACCTTCTGACAGTTTGCCGTAATTTTGACTATTTAAAGAAAACATGTATTCAAAGCTACTTGTAGCAAACACAAAAACATATAAATATATAAAACTAAATTAACTCACTGGAAATTTCTGTCAATTAAAGCAATTCCCTAGAACAATCCCATTGTTAAAACCAAAACAAATGTACAGAAAAGCATTACCAATACTGTACTTCACAGCATACTATAGGCCTTCAATGTTGCTAGTACACAACAATGAATCCAAATTTAAAGTAGCAATGATCAGAAAAAAAGCACAAGTATAACTGTACAGTATATATCAAAAAGAGTTATCATAATATTTTTAACCAACAAAACCACATTCAAGACATGCTTCTGGTTCAAGCAAACTGAAATAATATCTTATTTCTGATGTTTCATGCCACATCATATTCTTCATAAAAGCTATTAAAACTAAAATACATATTGATCAGGATGATTATTAGTTATTCCAATATGCAGTAGTTATGCATGTGAAAATTAACTGCATCTCATTGCTGTATATGCATATGGCAATTAAGCTTTACCCAGAGAGAAAACCAAATTTTTTGTTTGCAAAATCATTAATTAGGTCTTTTTTTTTTACTTCTTATTGACAAAACAGTTAGCTTTGTACTTCATAAATCAGTTCCTACCTTATCCATCTGGTTTGACTTTAATCCCATTTTAAGGTTTCAGTTTCTAAATGAGGCACAGAGCACCTCTAAGAAATCTTTTCTTAAGAAAGAGCAGTAGAGGTATAGTATAAAACTACTTACAGATTTACTATTTAAAGATTAAACAAATTCTGACAGGAAAGTTGAGTTAAAAAATGTAAGGTTATAAATAAATTCAAACTGAAAAGAACATCAAAAGAAAAACACTCTAAATACACACATAACAACCATTACAAATCAGCTGATCATTTGGGGATCTCTAATAGAATGACGTATTGTATTCTACTAGACTACTCCCTATACTTGAAAATAATATATTTTAGTTTCCACACTGCCTCTACACATATGCATGTACAACACCCACTGACATCTACAGGAGTAATGCAGGTGAAGCAGATGTAACACACTGCTGTTAATTTGTCAGGCAAGAAAAGTATTTCAGCTTGTTTAAAGCATTAGAACAACTCAAAACCATTTCATCAACACAAAGAAATTATTCTACTAACTGAACAATAACTACTTTCAAATTACATTTAATTAAAGGAGCATAATCAAAGTGGCCACGCTCACACTTTTAACTATTAATTTCCCAAAACAAAAGTGAAAGCATTCAAATAGCACCTTTCTTTTCAAAACACAGGTGAAAGCATCCAAATAAACTCTACAAGAAGGTAAAAAAAAGGAACAAAATTTTCTTTAAGGATACCAACCATAACAGTAGGTAGAACAATTTAAAAAATGTCTAGCAGGTTGGCATTCATTATATTTTCCACTGATGGTACCTTCCACATCACACAGCAGTGGAATGCAAACAGCCATTTCAGGACATGGTGGGTTTTTTCTTCTCTGAGAATAAGATCTTCAAGTTCATCAGAGCTCACCAGAGAAGACACAGAGTAAAAATATAAACAACGAATGTAAGAGATTGCCAGAAACATCATTTTACAAAAGATTCGGAACACTGCACTTTTTGGAAACAAAAAGACCAGTTGTTTTAAACAGTTTCTTGCCTTCCTCTGCTCACTGCATACAGTGCCCACGTAGTGGTTCAGGAACTCTACGTAGTTCCTGCACATGCTGCAGGAACTGAAAAATTCTCTTCCTGAAATAATCTTGAAGTGACAGTTCACAGATACCAAAAAAATATTTCCAAACAAAATTCAGAAACGTTTTATATCCAGAAGTGACACTAACGGTACACATTTGAAACCATCGCAACGGTTTCTGCAAGCTTTAAACGAAGGGGATATGCAAAACACGTGAAGCATCACACAGCACTATACCTGGCTCACAGCATCCATGGTGATGGTGGTCAGTCTGACAACACTTGTCCCTTAAAGGCATTTTCCGTGAGCACGACCCACTTTCTTTCTACATCCAGCAGCTCGCTTCTGCTGAAATAAGCAAATTAGCTGTCACTGCCGAAGCACAGGCGGCTCAGCAGAGCGCTAACTCCGCACACCCACATCCTGCGGCGGCAGGGCCGGGCAGGCCGGAGGCAGCGGCACCCTCGGCGCAGGAAAAGTTCCCATTGTTGTCGGCAGGTCCCACACCGCCCTCTGCAACGGCCACGCCGAGCTCGGCTCCGCTCCCGCCCTGCCGCCACCTGCGCCCCGGCCCCGGGAGAGCCCCCGGCCGCCGTCCTGCCCCGAGCCCAGCCCGGCCCGGCCCGGCGCGGCCCCGCGCCCCCTCCGCGGGCGGCTTCCGCCGCGTTCCGTCCCCACCTCGCAGCTTCGTCCCGCAGCCCTGCCACCGAGAGGGGGTCCCTCGACGCCCACGGGAGTGGGGGCAAAGCCGCGCCCCGGCAGCCACAGCGGCGGCAGCGCTCCCGGGCCGGGCCAGGCGCTCCCGGCCGCTGTCGCAGCCGGAGTCGGGCGCGCCCGCCACGCGCAGCCCGGGCGGGAGCGGCGCGCGGCCGCAGGTGACAGCGGGCGCCCGGCGGGATGGAGAAAGCGCGGCGGGCGGGCACGGCGGGCCGGCCCTACCTGGAGAGGACGGCCGGCTTCCCCCTCCCCGAATTAAACTTTATTCGCCGCTGTCCCGCCAGAGCGGCGGCCGCTGACCCCGGAGCCGGATGGGCACGAGGGCAGGAAGTGACTGCGGCCCTGGCAGCGAGCGCGCGCCCAATGCGCAGGCGCGGCGCTGCCGTTGCGCGGCTTGGCCGCACAGGTGCCGGCGGGCGGGACAGCCCGGACCGGCCGCGGCCGGGGCCGGGGCTGGGGCGAGGGGCGGTGCTGCCGCGCCGAGGGGGCCGCAGGGGCGGACTGAGGCGCAGCGCCCGCCGCAGGGCTGACCGGGCGGGCGGCGGAAACTGGTACCGTCTTTGTCCCTGCGGGAGAAAGGTCTGCGCTGATCCCGCGCGCGCCCGCGATGTACCGGGCTGCCCTGAGGGCACCGCTGCTCGGACACCAGTGGAAACAGCCACCAGTGGCATTTCTGCCCTCTCTCAGCCTGGTCTGTGCTGTTACAATTTAAACACGTACAAACACACACGCAAAACCCCCAAACCAATACAAACTAAATTCCTAGTTCTAATAAACCCACAAAAGAGAAATCAATTTTTTGAACACCTGGAGGAAAAACCCTTTTCAGAGAGAGAATTATGTGATCTGTATTGCAAATATCGCCAAGAGGCCCGGGCAGCAGATGTCTCCAGATACGTTTCCACGGAGAGCCTGCTTAGTCTTGCGCTCCTTTAGTGCACTTCTGTGGGTAGCTTGGGTTGATGGAAAGGTAATACTCAGTTTCTGCCAAGGGAAAGGATGCAATTAAATTTTCTTACATGTAAGGAAAAGCTTTGGCTGTTTAAGGAAAATCTGGAAGGAAATGTAAAGAATAAGCACATCTTTACAGAAAAAAAAATGCTAAGTGATGGTACTAACACGGAAACAATCTGTCAAGCTCTGACTTGTAATAGCATCACTTCTTAATGGAGATGGGATCATGGTTTCAGACAAAGTTACAAATCAGGTTACAGTTCATTTTAGAGTAAGATGTCTCACACTTTCTCAAATCAGACATGGAGAGACCTTACCGTCTGTGGCCATCCACTTGTACACAATAATGTCTTCTTTTAAAACATGGACATTCATTTCATTAAACAGACTTCTTTTTACAAAGCAATGTGAGGACAAATTCAAAGTCCATAAATTACACTTCGGTTTTGGTTAATAAACTGGGAACACCTCAGGTATCAGAGAACAGTTTCAAACAGGCAAGTGCCAGGGAGCATCTTAACTCTGAAGTACAGCAGAAGTCAGTTGAAACCTTTATGTCAGACAACCAAACACAGGGTTTGGGTCTCTACATATGTGCAGAGGTGGTCTCACTTTGAGCTTAGCTATTTCCTGATCTCTGTTGTGTTTTAGACACAGAGTAGAAGAGGCTTAAAGTCCACCCAGCCATGCACCTGTGCTCAGCCCATATATAGAGCATTTGGGTAAAACTGCAAAGCTCATGGGTAACATGGTGCAAGGAACATGGCTGAGAGCTCTAGTTCCGCACAACAGCCTACTGACTGTTGTACTTGACCAAGTATCAAACTCAGAGAATTAACATTCCACATCTCCCAGGAGATGTGAGAATCAGATTCAGAGATTATCTTTGATTCTCTCTGATGCCACTGCACTACAAAGGTTTAAAGAGTAGAGTAACAAACTGCTTAACTTTGTGTATTGGTTATTTACTATGAACACTGGTAGCCTTGTCACCAGTATAATTTTATTGAGTGATCAAAAAATAAGAAAGAGAAAAGCAACCTGAAAATTAGAAATCAGCAATGGAAATTTAGAATCTCTTGGTTGTATTTGGGCTTCTGTGTCTAGCCACTTTCAATGTGACTTTTTTTCCCCCTCAAATCCGATTGAAGTTTCTCTGTTTGCACTTTATGGCCTGTGTCAGGTTTTCTTGGCAAAGTTTTGGTAGTCAAGGGGCTATAGGGGTGGCTTCTCTGAGAAGATGCTGAAAGCTTCCCACATGTCCGACAGAGCCAATACCAGCCAGCTCCAAAGCAGACCTTCTGCTGGCCAAGGCCAAGCCAGTCAGCAATGTAACACCTCTGTGATAATAAAATTAAGAAAGAAAAAAGTTACTGCACAGAAGTAATTGTGGCCAGAGAATAGAGGAGTGAGAATACGTGAGAAACAGCCCAGCAGACACCAAGGCCAGGGGAGGAAGTGTTTCAGGTGCCAGACCTGATATTACCCTGCAGCCCGTGGTGCAGACCATGGTGAGGCAGCTGTGCCCCTGTTGCCCATGGAGGACCTCACACTGGAGCAGGTGTATGCCAAAAGGAGACTGTGACGCTGTGGGAAGCTCACACTGGAGAAGGCTTCTGGCAGGACCTGTGGACCTGTGGACAGAGGAGTCCACACTAGAGCAGGTTTGTTGGCAGGAGTTGTGATCCCACGGGGGACCCACACTGGAGCAGTTTGTTCCTGAAGGACTGACTCTCTATTGAAAAAAAGGACCCATACTGGGGCACTTCATGAAGAACTGCAACTTGTAGGAAGAACTCATGTTGGAGCAGGGGAAGAACTCCTCGTTCTGATGAGGAAGCAGCAGCAGAAACAATGTGGCATAACCCCAATTCCCTATCCCCCTGCACTGCTGGTGGGAAGGAGGTAGAGAATTAGGAATAAAGTTAAGACCAGGAAGGAGAGAGGGGTGTGGGAAGAATGTTTTTAAGATTCATTTTACTTTTCATTATCCTACTTTGATTTTGATTGCTAATTAATTCAATTAATTTCTCCAAACTTGGTCTGTTTTGCCGAGGGATCTCTCCCCATCCTTAGCTCAACTCATGAGCTTTCATTATATTTTCCCTCCCCTGTCCAGTTGAGAAGCGGAGGGATAGAGGGGCTTTGGAGGGCACCTGGCATCCACCCAGGGCCATTCTCTCTTGTCCTTCCTCTATTCACCTCCAAATAAATATAGTTCCACCTTCTTCATAACCCATTCAGTGAAGCATTGGGATTATGCGCTCTCAGTGTTCTCTTCTTCAAGATAAGGAATCTGAATTCCTTTAACCTCTCCTTAGGTCACATGCTCCAATCCCTGGAACCAGCTTGGTTACCTTCTTCTGTATACTGTTCCTCTTCTAAGTATCTAGCATACTTAGGAGCCCAAACTGGACACAGTATTGCAGATGTTGGCCTCACAAATGCTAAACAGAGGAGAATAATCATTGCCCTTCATCTGCTGGCTGTATGCTTGTTAATGTAGCATGGCATGTGTTTAGCCTTAATTGTAATAAAGCTGCAGTGTTGACCCTTGTTCCAGTTTTTAACTGGACCCACAGGTCCCTTTTTGCAGAGCTGCCACCTCATCAGTCAGTCCCCAGCATTTCATGGGAGGGGGTTGTCCTGAGTGCAAGACTTTGTCCTATCAGGCCATTCACACAGCAACCCTGTTCTCCAGCATGTTGGCCACTTCCCTGGTTTCACATCATACACATGCTGAGCATGCATTCCAACTCACCAATCAGATCACTGTGTCAAACAGCATAAGCCCTAATAAGCTCCTTGAGGAATATAACTAGCTGCCAGTAAGATTTCAAACTACTGATTGTAAGCCTTTTGATCCTGACAGTCCAGCCATGTATATGGCATGTATATGACATATGCCATGTATAACTACCCTGTAGTTTTTCGACCCAGTTACATTTACATTTGCCTAGAGGGATACCATGAGAACTCCAGCTGAAATCAAGGTGAATGTTACCCTCTGCTCTTACCTCATCCACAGAGGCACTGTTTCATCATAAAAGACAATGACATGAGTTATGGAAAATTTACCTTCTCCAGTTTCAGAAATTCCAATTAATATTCAGTTCTCTATTGTTTGTTGAGAGGGGGAGTTGCATATTTTTGGAGGGTAGCCAAATAGCAGCTGAAGTCTTATCCTATCTTAAATGCATTTCCATAATTTTTGTGTTCCACATTTAAGAAAGATCAGAAAAAATGGGCACTGTTGCATGCATGTATGAATCTCAGTAACTTGGTTGACCTTGAAACCGGTTTGTGAGTTGAAGACCCTGATCTGTATGTTGTTGTGTTTAACTCATCATGTAGTATATAATGTAAACAATTAGTGAGATGGGCAAACAAACACACCCAAACTTTGACCAGTCAGAAAGCCAGTCATGTGGACAGTGCCTCTGGTACTGATAAAAGCTGCCAGCACAGATCAGGTACCTCCACCTGACCTAGCATTAGGTGTTTTCAGGAGGGCACTTGCACAGGGGAGTCCTTTCAGCAGCGGCTGGGCATTGCGTATGAGAACTTTGGATCAAGGTGGCAAAGATCCCAGTAAAGCTCACTTCACAACACACTGCTGCAGTTAGTTGTTCATCCAACAGGATAAACTGGAACTCAGATCTGATTTGAGTTTCATGTGTAAAAGAAACAAGAACATGATGTTGCCTGACTTTGAAAAATGGAGTAGTCCTCCATTACATATGAATCACAGAATCACAATTGGAATCTATAATAACTTATAATAAAACTTACTGAATAAAAACTTGGGGGGAAATTAGGGTAAACTAACTTTTTGTTTTATATAGATAAGAAAGATTCCATGAAAATGAAAGAGATTTTTAAAACAATAAGAAGTAGTACTTCACACAATCCATAATTAACTTGTGTCCAGGAAATTCATAGCTAAACCACATACAATGTAAAAAGTGCAGGATGCACTTCCATGTAACAAAGATAAGGATGAAAACCTTTTTGATCCATTTCGTGTAAATTCTAGGCATAAAGTATATTATTAGGGGAGGGGGTTTTGAGTCTAGCTTTCATTTTCTGGCTAATGTTTTCAACATAAGCAGTGGAGTTTGAAACATCATCTTTATCTATTCATTGCCTTTTAGATGATGTGGAACCAGTGAGATGTTCTGCACTAACTTGATGGTCAAATTCTTTTTTAATTGTTTTTCAGTTGTGATTATGGCTTTGTGAAATCCAAAATTCAGAACAATTTCTCTAAGTTACTGGATTGTGCTTCCAAAATATAAAATAAAGTGTTCTAGCAAGGGAGGTTTGGTAGAGGATATTGAAGCATTATCTCAAATAGTTGTGATAGTAAACTTGATGTCCACTGAGAGGCTTTGTCTTGCCAAAGGGGTGGTAGTAACACCTGCCAAGATGCCTTGCCATCTGTTTATACATCTAAGAGCTGTAAGATTTGATTACTAAACTTTTCCTCATACGCTATGACCACTGACACTTCTTTCTGTATTTGGGATGCATTTTGGATGAAGCACCTGGCCTCACAGTTGTTTTTTCCTAGGAGAAAATAATTCTACATTGGAGTAAATTAATGCTGTGATGCTGCACTGAACAGAGTTCATTTTTTGCAGAGGTGAAGGTAAAGTTGTATTAACTCTGGCGGATCTCACATGTAATGTGTGCTAATCAAGCAGTGTCGCAAATACAGATATTCAAGCATTCCTTAATGTATCACTCTTTGTCTATTTATTGATTTGATGTGTCTTCATCTAATGTTCTCTCTAAAAGCATCCCACAATGAACTGTACCTTTATAAACTCCATAATAAACAGATTTTAGACATAGATGCCTGAGAGAAATTGAGACAGTTTCAGGCCCATTAAGACTCCTATGATAGAGTCTCTGTGACTATAATTGCCAGATGGATAGCACACTCGTCAAGGAAGCAGAGGACTTTGACTTCTAAATCCTGAACTACAGGTTAGAGACCCTTTCTGTTAAGCACAAGGCACAGTTCAATCAGGAATTCAAGAGCTGGGGGGCTAAAGAGAAATTAACAAAGACAGCCTGATTCTATTAGAGTGAGATTAACTTGGGGAAGGGAAAAAACAACACTGAGTTCTGTTGCTAGTCCGAATCCTGTTTATTTGTTTATATCCAAAGATGCATAAATGGGAAATTAATAAACTAGTCTTTAGACCACAGACATGTTGACTTTCAGATAAAGGTGGGATCACTCAATCAACTCTATGTTGTTTTCTCTTGTGTCAGTCACTGGAAAAAAGTATATTAAATAAATAGCAAGTTGCATTGCATCTGGATAACCAGCTCACATAATTTCATTTGTAGTGCATAGAAAACTTTTAAAGTCTATATATTTATATGCCTCATATTTTGGTGGAATCTTCACATTGAATTCAGTTATATTTGCATCAAATCCACATCTGCATAATTGCAATATTTACACTATCCTTATACCTTAGCCTTGACAGTATCTTACGGAAAATCCCTGGGCTAGAATAATTCTGAATCTTAGTCAATATGTATTCCAATCTAACAGGCAGCTGCATCTTCATGCTCTGTTCCCCAATAAACATAAAGCTTCATTACTCTGTTGGGATAAAAATAAATTGCTATGTGTATTATCTTGCCCATAATTCATTTATTTACAAAGTTATTAAAACTCATAATTAATTAGACTTCTCATGAGGTCTAATTCCCTTCTGTGCTTTCTGGTGCACAACTATAAAGTATAGCAAAGGGAATAATTTGCAATGCATCTCTCCCCTGGAGGTTCTTGTCATCATTTGATCACAGATTCAAACTATTCTGTTGTTTTCCCTTTACACCCTTCAGCTTTGATTCCTGGTTGCACAGTGACAGAGCTCCACAGGGAGGCATAAAAATTTCTGGCCTAGAAGTATTAGCTTATGATTACAGCAACTTTTGTGGAAAGCATGAGCTGGTGGTTCAGTCTCCAGCAAGGCTGCTTGGGGACTGGAATCCAGGCTGCCCATTTCAGTGCTGCCCCTTCTTCTGGCAGTGGTTTCTGGCAGGAGAGTTAGAGAACATACAGAACTTGGCCTTTTTTTTAGAAAAAGGTCTGTGTAGTTGGAAGCAACTGAGGTTACAAGAAGTGACCATTGTAATGCACCAAGAAGACATTCTGAATCATCAGATGGGGGTGGTCAGTAAGCCTCGCTTACAAGGAACAAGGAAGAAATCTAACTGCATTGAAGACACAACTTGGGTGTTTTGAGTAAGACTTGGACACTTGTACCATCAGGAACTTACCCTTAACTAAGTCAAAAAGTTGCTGTATTCTCATTTCCTCCTCATGGATCAATAACAAGTACAGCATGATTTGCAACTTTAAAATAATTTGTCTTGCATACTTTTTTTTAAGAAAGGCATTATTCTGTGTAATTATTCTCTCCTTTTTACTTACCTGCCTAGCTGGGTAAAAAAACTATGCTTTTCCCACTACACATAGTTTACTTAACAAAAGAATTAATTTAATGAAATATATTAGAAAAAATGAAGGACTTGCTTACAGTATTATGTAATGAATTTGCATCTTCTTACCACGTTCAGTTTTCATTCAGTCCAGTGATTTTTCCCTGTAAACTCTTCCTGTAGAATGAACATAAAGTTAATTTAATTTATGTTCTCATCCCTGATTAATCTGATTATTACAAAATACATACAGATATGCAAAAAAATGAGCTTCGTGCTTTTAGAAATCTTTCAATTGAGGCATATATATTCTAAGGGTTTAGTTATTTTTATGATGTGCTCCAGGAAATGGAGGATAATGCATCTGGATAAGTGATCTGAGGCCAAATGCAGACCTGGTCTAGCATGCTTATTCACAAGGTGATCATGTTCCATACCACATAGTGTATATAAAAGCTATTTCAAATTATGGATCTAGTGAAGTTTAAAATAAGGCATTGCTAGCTGTCTCTTTCTTATGTAGGTGGTGGCAAAGGATCTAGACTGTTGAAGATGGAAGAGAGGGAAGACATAAGAATTCCTAATTCTTTCAGATGAAAATATAAAAAGCATGTTCCTAAACTTATCTCAAAATATCCTGGTGAGGGGAAAGTACTGGAGAAAAGTAGACAAGGACGTGTTCTCTGTGTGTACATATATTTGTGGTGTATATACATATGAAGCTGTATAGATATAGCATGGGAAGGGATGAGAAGCAATAGAGTGTAGGAGGCAGATAAGGTGTGCTGGTTTAAAGGTAAACCAGCAGGGGAAATGAACTCAACTCAAAAGAGACATTATAAGTCAGAATAACAATTTAATAAAATAATACAATAAGTATGATTATACAGACAAACAATTGGTTTTAACTCACAAAACCCAAATATATAACCCAGCACCCTGGGGCATGAACAGAGTGGTGTTCTTTGTGCCCCCTGAGTCCAAAGGAAAAGGAGAGGGGAAAACCTGTTGGTGAGAGTGCTGTTGCAGTCTGGTCAAGAGTGGTGATTGCAGTCCAGTCGAGAATGGTGGTTACAGTCTGGTTGAAAAGTGGTGATTGCAGTTCAGTCGAGAGTGGTGGTTGCAGTCTGTTTGAGTGGTGATCTGCAGTCTTCCTCGGGATCCCACGAGTGGTTAAAAAGGTTCCAAGACACCAAGATTATATATCCTCCAGTTCAGGCAGGAACGCCCATTACCTCCCTCAGGGCGGGGGGGAGGGGGGGAGTTCCTTAATGGGTGTGAGGACAAGAGCAACTCCTATCTCGCAGGCCTCTTAGCGCCTAGTTTATAGCCTGAGGAGTCAGGCTCTATGGGCAGATGGTGTAAATGGTTCATTGATAACAGTTTCTGGGAAATGGCATGGAAGGCTATAGAATACACAGTTTTGGGTTACACCCATCCAGTGATGAACTGGTCTCAGCTGTCCTAACTAGGACATAAGGGAAATAGAAGAGTGGGAGAAATATATCTGGGAGGAGTCTTGAAGAAGGAAAGTGAGAATGACAGAGATTCATGAGGAGAGGGGAGAAAGAATTGGAAAGATTCAGAATGAAAGGATCCAATAAAGTGCAGTAGCTTAAAAATAATGCAGGCAAGACTGACAGCAAGAAGTATAGCAGAAAAGGAGGGGAAGAAGTAGGAAGCCCAGAAAGAAAGAACAAGCAATAGCATTCATTAAGCCAAGTTTCCTGAGGTTTTATGACTTGTAATAATATTATCCTCTTTGCTGACCAATCTCTTAGGCTTTATAGTAAAAGCAAGGAGGTATAACAAAAGCATCCAGGTTTTGGGTCTAAGTAGTGCTTAAGAAATCCAGAAACAAGAAGAGTATTTCTATTAAAAAAGGAAGAAGATATTTTCATAAGCTTATTTATATATGTGTATATGTCTGTATGCAAATCAAGGACTGTATTGCAGGACAATAGCAAGCTTTTAAATTTTGTTTCAGAGATTCTGATTTCATCAGCAAACTTACAAGATATTACTTGACATCAAGGAACAAATGCAAGTATTTCAAGATGTCTGAGAACAAGCCATGAAAACAAACAAAAAAAAAAAAGCAAACTGAATTTCAGAAATAATAAAAGTACTAAGAACAAGGAGTTGTAGAAATGCAAAAAATTAACTAAATAAATAAATTGGCAGCCTGGATTCAAGTCCCCAAGCATAATAAATTAACTAAATACAACTAATGCAATCAGCATAAAATTACTGTTTCATATAAAGAAGGACTACAAATAATAAATCACAGGATGAACTGAAAGAAAAATGAAATGGGGCACAGCCTAAAGAAAACTGGTGATAGGCAGCTAATGAGCTAGTCTACATTGTCTGAGACAGAGCATATCCATATCAATGAACTTAGGTGCAGCTCTGCCCTCAGTGGGAGACTGATTGGCTTTCTACACTCTGCCTGGCTCCACTCAATTTGTGGGAATGTTTTAACACCGGAACCTTGAGCACTGTCAAAATTGGTTGAAATTTTCAAGAAGATTCCAAACCTAATGCAAGACTTGGACTGACAGAATATACAACAAAGTAAATTTTGCTTCCTTAGGAAGTGAAGCAAAAACTGTAGAAAAGCAAAAAGAGATGAGATATTTTTTCAGATAGATAGTTGACTGCCACTACCTTAAAGCTAAATGCAGTTTGTATTTGCACTCCAAATCAGATTTGTTTCTTAGATGGCAGTACATGGCATGCCTAATTTGGACTAGAAATCCAAAATAAAGGACACATTCATTAAAATGAAGTCAATAACAGTAAACTAAGGTACATATTGGGAGGTGTAAAACACAACTGAAATATGAGTAAAAGAAACTGTACAACAAATGTGACAGAAAAGATTGACACAATACTGTTCCTGTTTCAGTGTTCAAAATCCATGAATGCATAAGAAGGATGTACACTAAAAGATCAGGAATTGGAAGGTTAAGAAATGATGGCATAAATAGTATCCAGCAATAAAAGTGGACAGTTACATCTTACATCAGTAACAACATATTTCAGCAGCCTTGTTCAAGTTGGAATTGGACAGTAATGACAAATAGTCTCAAAGGATCAAACCTCAGAGAATCAATCCCTGTAATGAGCAGGACTGATCTGCTCTGGCGCTGACCTTCTGAGTCTCTATGCTACATTTTGACAGTTCTGGAGTGAGTCAACTCAGTTGACAAAAGTCAACTGAACTGAGGTTCTCAGAATGTATTTTGGCACAGGATGTTTTTTCCATAGAGGAGCTAATCATGACTCTTGCTCAAACTGTTCTTATCTCACAACTTTTACTAATTGTATTTTTTTAATCTGTTAAAGAAAATGTTGGGACGCAAATCATCATTTTTCATTCATTAGTTTGGCACACTTTTCTGATACTTCCAACAAGCTAACTTAGTATGGGGTATTTAAAATATATTCAAAATATATTGTCCAAACATCATGCCAGCTGCCTCTTAGATGAATTAATTCTGTCATTTGCTTTGCCTATAAGACATCTGGTGCACAGTTAGTAATCATATTGTATTAAGCAGTATAGATATTAGAGAATAGTTCTGAAAACCATGTGAATTTGGTGTTATCACTAGTCTGGTGAACATGTTGTGTCTTCCAATTTTTAGCGCCATAGAGAGTATGTAGGCTAGACTTGGTCCCAGACAGCTAGTGAATTCAGTTAGTTATGTCCAAAGGAATAAGCTATAGCCCATAGAGAATTATAGTTGCAAAAGAATAGTTGGATTCCATGAATTCATCAGTGATGTTAACTCATTCTGTGTTAGAAGATATATTCATCAAAACAGAGTAAACTCACTATCAAGAGAAGGATTTAACAAACCTGACAGTTTACCCCAGATAATGAAGCAAGTAGTGGAAGACGCTGTTGCTAAGCATTTAGAAGATAAATGAGATGTGTAAAAGGCAACATATATCTGCCAAGTACAAATCATAACAGGTCATCTAATTTGCTTCTTGATGAGTAATAGACCTCAAAAAAAAGAGAATCTAGCAGAATTTCAAGAAGGCTTTTTATGTTTTCTTATGTGGGATTCTCATTCATAAGCAAGGTAACATGATTAGAAAAACCACATGCAAAGAGAATTTATCAGTGTTTTACTGTCAAACTAGAAAAGTATATTTAGACTCTATTCTGGTCCAATACAATTAAATACATTTGTTCATAACTGGGTGTGTTTGTTAAATTTATAGATGATTTCAAGCTGACTGACCTGCAAGCACACAGAAGGCCAACACGAGACTTTAAAATTATTTTGATGAATTCAAAGAGTAATTTACAAAAAGTATCACAGAATCAGAGAATGGGTAAGGTTAGAAGGCACAGTGGGTCATCTGATCCAAACTTCCTGCTCAAGCAGGGTCATCCCAGAGCACATTGCGCAGAACTGTGTCCAGTGAGGGAGACTCTGCAACCTCTCTGGGCAACCTGTTCCAGTGCTTGGTCACTTGCAGAGTGAAGAAGTTCTTCCTCCTAATAAAGTGGAACTTCCTATACATGATTCTGCCCATTGCCTCTTGTCCTATTGCTTGGCACCACTGAGGAGAGCCTGGCTCCATCCTCTTGGCACAAGGTATATTTCAAGTTTGGAAATTTGAAATTCTGCTCTCGATTAAGAATAGACAATGTGTGGGTGGCACACAGGCATTAGTATTTAAAAAAAATCATACAGGGGAATAAGGTAAGGATGCTACCAGAATGTGTGTGTACATGAACCTCTGTGAATCATATTCCTAAAAATGAGGAGTATAATATTAGAGCTACAGTTTATCAGATTACCAAACTGGTGACAATTATCACCAGCTGCTGAAGAAATTAGTGAGGTTGAAAATTCTAATAATGACAGGCTTCGATTATCTGCTGTCATGCTATTAAGATTCCTAGCAATCAGGAGTGAATAGCCCATCCTGAGATGATAAAAGTTAGGAAGAAAATGAGACAAGACTTCTTCAACGGTAACATTCAAATTTTGAAAAGAAAAGGGAAACTTAAAAAAAGAAGATAAAAAATGTTTCATTTTATTGGAGACTTTTTAAAAACATCATGTTATAGGCCGAGTGTCATTAAGAGGACATCAAAAGCATTTAAAACAAAAACAACATTGTTTTGATTGAACTGTGAAGAAAGATACTAAAATACAGAAATAACTTCCTGAAAATGTAGTCATGCTCAAAAGAGGGGAAAAAACCCACACACAAGTAGAATATCTATGAAGTTGAAGGTAAAATCACAAGTAAGTCCAAACTTTTGATGCCCTAGCTAAATGTTCAAAGACATCTTAACCTCATTGAAAAGAAGCAGCTCACCAGACCATCAGTGGAACTGATCTATGATCGCAAGCAGCACTCAACAAAGATGAACCATATCAGAAAAAGCTAAACTAATTCTTTGCAACAGTTTTCACTGAAGATTGGGTCAGTTCTTAGCTCTGAGGAACTGACTCAATTCAAATATTGATGAAAAAGGTTTTAAAACAAGCCAATAAAATTACCCATGCTCAGTTACATGGACAAGATGGTAATCAACCCAGAGTTGTAGAGAAGTGCAAACACGAAATTGCTGAGCAGTAGTACTGTGGTACATAACCTGTGGTTTAAATCAGCCTCTTAGTGCCAGAGGTCTGGACAACGACAAATACGGCACCAAGCTTAAAACAGGGTCCAAGAGAAATTCCAGACATTTCTGGCTCATAAATATGATTTATATTTTCAGTCAGTTTTCTTTCTGCATAATTAAATATTATACAAGTAGATAAATGGATAGATGTATTGTACTGACAGAGAATCAGCAAAACGTCAGTTTGGGAGTCATGCCTTACCCACCTGTTAGAGATCTGTGGAGGAAGTAAGATAAATGTCATCTGATTGTTGCAGGGTTTTTTTTGTAGATATTCTTATCAAAGGCACTTAAATAACTTACACTGTTGTACAAAAGATATAAAAATAAGAATAAGGTTAAATAATCAGATTTTACAATGAGAAGAAACTATGAGTGGAGACCTCCTGAGAATCTGAGGTAGAATATTTGGTCTCTAAAGCAAACATAACCATATGGAAAAGGAGGGAATTGTGAAAAAAAGAATCTTCAGGTGATGAAGTATTATGCATGCTAGACAAACATAAAACTGACTGCAAAGAAATCCACAGAGACCTCAAATACTGAAGATCTTTCCAGTAAAAACAACCAAATTAAATTGTGACAAGTATAATACCATGCAAGTGAGGTAAAAATAACTTTAGTTATAAATATATATCAGCTGTCTCAAACTATGGTATCTGTTATCTTTCAGAAAGAAGTCTGGAACCACTGGAGGTGGGGAAAAAAACAGCAAAGAAAATGTTGAAATTACTAGGAATAGGGAGAACAAAACAGAAAATCCCATTTATCTCTGTGTCAACTCATCCTGATGCTCCTTTTGAACACTTCATACAGTTCTGATAAGATGTGCTATATAATTCTGAAAAGAGGTGCTATAGAAATTTTTAAAAATACTACAAGGGAGAGTCAGTCACTGAGAAGAGCAGCATCATCTGTACAAGGGATGAGACAAAGGGCCAACACTTTCCATGCTTGGAGAAGATACAGAGGGGTATGATAGAGAGCTATAAAATTGTTAATTGTTTGAATAAGATGAATTAGAATTTATTAATTACTTATTAATTACTTCTAAATTCACAGAAACTATCAAGCCCTCAGAGCAATGTAAACATTACTAATTCTTAATATAATAAATAACTAAATTGTGGATCTCATTGTCACAGAATACTTTGGAAACTAAAAGGACAAATGAGTTCCAAAAGTGATGGATTGATGGATAAATGGATGCGGAAAAGTCCATTTGTAGCTCTAAAATACGATGGCCTACAGTCCAGGAAGCTCTTTAACTGAGAAGATATAGCAGAGGTAGGATTACTGTTATGCTCTTCTTCGAAGTTGTGCATAATGGCTTCAGCTGTGAACATGGCTCTGGGTTGCACTGCCCTTCAGTCAGGCATAAAAGGCCACGAGTTCTTATGAAATTATTATGATATTCTAGACAGAAGTTCTGCAGAAAAGATTCTGGGGATATAGTATATGATAAGCAGAACAAGAGTCAGAAATGTCATACTGCTCTGGAAAATGAAAAGCATCAAGTGGTGAAGGAAAACCATGAATTTGAAGGAATATTTCCCTTCATCTCAACTATGGTAAATCCATACCTGGAAAACTGGCCAGGTTTTGGCATTGCATTTCAAGCAAAAATATCCAGAAAAAGAAATCTGTAAACATAAAAAAGTCCAAAGAATACGACCTGTAAGAGACATGAAAAATATTACACATCTTTAATGTAGACTGAATACTTCCAATATGGTAAAGTTGGCATCAAGGAAGAAAGAAAAATTGTTCACTGTATCATAGGAATAAAGAATAAAACATAGAAAGCTGTTGCAAAGAGGATTTGGGATCCAAATCCACAGGGAGGATTTTTAACAGGAAGATCCAAAATATTTGTGTAGATTGCCTAAGGAAGTGTAGAATCTCTATCATCCTGGGTTTTAAGACATCTGTTAGACCTATATCTTTACAATTAAATTTCAGCTGGTGGGCTACATGTGTTCTACATCCATTAGAGTCCTATTTTTTTCTGACATTTGAGGAATGGCTTGTCTGAAGTGTGTGTGAAAAATTCATACTATTTTGACCACATGCTGGCATGCGGCTATTCATGCTGTCTTTGTGTATATTAATTTTCTTTCTCACTTCATCTCTAATCATCTATAATTTTATTTACATGCTCAGCAACTGTTTATCACAGTCAAATTCCTCTCCATTGGTTTGACACTCACTGCTTAGTGTTATTCCCTGTATTTTGTCATATTTTTCAAATAGTCAGTGGTGATTTGTTCTCATTTTCATAAGGACAATTTAAAATTTGTTTTTATTTATCTTTAAAAGCAAGATATGCAACAATTCAGCATGTTATGCTAAGATCAGTACCACCTCTTATTCAATATGTTCTCTCAGCGAATACTTATTCCTTCGGTAAAAAGGTCAGGTAGAGTTGCCTAAATATTTTTCTTAATCATTCTTGGAGGAGAAATACTTTTTGCTTTAAATTTTGCTTTGCAAGCTGTTGGCAGCATTTGTGCTCTAAGGTTAGACCTGCAGGATGAGGCAAGGAACAAGCAGAAAATATGGCAAAGATTTATACGTGTTTCTTTATCCCTGACACTAGCAGCTGCCTGCTGTGATTGTGCCGCAATGGACCCTGAGATCCCTGTGGCACGATACCTCCACAACGGCACATTCTTCTCTGCCTAGGGAGGACAGCCCACATAGGAAGAGCCTAAGCAGGCACTGAGGTGCTGAACAGGTGCCAGCTTTCTTCCTCCAGAAAACTCCTGTGTCCAAATGCTTCCTTAGAAACAAAATACTAAATGAGTATCAAGAACACAGCAGATTAGTGTTCATAACGTTCTGTGCGTCTGCATCTGCTGACTGGAACAGGTAGGATTTTTTGTGGATTATGATCAGTAGAGCAGAGACACAGGTCAGCATGCTCCAAGTGTACTTCCTATTACTTGTACCAGCAGAAGTAATAGTAGAAAAGTCCAGCAACAGAAGCAAGCCACACATAATGCATCTGAGGAGGAAATGAGTCTCCTGAGATAATCTTTCTAGAATCTTCAGTATCAGCTACTAACTTTTTGTGCAAGGACCTCAAAAATAATGAGTTTTTCAAAGGTATTTATCCCTACTTTCTGAAAATCTATCTCTGAGGGACCAAAAAAAAAGGAAAAAAAAGGAGGAAGGGACATACAAAATCATCCATATCTATTACAATCTCAATTATTATTCAAAGGAACATTTATCCATTCACTTAACACTGTCTGCAGAATAAAGATCTAAGTGAGCAATGTCATTTTTACAAACTGTCAGTTCATAGAACCACAGAATGTTAAACAAACGAGGTTATATCTTTGTGCAGAACTACATGGTAGGTAACAACTTTGTACCTGTTATAATCCAAAGTGATTGGAATAAAAGTCTAAAGCCACAAATATTTTTCTTTGTAATTGGACAAAAGCCTTCAAACAGCTTGTGACAAACTCATCTCCTAGACGCAGAGGCAGGGAGGCATATACTCTACAAACCCTTTAAACTACAATAAAATTGGTCAGAGGTATGTGTCACTTTGTCCTTCCTTTTAGAGTAAGGCAAGAGGCGACAAATGATGACAAAATAGCTGTGAGGGAGATTGCTCATGCCTGATCAAGTACACAAGGAGAAATCGAGGCCAACTGAATAAGTATCAGAAATGAGCCATCAAAGTTGAAACCCTTTAGCATTCCACATAGAAAGCTACAAGAGAATCAGAGGGACTTCTTTTATAGTCATCCCTCTCAATGTACATAATCCTTTGACATGCTTAAGGTTCCTTGATTACATGTGCTGTTTCTCCCTTTTGTTGATTGGCAGTGATATTGTTGTACCAGAAAAGATTTAAAGTTTTCGTAGTTCACTCCCCTGTTGCAGGCAGCTAAGATCAAGGTCTTTAACTATCTTCTCTTTGATTCTCGGAAGTTTATTTAAGCCTATTGTTTTCACCCCTTTAAAAAAAAGGTTTTCACTTAGAATTCCTGTAGATGTCTCATATGGTTTTATGGCACCCCTTCCTGCCCTGCTGCACTCGCCAACCCTACAATCTGCAATAGTGAAATACAGTATTCTTAAAGAGCTGTCCCGAACACCTTCTGATTCTTTTCATATATGCCCAGGAAAATTGTAAGAGTATACATCTACTCTAAGCCACTGCTTCGTGTTGACTCTCAAAGGTAATAAATGTTTTTATTGTGTTTTCTTGCTCTTAGTCCTGAAATGTTTTTGACTTCATTTGCTATTGCTTAATTTTATGTGCTTTTGACAGACTAATAATATAAATGTCAGTCCTAGCGTTGCCTGATTCTGCTGTTGAATAATTATAAAGGATGTAAAAAGGTACCAAACCTTCTGCTGAATTCTGTATTTGTTATTGGAGCTATGTAAATAGGGATTAGTAAATAACAAGTTTAAAAGACTAAAAGAAACAAATAGAAATGAAAATGTTCCTTTGCTCTGTGACTGCTTAACTTTTTCTCACTTTCTTATCACAATTCCACTTAGTAATCTCTGTAGTTAAAACTAAGATAATTATCAGAAAATTATTTTTAAGAGAAAAAATACCTTTGATTTTCTTCAAAGATCACAAAACTATAACATATAGAGATAAGAGGAATTTCAGAAACCGATTTCACAGCATAAAACGGTATTTTCTATGCAGTAAAACAGGTCATAAAATTGTCTTCCATAATTTCTATAACCTGAAATTATTTTACTGTTAAAAATTAGATTCTAAATATTGTCTTCCAAAGCCCTAAGCTTAATCCTTCTAGAAGTACTACAGACTACTGCTGCAGATATTAAACATAAAAACTACATTAGCAGAACACTGAAGTTGCAAAGCTAGTATTCCCCAAGTTCCTGTGATCTACTGAGCTCCTTTAACAACTGATTCTCCAATAAACTGTTTTCTCCTCATTATGTAGTGTATTTTATGCCCTATTTATTGTACACAATTCAACTCTTGCTCTGAATTAATAATTTCCTTAGAGATTCTTTCATAATACACATCAGTATGGGAACTGACTACTTCCCAAACATTTATTTTCACAAATGAGATTAGAGATACTACTTTCCTCTTATTGACTGTGAAACAGAGAGCCACAAAGGTCAAAAGTACTTATTAATTTTAAGTAGTCAGTTTGTGACTCTTCTGATGTGATTTTTCAGTATAAGCAGCATAATACTGACTTCATTAAATTTTAAGAGCATTTACTAACTGCTAAGTCCAGTATCCAGCAAACAAACACAAAATTGATGATCATGTAAGATAAGAGAAGCCTAGCTTAAGGTACTTGTATAATATATAATTATGTAACAGAGACAAAAGGCAAAAGTAAAAAAAAAAAAAAAAAGTAAAAGTAAAAAAAAGTAAAAGTAAGCTTACCCAATCAGACCGGCCCACTTCTTCCCACTTTCTCTTTCCTTTACTGCACTGCCTCCCACAGCTGATTGCTTATTCTCTACCATTTACTGCAAGAATAGCCAACCTTTTGGATTCCATGAACTGGATGCCAATAGTGGTTGAGTAACAATACTTGGAGAACTCTAGGATGAGTGACAGGCAAGAGATGATAATGGCTTCCTAAGGATCCCATCAGTCATTGCAGAACAGGTCTGGATTAGGTTATAGCAACAATTATCCTGGTTTTATTTCTCATCACACCAAGGAGTTGAAGAAACAAACACCTTCAGTAACCAAACATTCCTACCTCTTATAATGTAAAAGCTACACAGCCCAGAGCATAGAAAGTACCTCTGAATGCTAGAAAACCTGCATATCACTTAAGAATTTTTTGTCCAAGTGTGGCCCCTTGGTTCTAGGCCTTTCTCCCAAGTACTGACGGTAGATTCTGTGTTGCTCCGTCACTCAACATGGTCTCAATTTCCTCTCTTCTTTCACCTTGCAAGTTCAATTGCCTTAGTTGTTCCTCTGCTCACAGATGGTTTCAGTCTGTTCTCTTCCTACACCGCTTTCCAATTTCTACTCTTGATCTATCAACACTTGATTCAATGTATGTCCTCTTCAATTTGGTCCAAACATAAATTTTGAGAGTAAAAGTGTGAGAGTACATGACAGATGACAACAGAAAACCTTACTCAAAACCAGTTTATCTCAGTTAGGTAGGAACTACCACTTCAGAAAAATTCTTCTCGGCTTGGACCTGAGATGCCGAATACAGAGTCTTTGGGAAATTTGGCTGAGAATTTGAGGCACATCTCTGGTAATACTGGCAAAGTGGCAGTTTTTCAAAAGTTTTTAAACTGACTAGCTGTGATCCTCTGATTAAAGATCAACAGCACAACAAATTTCAAGAATCCTGCACCAAAGTACTGACAGTACAACTTCTCAAATCATTGCCAGACCTTTTTTTAAAAAAAGACAAAACCACATAGTTCTCCTTAGCCTTATTACTGTAATGAAGATTTTTATTAGTCAGTCTTAAGAAACAAATTTTGAGCCCAAGCAGTTAATATTTGCAATGTGATAGAGAAATAAAACCTGGATGTTATAAGCTGGAAAATGTCAGACAATAATATTGTAGCACTTGGAAGCGCTGCCTTTACCGCATCATAAAAGCCAGGAGCTTCCCTAGTCCCATCAGTTTCTCTTTCCACTGAGCTAGAAAGTTGTGTTTTCCTAGTGCAGAGCCTTAGACAAGTTCCAGGGCCACACAAGAACTTCCAATTGACTGAGGAGGAAGGTAGTGTGCAAGGCACAAGGATAGTTGTCTTTCTCACAATCAAGGGTTTCCCTGTGGTATGAAATAGCACGGACAAGTGGAGCTTGCTCTTATGGTAGGACCTAGAAGAAAGATAAAGTTCAATCACATGGGAAAAGTCCCAAACAGCATCTATGGATTAATTCTTTCCTCTCTCACAATTATTTCTGTCTCCAGTCAGGGACATTTTACTGAGATTATTTTGCAAGGGTCCAGACTTCCTGACTAGAGACAGAAACAGTGACCTGCAGTGGAGAGGAAATGTCGGAACAAGGATGAGCTCTTTCAAACTGTGTTCAAAAACTCTCTTCGGAACCACAGAACAACTAAGCTCATGGATCCCACTCCCTGGTGATTCCATGTGCCTTCACCTAGCTGACATAAGAAAGGCAACTCACTTGAATTCAGAGTCAGTATAAGAGATCCAAAACTGTAATACAAACCCCAAGATTTTTTTAGTTGCTTAATTGTCATGGTTTGAGAACCCCAAAATCCAATTCCCTAGTCCAAGCCCCCTCCCACATCTCAACCCAGTGTGAGATGGGTTTTCCAGACACCACACGAGACTCAGAATGGGGGAAAGGGAATATATTACAATGACTGTACAAAATAAATACTACAATACATTATTGTAGTAATGTTTTTAGAATTAGATGATAACAGGTTGTCAGACGATTAATGAATGTCAGGTTCACAATTAATGTATAATATTTCTAGAACATCTGATACCTAATGTTTGTCACTCTTGCCTGCTCCAAATGGAAGGGTAATTTATGTTGACAAAAGAAAAAAAAAAAAGGAAAAAAATTACATAGGAAGGAACTGACAGAAGCTAGGCTACAAGTAACTGTGTTTCCTCAGGTGGAATTGTATGTCACTATGTGTATTGAGATTATGTACTTTAAAAATATCCTGAGGTAAACAGAAACACACTAGAAGTTTGCTATTTCCATGCCTAAATAAACATAGTAGCTCTTAAATTAAAAAAAAAAAATAAAAAAAAAAAAAAATTATCCACTCTGGAAAGGTTCTACGAGGACCTGACAGAGCTAAGACAAATATCCACCTAACTCAAACCATGGAAAATATAACAGTAAACTGCAAAAGTGGCCTATCTTTGATTTGTCTGGCCTTTATTAAAGTTCACTTTTGGATAGTTTTTTACTAGTCTATGTCTGCATGCAAAGGCTGGATGCAACTGCAGGCCTTACACTTCCCTGGTCCACTGAGTAGACAGCATCAAGCTGAGTAGTGTGGTTGACACTTCTGAAGGACAGGATACCATCCAGAGGAACCTGGAAAAGCTCCAGAAGTGAGTCCACGTGAACCTCATGACATTTAACAAGGGCAAGTGCAAGGTCCTGTACCTGGGTCAGGGAAATCCCCAATATCAATACAAACTGGGGGAGGAAGGGTTTGAGAGAAGGACTTGGGGGTGCTACTGGAAGAGAGGCTGGACACAAGCTGCCAATGTGCACTTGCAGCCTGGAAAGCCAACCGTGTCCTGGGCTGCATCAACAGAAGCGTGGCCAGCAGATCAAGGGAGGTGTTTCTGTCTCTATTCTCTGCTCTGGTGCAACCTTACCTGGAGTACTGCATCCAGCTCTGGGGTCCTCAGCACAGGAAAGACAAGGACCTGTCTAAGCAAATCCAGAGGAGGGCCACAAAGCTGTTTAGAGGGATGAAACACCTCTGCTATGAAGAAAGGCTGAAGGAATGGAGATTATTCAGCCTGGAGAAGAGAAGGCTCTGGGAGGACCTTATTGCAGCCTTTTAGTACTAAAAGGGAAATTATAAGAAAGACGGGGATAGACTTTTAAGTAGGGTCTGTAGCAAAAGGAGAAGGGGAAATTATTTTAAACTAAAAGAGTGTTGATTCAGACATCTTATATGAATAAAGTGGTGAAGCACTGGAACAGGTTGCCCAGAAAGGTGGTAGATATCCCATTCCTGGAAATATTCAAGATCTACTTGGATGGGACTCTGGGTAACTTGACCTAGTTGAAGATACCCCCACTCACTGCAGGGGGTGTTAAACCAGATGGCCATTAAAGGTCCCTTCCAACCCAAATCCATGTATGATTCTATGGTTCCATAATTCTATGAACAGAATACTTGTCGGAGGTCAGTAATGCTGATGTTAAGAACTCCAAAGGGATGGAGATGAAGGAAGACAGGAATCCTCCCTCCTATTCACACCAGTGAGAATAACCAGCTGGCACAAAGACCTGTACATATAGTATAGGAACATACACTGGAATCAAGAGAAGTAGTGCAGATGTACATGTGTTATGCTTAGAACCTGTACAAGGATTGGATTTCAGAGAGTGGATTTTGAAGGACAAAATCTTTCCTGCTCTTCATCCTCAATTATGTGACACAGAGGAGGCCGTGCAACATCTGCCGATACTGCGTCTGCATCTGTGTTCTACTAATAGTCACACAGCAGGAATGGCAAAAACCTTAAAAACCTTAAGGATTCCCAGGAGTTATTGGAGTAAATATGATGGTGAAAATCTGCACCATCACATTCCAGGTCAATTTGTATGGGCTGTAGCATATAATGTCTTCACAATTAAAAGACAGCTGATTGTGTATTTGCAAACTACAGATTTTTTTTCTGCATAAACATGTTAACTGACATTTATGCCAAATATGTTGCATACTCATGTCAAGAGAATAGAACCCACATGTACTGCAGAGATGTAATTAGTGTTAATTAATATGTTCGCATTGTCTGGTGCACGTATATTTTGCCCTGAAATCATAAATGTGGTATGGCATTTAGTAAGGGAGTTTTCTCAAGCCCTCATCTGAATTCCAAACATTTGGATTTTGTCATGCTTTTAGTGCCCCTTGTTATTAACTGTTTCTTAGCATCCATGGAAAGGGAGTTTTGTTCATGGCAGTGCTTGAGAAATTGCTGTTCCTTGTAAGAACTTGTTATAGGCAAACAAGGTTTGTTCAGCAATTGATACTCTAGCATAAAAGCAAAGTTACAATTATCTTGTGGCACAGACACACTAATGAAGAAACTTGTTCGGAACCATGAAAAAGTTAACAACAAATGTTTGAATAGGTTACTAACAAGACATAATAAAATCTGCTCATCCAAGCCATTTGGTAAGCAACCACTGTATATTAATTGAAATGACATGGCAAGTGATTAAGGAACAAATGCACATCATCTGCAGTAGCACAGTTTTTACCACTTTTAGTTCATCAGAGGTCCTCAAACTTGTGAACGCACTTGCATGCCCTATTCATGACCAATTTGCATTTGTGGAAAAGGTGCTCTTTTTTCCTACCAGAAAACCTTTATAGGCCTGTGGCACCCTCTATTACTACCTTTTTTTCTGTCACTGCAAATGTTACCCCTGGTTCTAGTCATGCTGACTATTGGTGCTTAAAAGACATTCAGTATACTTTTGACTGAATTTCTTTGGTGGAAGTCCTTCAAGTGAGTATTAATACTCCTTCATGCATCATAATATGTGGAACAGCATGTACTTTCTGCACAGTTTTCTGTAACATTTCCCTCATCCCTACATTTCTGAGAGGAGTAAGCAATTTTTTCCCTTTGATGCTGCTGCAAAGATTAACAACAATAGTTGAAATTGCTAGATAAGCATTTAATAGTATAGCTTCTACAGAACTACAGTAATTCCACAGAATTACTGGCTAAATGCTCACACAACTGGAAGTACCTGGGCTAGCTACCTTAACAGTAGTACAATATTTCTACAGTAAATGCATCATCCACAGATCCAGCAGAAACCATGAACAAATGACTGAGTTAACCAGTATTTTAAGCTGTCCAAATTTTTAAAAACCACAAACAAGATTCAACCTCTAGAGACAATATGGCCCTGCTCTAGTGGTGACAGATTTACCCTTGGATGAACCACAGGTAATCTTGTCACATTTTAATTGTACACCTTCCAATACACAGTCTATTTATTTCTCATGCTTTCAGATGCACAGCTTTATTGTAAACCGCTGTCACAAGAGTGGTTTGCTTCAGTTTTATATATTGAGTTATCTTGCATGTGTCCATTACTGCCATAACCTTGATGGTATTTGGCTGGAAGCTTTTGGATGTTCCTAATGCTCATGGGTGAACCCATGCACCTTTTGCTTGGCAGCAATGAGGTCTTGAGGAATCATCCTAGTTGTGCTGATCCAATGGTTTGTAAGGCTGTGTGGAAATCTGGACTGATTCACTGATGCAACCGAAATACAATTTGACAAGAAGAACAACTATTCAATACACTGATCTGGTTTACCATGAGAACCAAAAAAACCAAGTCACAGCATGAGTGAAGAGCCAACAGAGGATGGGAAATCATTTCATGTATATACTTTAGAGGAATAGGTGCATGGTAAGTCTGTGCAAATGCAGGTTCTGAGCTTGTACCAACAGGGGACAGTTTAATCCAACTGCTAAGATTTTGAACTGCTAATCAGATGACTATTTGGAGTTACATCATCACAAAATATGGTTACTCTTGCTTTAGCAAGACTGGTGTAAGTGACTACTCTTTAGTCAAAGTAGGTAAGCTGCCTAAAGAAAGTTAACTCAAATTTATCTGAACTGACTGTTTCAGTAAACATAAACCTGGAAACAAAGCTTCTGAAGAAGGTAATGGTAAATGTATCACTTGATTTTTCACCTGTCTTTTCATTTGTGGTACAATATCACATTTAGAGAGTAACATGGCTTTCGGTATTAAAAATGGAGGGAAAAGAGTCACAGACAAGTTTTACCTTCCGTGCAGCCAACACTTTTTTATACTGGAAAAGGAATTTTTGCTTCCTTTTAGCAGCATCTCAGTCAACATCCTGAGAATTTGAACAGGGTCAAAGTCCTTCTTAATAAGGAATAACACTGTATTTTTTTCTGGCTTGGACAGAGTCTACATGGGTAGTACATAGATAGGGACAATTCAAGCTGTTGGACAAAGGAAGCACCTATGGCATAATTTTGTTGTTGTAACACAGCTAAGAGAAGAGCAATACCTCCTGAAAGAACTCAGTCAGCCTAGCTGCTCAAACACAGTAATAAGCTTACTATTTGTCTTTTTGTGCACAGTTATGACTCTGTTGTGCATCAATATGGGGGTATCAGTGCCTGCAGAATCAAAATCTGAAGATATTAGTAGAAAACTACATACTGAGTATGTGGAGTGTGTTAGATGCAGAGCTTGTATATGCAAAGTTTGAGGGGTTTTACTGTTTTGGTTTAAATTTAGTAAACCTCACATTCCATTTTAGTAATTTTGTTCATGACAAGTTTGGAATATTACATTCAATAGACTTCTGAGTTACCCAGGAAGAACTAACAACTGAGCAGTTTTCTATAAGTATGAAAACCACAGGGTTCTCACAATATTCAGATCATTAAAAATGAACTGAATAGATTTCTTTTTAACTTTGGAGAAATGTTCACATCTGAGTGAACAAACATAAGAATTTTCAGCTTATGTAATCACATTCTGGAAAAATTAAATTGCTGAAACTGAGAGACTAAATTCCAGGGTGCTTTTGTTTAGAGGTCTGTAACTGCAACACAAACTTTGCAATAAATCACGTGCAGAAAATGAAATGTTGCATGTCAGCTATTTTAAGTAGTCCTATTTCAGGAAAAGATATGTAAGTTTGTGTATTACTTGAAGCTTATGATAAGATCCTACTCAAGTTAGACTACTGATACTTCGATATGCAAGTGTACATAAACTACTGTTTTTAAATGTTGTAATTATCTGAAATTATTTAAAATAATCTCTTAGTTGCATGTCCACTAATGCAACAGTAGTTTCTACAGTAGAACAAAGAAAACACAATGTAGATTACATAAAACAGTAATAAAAATTAAATATTAAGTATATTCATATGGAAGATGTTTACCAAAGTATCTTCAAGTTTATGTCCTGAAAATCAGCAAATAGGCAATGTCGTTCATAAATATGATTTTTTTTTGTTTCCCTTACATTGTAGAAGGCTTATATCAAAACTGACATTCAATCTTCTTATCAGTAGTAAAAATTATGTGCTGTAGAGGAAACGACTTGTTCAAGGAGTTTTCAGAGCTCTTATTTGATGCCTTTAATGCAGAAACAACAAAAGTCAGCAATTTCTATGCCGGTGAGGATCAGTCATTTCTTGTGTGTTCTTTTAACACTGTCTCTGAAAATTGAAGACAGAGGGGTAATAATAGGTCCAGACTTCAATAATAGGCACCACACCTCCTTGAAAAAGATGGTTAAAAAAGTACTAATTAAAAAAAATTATAAAGAGTTTTGCCTGAAAGTATGCATTTTTATACATCTTTTTATGACATTTTCAGGAAGGAAGTGGAGATTATGCTTCACAAAAGAAAATCCTAGCCTCACAATTTTCCAGGATTGTTGTGGTTTTTTCATAAAACAGTAAAGAGATTTGGTGAGAAAAGTGTACAAGTATCATAACATTTGAGTGAAAATGTCTGCTGCCCCTCTGTGGCTGTTTTTAGTCTCTTGAGGTTTTCAAACAAATTATAATTGTTTGAAATTATAAATTGTAAATTGTAATTAATATCTGATTAAATTTACCTGATATAAAGAATTAACACAACCTATATATACCATTTGAATCCTACGTAATTTCTCAAAACTGAGTCTAGATCATAAAGAGGTCATGTTAGGACCATGTCAAGTGTAAAAGTCATCATAGTATTAAGCATAAGCAGCAAGAAGCAGAAGCAGCAGTTGTGACATCCTAAAGATAAAAATTATTTTCTAACATATAGGATGAAGTTTCACCCTTCTTTGGCTTTGAAAAAGTGCCTGTGCATTTCCAATCAGTTTGTATTAATTTTTATTAATTGATCTAATAAAAATTGTTGTCTTTTGCTACAACTGGTACATTAATACATAGCCACAGCTTGAAGGATTTATTTAGACACTGGAATTTCCTTAGTCACAGTAGAGATATTACCACAGACCTCTCTGCTATCCTGATTTGTTACAAGGACAGTGAAGAAACCAAAGTGTCAGCAAGATGTGCAAGGAAGAAGATATATGGAGCTGAATGGGTCCTGCCAGTGACTTCAATAGAGGGAAGAACCTGGAATCCAGACAACCCTTGAGACAAGCAGAAAGAGATAAGATTAGTCCTAGTAGGTACCCAAGAAGTACTTTGCATGTTCACTTCTAATGGGTTTCCACATTAACTTCTGGTTTGCTACTTTCATTTATAAAAAATCTCTCAGAATTACTCATAATACACTGTAGGAGGTGCTGAGTTCCTTCAATGCTTTCTGATTGTAGTGAAAATCAAAAATGTTTTCCATTCTGCAAGAAAGGGCTTGGAGTTCAAAGACAATCCATTGATTGTTTCTGCCTACAAGCAGCCTCTTTTGCCCTACCACAATGTGCAATGTGCAGGGCTCAGACAATACAAGACACAACATGACTCCAAGCCAGCTGGCCACATTTTTTGTGTATATCCACTGCAGGAGTCAAACTCATTCTGTGTTAGGAGCCAAAAGGACACTTTAATTAGAGTCCATGAATCAGGACTAAGAAGTTAGATGTAATTTGAAATTTATGGGGCATAAACTCTTACACTTGACATTGCCTGGAACCAGGTCTTGATGTATTTCATGGTGTCATGGTTTAACCCCAGCTGGCAGCTCAGCCCCACGCAGCCGCTCACTCACTCACCCAATGGGATGGGGGAGAGAATTAGAAGGGTAAAAGTGAGAAACCTCTTGGGTTGAAATAAAGGAAGTTTAATAGGTAAAGTAAAAGCTGCACACAAGCAAAACAAAACACAGAATTCATTCACCACTTCCCATGGGTAGGCAGATTTTCAGCCATCCCCAGGAAAGCAGGGCTCCATAACGCCTACTGGTTACCTGGGAAGACTAATAACATCACTCCAAATGTCCCCTCCTTCCTTCTTCTTCCCCCAGCTTTATACACTGAGCATGATGTCATATGGTATAGAATATCCCTTGGGTCAGTTAGGGTCAGTTGTCCCAGCTGTGTCCCCTCCCAGCTCCTTGCGTACCCCCAGCTTTCTCACTGGTGGGGTTGGGTGAGCAGCCGAAAAGGTGTTGACTCTGTGTAAGCGCTGCTCAGCAACAATGAAAATGTCCCTGTGCTATCAACACTGTTCCCAGCACAAATCCAAACCACAGCCTCATACCAGCTACTAGAAGAAAATTAACCCCATCCCAGACAAAACCAGCACACATGGCTTCTGCTGTCATCAAGGAAAATACCTTTAGTATCTTACAAATTTTAGCCTTCAAGGGCTTTACAGAAGAGCTCTTTACTGATTTTACGTGAGAAAACTCCAAAAGGACTATCCTCAACAGTATAGTCTTTTGGGTTACTAGCACCTACATCTTGGCACTATCAGTGGATACTCCTGTCTAATTTTTAACATCAGGATAACATAGAAATGCTGTTCTCAAAAAGCTGTGTGTGTAAAATATGCATACGGAAACATTACAAAGCTCCGTGCTTTTCTTCTGTGCAAGTGGAACAGTAATATTTTGAAAGCTAAACGATACTATAGCTCTTTAAAATTAAGCAGTGAGTTATTACACTGAGCCCTGGTAGAGTTTATATTTGTTTCCCACATTTAGCTTCCCAGCTGAATTTGAGCCATTCATATGTATAAAATAATCATTTGGTTTTTTTGACAGGCACACTCACAATTTTTTTAAGACTGTTTGCTGCTGTATTTCTGAAAAACATGCAGCTCCTAAAGATGTTTATCATGTGGTATATTGCAAACAATATTGAGTTCACAGTTGGGTTCCTAATCTAGGTTAGCCCCTGATCAACATCCAGACAAGAAAGCCTTAGTTCTCCTTGTCTTGGATTGTATTACCTTTAATTTCTGAAAAAATGTCAACATCCCTTGAAAAGCCACTGCAGCAATACATTTACAGAAACTGATTCTGCACACTGTGCAAATTGTTATCGCTTTTCCTGAGTATGAAGATAAAGGCCTTTAATTTTTTTTTTAAACATAGGAGACTTTTCCACCCTTTACTCTTGCACTATGGAATGGACTAACCCTCTTTTTTGAAAAAAATACAGGGGAAGCTGATAGCTTTAGAGAGCACTTCTGTAACTGAAAGCACCACAGCTAAAATACTCTGGATCCTGTGTACTTCAGCAACACGGAACTGTATGCTGCATTCCTGAATGTAAACAGAAAAAGAGGCCAGCAGGGAAATATCAGGGACAATTAATGACAAACATCTGTATTTGTTATGATTAGTTTTCAGACACCTGCACAGACAACGTCTAGTATATACAGCAATGAGCACATCTCTTGACATCCTGGTTATTTATACAACAAAACAAAGGTATAGCTACAGCATCACTTGACTGTTTTGACACAAGTTGTGAACACTTTTACCTCAGTGCTGTTGATGATAAGAGTTATAAACCTAGGGACTCTGATGCCTCTCAAGAGTCTGTCCAGCCTATTCCCAAATCTAAGTGATAAAAATTATTTGGTTTTACTATCTAGTCCCAGAAAGGCGGGGTAGGAGTTCCTTGATGATTCTCCCCCAGAAATGTGTATTTTTGAGTATATCCTCTCTTCCAAAGGATAAGCCTTTTTTTGCTTATTTGTTTTGTTTAGGGATTGATTTATTTGTTAGTTTGGTTTGGTTTTGGTTTGTTTCATTGGCTTAGCTGTTTATAAGCTTTAAAACCACTCACAGGAGTAAAACCAAATTGCATGTTTTGTCATGGAAAGTTACCAGCTAAGGGCTAGATGCAGTACGTGTGCAATTCTGACCAGTTTCGTTGGCTTCAGTGGGATGAAATGTGTGGAGCAGTTCATCAGAGGTAAGAATTCAGCCTTAAGGTATAAATGACTACACTAGGAAATTGTAAGGCTGAGTGAAAAAGCAGAATTACATTATTTGTAAGATCCTGTATCCCACCTTCTCAACTGATGAGCTTTTCATCAAACTTTAGCATTTTTCAAAATCCAGAGGGAAAGATTCAGTAATACTTTGCATTTCAGGCAGTAAGCCTATACTATAGCATAGTTTATATTTCTGAATACAAACAATTAGGTTTTGTATAAAGAAAGTATTTTGTCAAATATCCTTCAGCCCTTTAATTAGTAAACCACACTGAGATTCCAGAATAATTTTTAATAATATGAATAAAATTATCTTGGAGCAAAAGTAAAGGATGTTAGATAGGATTTTAATGAAAGATTCCATATCCAAAAAGATAATAAAACCTTAAAATAAAAGTTTCAAGGCCAATACTTGCATTATTTATAACTGGAATTATACTACTAATACCAGTGGAATAACAGGTCTGTAAAACTTTGGTTAAAATCAGTCTTTCAGAGGAGTGCATATTACAAATATTACATATTATATAAGTTACATACTTCTAACTATGGTAGCTCTGTAGCATATTTCAAAAGTCTATAAGGTTTCAGAGAAGTGCCAGTTCATCAAGTTTTTCACTATACAAAGAGAATATCTTACTAATTGTTAATCAGTTAGCATAAATCATGTGAGGTTGCTGTGAAAGTACATAATCATATTATATATGTTTAAGTCTCTAGAAGGCTCAAGACTTGTCTTCCTCCCTTCTCAAATGTGTTCTTCACAATTCTGCATCTCCTTGCTTTCCCATTCCTTCTTTCTTTATTACAAAAAATATCTAGAAAGAGAAACAGAAATAGAAATCAAGAATTACAAACATTAAAAATAAAATCCCATACAGATTAAAAAACGGACCACCTACCTCATGAATTAGGCCTATGGTAGTTGTTCTTAAAATAGCCTAGACTCAGTATTCAGGGTTAATGGACCTGGTCTCTTGTTCCTGTTTTCTTCTGTACACCAGGAAAATAATTTTTTCTTCACAGTCCTTATTTTCATTGACATCATATGGAGATTTTGAACATGGACATTTTCTTGTCAGTAGAATACAGCAAACCCCATGTAACATTCAATGAGGAAATATCACGTAGATTTTATAGTAGAAAGGCATTTCCTTGTTTGCCATGCATTCTTTTAGTTGAAGGTAGGTCTTCAAACAACCACTTGACAGGACCAAGTGAGGAGGGATTCACACAATAAGAATTTACAATTCTTGCGTTGTAAACTTGAAGAAGTCTGGTAACTCAAAAGAGACAACATGGTGGAAAGTGGAAACATGGAAGATCCAACCAATCTACACTAGATCCTAGGTGTATGTAGATTTTTTTATATTTCATAAATAGCAGTCAGATATTTCTTTTCAGTGTTAGTTGTAGAAAAATGCTTGTTAAATTAAAGTACTTTTGACTTCATGAGGTTACCAGACACCCACCCAGATTTTCTCACCTTCCTTCTCACCAAGACAAGGGGAATAAAATAAGGTGGGGGGAAAAAAAAAAGCTTATGAGTCTAGATAAGGACAGGAAAGTCACTTAGCAAGTACCATCACAGGCACAATACACACAACTCAGGGAAAATTTAGTTTATTGATGATTAAATTAGATTTGAATAGAGAAAAACAAATTATAGCAACACTTTTCCCCCACCTACAGCTTTTTCCCAGTCCTCACTTCACTCCTTTATTCCCAATTCTTCCACCCATCCTAACATTCAAGCTGCACAGGGGGATGAAGAATGGGGGTATGTGGTCGTGGTCGTGGTCATGGTCAGTCCAGAATAGCTCTCCTCTGCCAATCCTTTCTCCTCACACTTCTCCCCTGCTTCACTGCAGGTGCTTCTAAGGGGCTGCAGTCCTTCAGGAAAATCTACTTCCATTTGGGCTCTTCATAAGCTGGTGTCCTTCAGGAAATATCCATATGCTCCTCCACAGCCTGCAAATTCTCTGCTCTAGCACCTGAAGCACTTCCTTCCCTCCTCCTTCTCTGACCATGGCGTTGCAGGGCTCCTCCTCACACTTTTTACCTCTGCCACGAAATCTTTTGCCCTTTCTAAAATACATTTTCCCAGGGGTACTGCCAGTATGGCCAAGGAGCTCAGCTGTGCCATGTAGTGGATCAGTTGGAGACAGTTGGAACTGTTCATGTCCATCATGGGACAGCCTCAGCTTCTCCTCCACAGCCCCAGTGGCCAGCATCTGGGCACCTGCACTCAGGACAACTTACAGCTTTGAGAGTTAGTAATCTCTTCTGCCAACATGAGTAGCTTCTTTGTCTTCTCATGGGAATATGGCTTTAATTCAGATGGTGGCACAATGAAAACAATTAGAGAATTAAAGGGCATGAATAATGAATGATGGAAATACCAGGCTTCAGGTCATACCAGACAAGATAACAAAGAGGAAGTAATGAGAATACAAGTTGATGTATGTTATCTTAAAAAGATAAGAAAATTATATGGTTACATGACCTAAACACTTATCAACCACAACCAATACCGTTAGAGTGAAATATGGAAGCGTGAAGTACATTTCTGATGTGATGAAAAACAGCAGGAAGTTGATAGGGCCCACACCATATATTTGGATTTTGAGCAGATTTGCTCCTGCTGACAGACCTAGAACAACAGGTAGGAACCAAGAATGAAACATCCTACATGTGGGTCCCTACAGATCAAGTACACAAGTGGGTCCATATGGCCTAAGTACGCTCAGCATGACATCTGGGCCTGTGGGTCTCAAAGATTGGACTCATTGTTCATACATCATCTGTGAAAAGCACAAGAATTTCCAATATATCTGTGCTAAATATATACCATAATTAAAAAATAATAAAAGAAAAATATGGAAATACTGCAAGGAGAAGAACCTTTATGATCTTTGTAACAACAGAGCACAAGCTGTAGAAAGGCCTGATAATATGTCACTGAACACAAAGCTGCATTTGTGTTCATGGACACAAAAAGTTATACAGTATTGGACGTTTCAAACATGTCTGCAGCTCTCCATCATAACCCCAAAGCCTTTGCTTCAACATTCTGCAGACATTAGGAGATCACAGAGTCATAGAATCATTTAGGTTGGAAAAGACTTCCAGATCATCTAGTCCAACCTTTGAGCATACACTGCCATGTCAACTAAACCATAGCATTAAATGACATATCCAGTCATGATTTGCAGGGATGGTGATTCCACCACCTCCCTGAGCAGCTTGTTCCAGCTGTTCAGTGAAGAAATTCTTCCTTATGTCCAACCTGAACATCCTCTGGCACTTGAGGCCATTTCTTCTTGTCCTATTGCTAGTTGCCTGGGAGAAGAGACCAATCCCCACCTGGCTATAACCTCCTTTTAGGTAGCTATAGAGAGTGATAAGATCTCCTTTCAGCATCCATTTCTCCAGGATAAACAACCCCAGCTCCCTCAGCTGCTCCTCATATGACTTACTCTCTAGACCCTTCACTAGCTTTGTTGCCCTTCTCTGGACTCAGAAGTTTTATAGGAATAAACTTAACAGGCAAGGGGCCATCATATTAGTGGTGATATAATTTGCTGGAGGGAACCTCTGCAGATACCACTTCTATTACAGTTGAGCAAATACACTGTGAATAACTGGATGGATCAAGCATGTTTCTGTTCAGGAGTTGTTCAAGAGTAGCTTACAGTTTCTTCACTTGTATTTGTTCTTCAGAGTCGCACAGTGGATACTTTTAGATGAATGAGTTTTGCCCTGAAGATTGTTCACTAGCAAGCAGTTCTTATCAACATGTGCAATTTAAAAAGTTTCAATTAGATTTCATTGCTTATGTGCATCACATACGTTTGGATCTGATTCCTGCCAGTATTGCTCTTAGAATCTAGAATATGATGTGAAGGTTTACTTTAAACATTAAAAATCTAGATTGACCAAACATTCTCCAACAACATTTCTGTGAACATCCCTGCCCTCACAAAAGACTATAGAGAATAATCCCAAAGCACGAGCAATACAACTTTCTTTTTTTCCGTTTCTTAATTTTATCGTGTATTTATGAATTAAATGTGCCATATTTGTTGAGATTAAATGCTAAATTTTATGTGAAAGCATATAAATAATGTGAAAATATCTGAAAAATTATCAATTTTCACTGCACTCATTTTCTGCACACTGTAGACACAGTTAAATCCTGAAGCATTCACATGCAGTGCTTTGAAATTTAAAATTATATAGTTTTTCCCTCCTATAGTTTTCCCACAATTTTTTTAAAGTTTTCAGATGCCATTTTCTTCAAGAGTATGTGGTGTGCCCTATGTTTAGGAATGGACAATTTGTAAAATTTTTGAAAGCAGGGAATTATGTATTTTTTAAGGTTGCATTACTGTCAGAGTTTAATATTTGAAGGTAAAATCTGCAGAACCTTACTCCTTGGTGTGAGTCAGATCTTAGGTTCTCATCAAAGTAAATCAGAAATGTAGATGAAACCCAAGAAGGGAACCAGACCTATTATTACATGATAAGGAAAAATCCCTAACCTATGAGGTTAGGGATGTATGTAAAATGTAAAATACAGGGACTTTTTTTTCTCATTTGTCCTTTTACATGATTCAGAATAATCCATGTGTGGTAAGAGAAGATGTAATATCTAGAATAATGCCATTAAAAAAGAAAAACAAGAATTTCAGCACCAAGTTACTAAGGAATGAACAGCTACTCTTTCCAAGAAGATCAAGAATAAATAATACACAAAAAGTAGAATCTACCTCATTGCTTTATTATTCTCCAGAAAATTTCTGGAAATGTGTTTCAACTAAATTACTAACCAATGGCAAGATCCTTACTAAGATGAAACAGTTGGCAACGTCACAGAAAAGACGAAAATGGTGTTAACGCAACTGTGGTATAATTTCTTCTGCTCCATACAATCACACCACCAGCCTAGGAAAAGTAAACTCACAAACAGCAAATCTAAGCCTGGAGAAAAGAAAGTCACTTAATATAACGAATGTTCAAACTGCTCTAACTTTTATTTTCCCTCACTCAAAAAATATCCTCAGAGGGAGTAGACAGGAATTTTAGCTTACTGAACTTTCTATCCCTCACCATCAGTACACAGAAGCTCAGAAAAAAAAAAAACCACCAAATATTCAGCCCTCAACCTAATAGGCCTCAAGATCTCAAAATAATTTCTCTAAAAACCATAGCAACAAAAAAGTAAAGCAAAATGATGCTGAAAAGTTCTGCATTATGGTTGACTCTATTTCTCAGTAAACCAAACGTGTGCGTGTATGTTGCTCAGAATGAAAGGTGGGTGATAAAGAGCATTTTCTATCCTACAAAGCAAATTCTCAATGTCAAAGAAATAAAATATCATGAATTAAACTAATTTCTTTTTAACTCCAGTAGAAACTTTTGGAATGTCTCATATTCTAGTTTACTAGTTTGCGTTTTGCTTAGCTCTACTGGGTCAGACATACTGCAAAAATGTCCCCATTTTGCTTAAATTTAGGGAGACAGAGATTTCTAGGGCCAGTCCTAAGACCGGAGGGAAGGAGCCTCTGATTAAATCTTGTCCTGGAAGGGCACAGCAATAGACAGAACAGGCCTGTCTGGAATTGTTTTCAACAAATAACTTTAGACCTAAATTCACCACCCAACCAACCTGGTTCTTCCAGCAGAGTCAACTGTATCTAAATAATTTCCCACAGTTGTTTAACCTCATCTTTAAAATCTTGTCTAACTTCTTTAAACCTCTCATCTGAGTTATACTTAAAAATTCCTAACACCACAGCTGCCTTTGGCCAATTGTCTCAGGGTTTATGTGTTCTGACTGTTAAAAATTCCTCAATGTTAAATCCAAATTTCCCTTGTTGGCATTTGTGGCTATTTCTTGTCTGGTCTCCAGTGGATATGGAGCATGCTTTATTCCTTTCCACTTTACCTATTTTACAATTTATCTTTTATGTATTACAAGACTGATTTCCCTTCAGACTCTGTTCTTTAAGCTAAAATACATCCCCAACAAAATTAAAGGGAGAATTCTGGCTTCCAGTTCCATCAGAAAAAGAAATACAAGTCTCAAGAAAAACTATGATGACATCTTGTAAGCTTAAGCACTTTTTAGCTGGGAAATTGTTATGTCTGCCTCTTGGCTTTCCTCCTTTAGAAAAATATTTGATTATTGTAAAAAAACAAGTTCTTTTATTTCTTCATAAGTGAAGAACTTTTTATTAGTTCTCAGATGAATTTATTTTTTGTATTATGCACTTTTAATTAACAGCTATCTGCTTCAAACACATGTTTCTTCAGATTATTGACATTAATAGACCACGGTATGAAGTTTATCATGTCACAAACTGTAGCCATGAAGAAAAAAAGCATGAAAAAAAGTTGCATCACCTGTGGAAGATCATACACTCTAAAAATAGTCAAGATGAAAAACTTGTTGAGAGAATTATGCTAACCAAGACACATAGGAAAGAAAGCATGTCAGGTATAAGTAGGTTTTTAAAAACAGTATTTGCTTGTGACAAACGTGGGTAGAGACCTTTCCCAAATCTTTGTTTGCGAAGTCCAGCCATGATGAAAACCAGTATTAGTATTACACTCTTTTAATCTTTAAAATATATTTCATCTGATGGAATGTCTCCTAAGGCTGTGACCTGTTCAGGTGACAGTTTAATCTATAAAGACTGCATTTAAGCTTAAATAAACCATTTTACTTTCCACTGTAATGGACTAAGAGCTCATGGTCAGTGAATTATAAAGTGACTTACTGGAGAATGAACAATAATTTCTTGAGTTGCATTAACTCTGCTTGCTTGTATTTGTACCAGTACAATTTTCAGTATAGACTGTTCAGAATACAGCTCATTTCCTAGCGTCTAGACTTCATGTTTCCCATCACTTTTCTTCATATAACACACATTCAATGACCTTTTGCATTCTCTCAATTAGTAGGTGGACCCTGCTTGTTCTGAGAGCTGCATGTGTAGTTTTGCCATTTAAGGACCACTACTGATACTGCACTTTTTAGCAGTCTCACCATTAATAACATTCAGATTCAATGCCAGTAGATAAGAGAAGAAAAATGTTGTTGCTGTTGCTGGAGGCTTTGGGGTCTGGAAGGGAGGTCTCTACAACTGATCTGGGGTTACGCCATGACAGTGGTTTATACACCCAATGCTGTAATTAGAGCTATTCTCTATGCAACTACATGCTGGCCCTCGCTAACAATGATTCTGGGTTAATTAAGCTGTTGTCCTGAAAGATTTTAAAACCTTAATTTCAGGTTATCGCTCTTGGTATTTTAAGTTAATTTCTTGCTTTTTCCCTTATATTTCTCTGCAACCAGTTCATTTGCCTTCAATCTATCTCACTTTGACACTTCATTTAATTTTTACCTGATCAAAGTACCTTTTCAAGGTAGCCTAATAAAAAAAGGAATAATCAAACTAGTCTGCGTTAACAGCTTGTTGATCAGAAACAATCTTATCACTTGGTACTACCTGGCAGCTTTTCAAACAGAACTGAATGGATGGGACAGATCAGGCTCTCTACCTGTTATGGTTCAAGGCCAGGACATGGACATGATAGAGTTAGCAATGTATTGCACTGATCCCAAAGGCAAATACCCACAGAACCAGCCTAGCTCTGATGGGTAGCACCTTGAACAAGGTATCTGTGAGACCTCAAAGCTCCTGGCTACGAGTGTGCAGGGATTTCTGGCTTGAGGAGACAGTGCTTTACATATTTGAGGGTTACTGTTAGTGAGGTGATCCCTGCTTTAAGAAGTGCATTCACAGACCCCCATTATAAATTTGCAACTTGGACAAAGTCAGGGGCTAGGAATAGACCATCAGTCAGCAATTTGCCTTTTTTAGCAGCATGATCTTGTGTCTTCATCTGAATTTTAATCAACTAATTTAATCATTAATTTAAGAAAGAAATTAAAATGTTTTCCAGAATGTGAGTTTCAGGGGATCAGCTCTTTTCCAGAAATCTTCATGCAAGGCAGGGGTTACCCCTGCTATGGAGAAGACTATGGCAGGGTCTCCCAACTGTCTGCTAGTGGTCATCATCTGTGGATGTCCTGTTGTTAATTACAGTTCCTTTTTTACACAGAAACCTATTTGATAAAAGGCAACAGATTGCCATGCAATGGATCAAATTAAGTTTTTGTGGCAGCTCTAATATGACTTTCACAATTTTTGTCCAGATGACTTTGTTGCTTACAAAAAAATTCGTGTAGTTTCCTTATTTTATCTACTACATAAATTTAAAATAAATAATTAAATCCTGTGATCTATGTTAATAAAAAGCATAGAAAGACATGGAATGGACAATGCAAAAATTCATTGGATATATCTCATTTATATAATTTTCAAGCATTTACAGTGGCAGAAAATATATTGCTATTAGGAACAAACACAAACAACTCTTTAAAGAGCAGTTCAGCTGATATCTTGGTCATGTGGTGACCAAACAGCAATGTGGGTCACCTCTTGTGGACAACCAGCATTAAAGGCAAGGGACTGGTTCCGTTTTCCACCTCCATTCAGAGTAATTTCTGCTGATAAAAAGCCAGTCTCTTATGTACAATCAGGGCCATCCACCCTGCCTTGAATGGAGCAATACATTCCCATTTCCAAAGTAGCTGCAAATATGTTGCTTCATTTTTTGAAGTATCTTACTCTTTGCTTCACTGGTGGGAACCTTCAGAGAGAGGCTAAGGGAATGCTGTCCTATAGCATTTGCTTATACAATCTCTATGACTTCGCCTGCAAAAGTCATCTATCAGACCTTTTCCCATGAACATTTTCCAAACTGGTGGTTAATAAATGTTGTACTAGCATACAAGGTAATGTTATTAATAATTGATACTTAGTAAGTAATAATATCATTTGTTCAACATTTTTAGATAATTTTAGAGTGTTGTCAAGATGCATTACAAATTTGTGGAGCTTTTACAAAAAGTTCTTGTGAAGTAGCTTTTATTTTTTGTTAATATTTACATATATATTTAAGAAAGTTAGAGAATAACAGGACCCTAAAACAAAAACATCCGCTAATTTGATGAATAAAACTCTGTAAAGCTGTACATTTCTTTTGATTAGTGTAAATAAACAGCTCCAAGAATACAAGAAAATACATAATTTGTCTCAAGATTGGGATTGTACTCCATAAAATTTTCTACAGCAGACATTAATTATTTTTAACTGTTTTAAGGGGTTTTTTTTTAATATTTCATTTTGGCTTACAGGATAATTTTTACTTGCTTTCTCATTTGTACAAATTAATGTTTTAATTCCATTTTGAATTTAACATTAGAAAAATTTGAAACAAATTTAATTAATACAGTAAAAACAGTTGAAATAATCATATTTTGTACAAAGTAATCGAAGAATATGACAAAGAAAATGAAACAGATAAAAGTCTGACAATTAACGAGCTAAATTTCTCATATTACATTTACATTTTAGGGTAAGCAATAAAAAGTAAATAAAATTTTGCTAGAAGAATTAGTGATCCTTGCTTATTTGAATTACAAGCACAATATATTTGAAAGATACTGCAGGAAACATAACATTACATTCTCTTTCCTCTTTTCTTTTCATTAGAAAATTCTTGCCCTACTTTAGCTATTAAGAAAAATCTAAAACAAACAAAAAAATATTTCCCCTATTTTGAGGACTAAAGATACTCTGTTTCTCTGTTTTTCACATTCTATGATAGAAATGTAATGAACACAAAAGAAGGCCTCATCATTTCAGAAATGCTTCCAATTGTAGATGTTGTTAATGTGTTTACAAGTCTTCAGAGGATTATTTCTTGGGTGTACAGTCTGAAGGACCCAGATACAGAGGATAAAAGAGGGTTGTCAGGCAGGCGGAAGAGAATAGAGCTGTTCAGGTAAGGAAAAAAAGAAAGAATAAACCAACCTATCAACAAAACTAATGAACCATAATTTCCTGTGGATTAATTATATTGTTGTCATGCCCAGATGGTAATTTTTTTAAGATCTAAAGTAAATCATCTTAGAGAAACTTACAGCCTTGTCAATTGTAACTACAACTGATGAATTGTCAACATTATTTGCAGAATACCGGTAGGCAAGCAGGTACGTGTGTCTGATTTCCTTTGGAAACCAGGCTAAACCAGCTTGAAGTTCCATTTCTACTTGAAGGATACATTTCAAAACCTCAGAGGAACATTTTACTGGAAGGCCCAGTGATAACCGTAGGAACTGGGCAAAACTATGGTGAGTACTGTGCCATCGGGGCAGATCTGGGTGACACAGCCAATTCTAAGAAAGGAAATTCAGTCCCTCACATTACTTATGTAATAACATCATATTCCATTTCCCAGCAGAGTGATCAGAAATAAGTCCTATGTAAAATACTTATGATACCAATTCTTTTCCTGCGTTTACACTCAACTATGTCAATATAGATGTGAAGTACATTATTTCCCAATAGACAGTGTAAGTATTTAGACAGTATTTGGAATCCTATAATAAACAAAAACCCCACTGCTAAATCATAAAACTTAGGCTTAATCATTTTTTATTAATATGAATCATCTATAATAATTAATACTATGCCAATCATGTTTCATACTAATATAATAAAGTCACGCATGCATTTTACTTTTGCTGAGCATTTGCAATGTTGTATCTGTAACTTCTACTGACATGAATAAGACAGGTTATAAATGGCATTTGATTTTCTTTCATACATCATATAAAGTGTGACACATTGCAAGTACTGTTACCATCTTTTTTATTAAAGTTGGACCTACACTCCTACTTAATTTGCTTCAGCATGTCCTATGGAATTACCATTCTTCAGAAGAAGAGCTGTGACATCTGATATTGCAGAAAGAACTCAGATGACTGTAGACAGGATGTCTTACCACAACAAACCAGTATACAACCTTCACTCACTTTCTGGCCGAGAAGAATGACAGGTATTGATGGGGAACATGCTTTCGTTTATCCAGAACACTACTCTTTTAAGCAGCAGACAGTAAGGGGAGCAGGGGGGCAGGCAAGGGGAGAGATGAGGGAACAAATTTCTAATTAATCCTTCATGTCCCACATGTTCTGTCTTGATAAGCTGTATTGAGTCTGGCTCCAATACTGTTATCTGTCTTCATAGCAACTTGTGTGGTGCTGCATTTAGGATCTGTAACTAAACCAGTGTTGATAACACAACAGTGTTTTACTTATGGCTGAATTGCGCTTGCACAGTGAGTAGGCTACTGGTAGACAAGAAACTGAGAGGAGCCAAAGCCAGGATAGCAGACCTGAATTGACCAAAGGGATATTCCACACCATATGAAAGTGTGTTCAGCAATAAAAACTCAAAGAAAGAAAGAGTAAGGGATGATGCTTGTGTTTATGGCACATGCTCAGGCCCTGCTTTCCAAGCACTGAAAAGTAGTGCATAAATACCTTTTTTTCTTTCCTTGCACATGCAGCTTTTGCTTCAACTACTAGACTGTTTTGATCTCAATCCACGAGTCTTTTCACTTTCTGTTTTCTCCTCACACCGGGGGAAAGGAGTAAGCAGGTGACTGGGTTCTCGGTTGCTGGCTAGGGTCAGCCCACTACATAAGTTTTATGATTTCCACCTAAGGCAGAGCAACTCTGATACTGGGTTTTAGTTCAAACCTGGCTTTGCCTCCATCAGTAACCTAAAACATCAATAGTGCCAGTATATATGCTCAGTAAGACACTTGCAGGTGTGTCACAGAGCCAACTTTTCTATGACTCATTTCTTGCTAATCTTAGCAACAACATTATACGCTGATGAGTTAACTTCTGTTGAATGGTTTTACTGTATGCAATCCAAATATCCTCTGCATCATCAGTAGCAATATAAATTTCCTTCTTTCCCATGTTTCCTCACAAACATCTACACTAAATAATGCAAAAAGAGTCCTTTGCTATTAACTTTTGTTGTCAAGTTGAGCTTTCTCACAGTGAAGCACTTTCCGAAGGACTGAATCAGAGAATATTTATTGATTTATTTTACACAAACCTCCTACAGGCTGTCTACCTTTTCCTTTCAAGGAGCCAATGCAATAGAGCACTGTGCACTGCATTTGCATGTTTTGCTGTATTTAAGTAATAGGTGCTTTTTACTTCCTTATAACTATTATATACAACATGAAGTCAGCACATTGCAGCAGCTAATTCTTCTGCAGTAGTGATTACTTAGTTCCCAAATGCAACAATTTTACTGCAAAATGCAATTTTAAGTAGATGACTAGCATGTTACTACTGTGTGTTTATCCGTTTCTGGAGTGAAATAAGTTATCTTTTCTGCTTTGCATTGTGCTGTGACAAAGAAAAGCTTTGATAAATTAGCAAATATAGCCCCTTATCTTTTAAATTATGTTTTTAACACAAGGCTTTGGAAGCTAAATTTCTAGCTTTTGAAAAACTGAGACTGACAGTCCTACATCACACTACTGCATGAAAAAGGAAGACTTAGTGACAAATGAATCATTTTACAGACTACAATGTATTATATCTAAACCTTTTTTCTTTTTCTGAGTCAAACACTTTTTTAGATATATCTTTCACACTGCCCAGGTCTACAAAATCACCAACAAAATATTACCTTTATGCATAACACCTAGTTAAACTTCCCCTTTTTTAGCCCCACTTAAGATTTTCCAAAGTCAATCTCAATTACCTTGAAAGAACCTGTCTCCATGGGTTTTTTCCAGAACAGTACCCCCAGGGAGTGATAAAACTGGAAAAATGAATAATACCCTGACTCATCTGGACAGAAGGTTGTTAAATGCCTGATAGGTGATAACAGATGGGATCAAAACTGAATAAAAGTGTCTCCATATGATGTTGAAGTAAGTAGAAAAAGCCTTTGTCCCTGAAAAGGAAAAAGATAAACCAGGAATGTCGTTGCTTTTGCATATATGAAAGATGTGAAATAGAGATGTCCTTATCTTTTGCTTTCAGTGATGCCACTCTGGGCTAGATATGCTCAGATCAGTCCTGCCAGGCAGTGTAACATACAGACATCCAGTTTGTGAATTTTGAAGGTCTCTGGACAGAAAGAGATGCTGAGCTGTTCTACTTTGCCAATATGGGAGTTCCTCTGCCCTGTACTAATAGAAATGTAGATAAAAATCAGGTTTCTGGTACAAATTATAGGCTCTGTGAGTTGCACAAAGACTCAGTAAGGAAAACATTTGTGAGGAAGATATGAAGATTCTTTAAAAATCTGTTATTTATGGGCTTAACTTTGAATGCAGATCTTTAGTTTAGACAAAGTATTTTGGCTTTGATGTTTGAAAGTGATACAGCAAATCTTAGCCCCCTCACACATCATATTAATTTCATTTAAAAGTCTCTATCAATCACTACTTGTTGTCACTCTCAATAAAAGAAAAAAATTATATTTACTCGTTACTGTACAGAAAATAATTATGAAATGTTTTTTCCATAAACAGCTAAATGTAACATAGTTAACAAATTTTTTTTTGATGGATCAAGCCAATAAACTGTAGACAAGAAGTTTAGCCCTTAGTTAAGAAGACAGTAGCTGCCAGTACAAGTTTCTTTGCCATCAGCTAGACTTACTGTTTTGTATTCTTCCTTTCACTTCCAAGGCACTGTCATTATCTATTACTGTATCGGTAGATGATCTTTGTTTAATTTAGCAACTTGCAATATGAAGTATTCTCCAAATAGCTTTCATTACCATGACCAGGAAAAAGGTGCTTCTCTTTGTGGTAGTTCTTGAGGAAAGGATGTGTTAAAGCTATATGTGCATCGTTTGTGTGATGCATTACTTACTCCTCTGGAGGAAAGACATCTAACAAGCAGAGTCCGAGCAGACCCCGAGCAATAAAAACACGCCGCAACACTGACACCTGTTGGTAACTAGTGTGTCAAACTGTAACAGCATCTTTACAGTCCTACATTTTCAGAAGACCCAGGAGGTCAACGTAAATCAGTACACCTCCATCTCCACATGTGAGTCACCTGGATATGAAGAACCAAATGTGAGACACGATAGTCAGTCTTTCTGGAAGTAGCTATCCATATCTCCTGATATCCATGTGCAGCTGAGATCTAACAACAGGTACAACAAATCAATACACAGCAGCACGTAGTTCATGTCTAGAGACTCTTTCAGCATTCCTGACATCTGCATGTGAACTGTAGTAAACATTACATCCTGAAAAGCACTGAAAGACATATAGTAATTTAGTCACAAAAGCTTTTCCATCTGAATCCCTCTAAGTGCAAGATGGAATCTGGAAATGAAATACCAGTCTTCAGGACAACGGCAGCTTAAATGAAAGCTATTTAAGAACAAACTAGCAATGCGGTATCTTTTTCATTGCTAGCTTCCTGACAAAGAGTGAGATGAGTTCGACTAGAATAATAATGTACTGTGGCATTCCTCCTATCCTAGCAGTCTGTGTTTCCACATGAGCTTTTTTATGGAGTTTGCTAAATGAGGAGGTAAGCTTTACAGGAAAAAAACAAACAAACAAACAAAGAGGCAACTGGATCTACTTGCTTTTCAGTATAACAGCAAGCTTCTCTACTGGTTGCCCTCACAGACAATAAAGACTCACTACTATAGTCAGCTACTATAATTACCCTCCAGAACAAAGATGTGTGATTTGAGAACTGAGGCTTTCCAAGTTCAGCACCTAATGACAAAGCCAACTTTCATGACCCTGCTCCACAGTGTATTTAGCAAAGAAAAGTGTCACAGTAACAGCCATCTAAACTCTTGCTGACTTAAGAAGCAATACTTCAGTATGTTCCCTGTGTTTTCTACTGTATGTATGGCTCCAGCATTTTTGGAAAGAAGCAACATCAGCAACAAATTGAACACTAAATTGAACTGGCAGCAAATCATGTAGTCATTCAAGGTCACAATAGTCTTCTCTTTACTTGGTTGGAGATTGGTAGCCTCCTTTTCAACAGTTAAATAGCTAATTCAGCCTTCAGTACATTAAAAAACATTTCCTCTTCCAAGGTAAATGAGAGTTCAAAAAACCCTCCAGTTCCTAGTTGTGTCATGTATGAGCTACAGCGTATATTTGCCTTTTTGCAAAACCTGTTTGCAGACCTGTTTGCCCTCCTTTCCTCAGAGGAATGGTGTCTTGACCAAAGAACATTACTACATCTCCTCAACACAGTACTGACTCCTAGATGTGCACTATGCACTATTGTGATGCCAGCATTTACAGGAAAGAAAATGAGGACTACGGTCAGTCCATATATTCAAATCTACAGAAAGTAAGTTAGACTAGTAGGCCATGATTAGCCAAACTGAACAGTGTTCAGAATAAGATCTAAGCCTGATAATCCTGGAGGACTCTTCACCCCCGAGCTATCTCGTGATTTATTCAGAGGTAATTTTCTGTGCCAGTCATTTGTATCTGAGATGCAAAGTACAAAATGGCTAAGATTCACTTGCATGCAAGGTGATCAAGACTTCAAACAAGATTTTCTTTGTTATGGTTCAGGCTGTTTCACAGTTCTGGACCATGGTATCAGTGAATAATGAAAATACTGAGCTTTGTTAGACAGAAGAGTGAAAGAGAAATGATGTAACTATTTTTATTTTTACCTTCTTTACTGTAAATATATTTGAATTAATATAGATCCAGCATGATGTTCTGAGTCACAAGGAAATGTGGCATTCCCACACCAAATCACAGGAGTCAGTAGCTTGAAACCGGTTACTCTCACCTTGCTCATTAAAACTAAAACCTTTATTCACAGCAGAATAAACATTTCAAACAAAACTGGAGAAAGAGAAAAAAAGAATTCCACCCTACTGGTTACATCTCCCATGAAAAGTACCTGTGGACAGTTTGCTGAGAAAGGACCCTCACATCCCTGACATTAGCAAATTTTTACACTCATTAGTGCAAGGACCATGTATTACTACATGTTTGTGAAACACCTACAATTGGTTTACAGATCTAATCAGGGAACCTGGAGATCAAGCCAGTGAAAATATCAAATACTAACATTTCTGCAGTTCCTGCACAGTTTGCCAACTCCCTCCAATATACTACAAACAATTCAATGTTAGTCTTTTTTGTAATAGTTTTTACCACATTTACTGCTGGGTTTGAGTTTGAGGTTGCGTTTTTTCAGTAAAGGAATTATGCAAGTACTGTATTAAAGAAAATATGCACATTTCATGCTGAACTAAAATATGTGACTTGTGAGTGACAAAATAATTACATATATCTTGGGTGTTTAGCTATTCTTATGTTTTAATTACTACCTTTGCTGCATCAGGAAGAATAGAGTGTTCTCAAAGACTCAGAATACTGTATGAGTCAAAACACAAGAATGCAACTTTCTTAAAAACATATTTTTGAGCAAATTAAAAATTTGTCTGCCACCAATCAGTAAACTTGTGCTGCTGAGCACTTGGTGATGTTATTAGCTTTACTTGGTTTAGACTTTTTATCAATTGACCAGCCTTCTTCATGATCCATGTCAGTTTTTTGTTAGTGATCACTCCATCCTTAAAGTCAGAATCATTATTTCAGAATATAATGTTAAATGTCAATATTGGTTTGTTTGAGGTTTCTATGAAACCTCTTATACCTGATTTAGCAATGAAGCTATCTGAAGGTATATAGGTATTGCTTGGGGATAAAAGAAATGCATTTTGCTCTTACACCTGCTGTGTCATGTAGTATTAAAATCTATTTTGATGCAAACACATATTTTGCACATACTTTGCAGTCAAAGATATGGTAGAAATCTGAGCAGTGGAATTTCATAAAAAGCAGAAAAAAAAAAAAACACTGAAAAGTGGTTCTCAGGGATTCATGAGATCAGGTCTGTAATCTGAAGAGCAAGGTGAAAGGATATTAACCATTTAACCCAGCTAAAGGCTTGGCTGCAGATGCATTATAAAAGTCATTTAGATATTTGACTGACTCCTCATTTTATGAAATTGGACATGATATAGGCATAATAGTATCATACAAACACTTTACCTTTTTCAGAAAAATCAAATGAGTACAAAACATTTTGCAAACACTCATATTAAGCTGAACAGTGAATATAGTTAGCAATCTTGCTCAAGCCATTACCTGACTTAAAATAGATGAATAATATTTTGAAAATGGTACGATCACGTCAACCTAAAACACCATGTTGGATTTCCTCCTGGGGAAGGGGAAATTTGCTCTGGGGCAAAACAACCTCATTCAGAATGTCTTCAAGAACCTGGTGCCAAGTGCTGCCTTCCCGGAGTTCCTGCAAGCAGCAGAAGGTATGCTGGCCAGGAGCCACTACTTCTCAGTGCAACTAAACACCATCAACCTGCTAATCAGTGATCTCCTGCTTCTGTAATGGACACTGCCTATTCCATCTCTCAAGGTGGAATGAGCTCAGCAGAAGCTGAGAAATTCTATTTCTCATACAGGAAACGTGCCCCAGTGACTGGCAGCACATTCTGTTTGGAGTTTTTATCTGTTCCTTATGTTTCGTTAGCCTTAGTTTACTGGGAAGAGGAAACTTTTCCCCTCCACTTCTGATAAAGACATTCCCTATCCCCTCCTGCTATTCTTGTGCATTCTGCAGCACCACAACATGGCTCTTCTGTATCTCTCCCACAGAAACACTATATTCTTGTTATGAAATGTTTAGAATATTTATAGCAACAGGACTTACCTCTCAAAACAAGAAGGATTTGCATTTTCTGATATGGGAGTTTGACCAGTCATCACACTAGTAAAGTGCATTGACAACTTGTCTTCTCTGGCAAAATTGTAGTCATTTTGCTTGGATGAGGACCAAATGAGATTATTATAATACATCATACATGTGTTGAAGACCACCTGGAAGCTACAGCTAGAGTAGTAGGTAGTTGGCCATGAGATTAACAGCGTCTACTCTGAGGCACATAGTACATCAACTTTCCAAACACTGCATTTTCCACCTATTTGCATAGGGCTGTAGTGGAAGTGACGCCCTGTGAGGTCCTGCATGAGGCAGCCGCAGACAACCCAGCCCTGTCGCACAGGTAGCACTTTAGAGCAACTGAGCTGTGCTAGCTTAGAATGTCAGGCTGGAGAGCTTGGGTATTCTCACTGCAACTCTTGACAGAACAATGTCCTCACCTACCTGGCAGAGCCCACAGCTATACATCAAATGATCAATAGAGTGGAATAAACATCGATTTTTCACAGACCTTTGCTGTAACAACTGATTTTTAAGTTTTTTGTACAGAGTAACTGTGATCCATATATAAATCTTGGCACAGACTTGTGGAGTGTTGTATAGGAGTGTCCCTAGTAACTGCACTAGCAATATATATTGTTATATATTTTAAAATCCCATATTTAGAGATGAGAGCATGATCTATTATTCTCAAGAATGGTATAAAAATACTGAACAGCAAACAAGGAAATACAGCTTTACCTACATTTTCTTCTATTAGAGATCAAGTAGTTCGGCTTCTTTGGCACTGATCTTTATGTGTCCCCACCGTAGCTTGCACATTATTTTCCCGACAAGCCTCATCCCTCATATCACTGATGGATTTATATTCTGCTGAGCTCAACTGAGTACTTAGATAGTCAAAATCTGATCTCATTACATGTGTGTCAGCAGAACTAACTCCAGGGAACTCAATGGAACCAAGTTAGATTTACAGACTTAGAGCCAAATATTTAATTCACCACCTAACATCTGTCATAACTTCAAATTTAAACACTCCATGGACATGACCTACATTCTAAAACTTACAGATGGTATGTTAATATTTCTATAAAAAGAAAAATCTTGCATGCCAGAGAAGTGTACTCAGTTCTTCTCATCTGAGATATCTGACACGGACCCCAGCTCCTCAAGGACCATTTATAAGGGCAGCCAGTTGGAACTAAGACAAAAGGAATGGGAAAAGAAAAGAAGGCAGTTATGTCAACTGAAATGTCAAGGCACTGGCTAGCCTAAAGCTCAGTTCTAAAACTAATTGGAAAGGGGAGCTCAGATATATAGATATAGATATATTTATATATATCCACTGATTCCTGTGTATTAAACCTTTCAGCGACCTTTCAGGACACTTGTCCTGAAAAGTCTGGAATCATCAATCCTTGCTCAGAACAGCTTCGAAATGATTTTTCATTTAGCTTTCGATAATGGTGTCTAAAATATGTGCTGCTTCAGAGTTAAACACAGAATGAGTTCCCATGTTTGGACATACTTTCTTCAGTTAGGCTTTTTCTCTCTGCATTTTGCACTGCAAAGAGCATTGATTAATGTGAATGTTTTAGCTGTAGTTGTTGTTTGTGTATAAACTTTTGTTAAAACAAGTACTGCAGAATAAATGACCTTTATACAGACACCTATTAAGGCACTAAAAGGCTTGGCTACATTCATCTGAGACGCGTATACATAACGTTTGGAACAATAAAGGGATCAGCAGCTGCAAGGGGTTTGAATTGAATTCTTTAACAATAGAAAAGTTTTTCAGGCCCAAATACCAGCAAAGAGAATTTTTTGCAGATAATCCAGAAGAAAGAAAATAATAAAAAAAAATGCTAGCCAACTTTGCAGCAGTTAGCATAAGGGTGCCATCTGAAACATGTCAGCTTAAGAGTGCCCCATAGTACCATTCTTTTACACAACCATAGTATTCAGAACTGTTTCCCCAAATAATCCCAGATGGCAAGCCACAAAATTTCAATTCATTTTAAAAGCTTTCTTTGCTGTTATTACGTGATTGAAAGTGCAAAAGCAAGTTGCCATTCTCATGGCACTATTTGCATTGGCTATTATCCCCTAAAATCCCCTTTAAACAGCTACATTGTCAGCCCATAGGCCTCATTTAGAACTACAAAAAAGCCCAGATTAATTCGATCAAAGGGAAAGCCAAGAACAAAATGCACTTTTCAAACTGTATCAGAGTAGGTTCCCTTTACAGATCGTTGCATGGCTAGAGCAATGCAAAAAACCCTTGCCTGACATAAAGCCTCAGCACTGACAGAAATAACTGTGCATGTTTCACATGAAGCTTTTGGGGCTCTTCCAGGGTAAATCTCTCACTACAAACAATTACAATAAAATATATTTAAACATAAGTAAATTAAGTAGCAAGCATCAGTTTTTGCCCATTTGGCTTTCTGCCATCATTTTCAGGAGGCACTGATGTAGTTAGTGCATGGATAACTTAGCCAGCTACAGACATTTCTGAAGTCTGTGCACATTGGAATTTTTAATTAATTAACTTAACAGTGAGCAATGAAATGTCCAAAAGATACAGATAATTCCCCCAGAATTATTTTGTTGCTATTGTAAAAAACACAACCATCATCATCACTGATGAAGAAAAGGGAAAAGTTGCTGGTATAATTTCTGCAAAATATTCTATTTCATAATCTAAGGTAAACCATTTCAAGCCAAGCATAACACAGGTCCATAGATCTACAGCCAAAAAGTTTCTAGTGGCTTTTCAATCTCACCTTGGGTTTGATGGCAGGCAATAATGCTGATATTTTTGTTTTTCACAGAAGCTCCTTCGCTGTCTCTGCACCGTCCCCCTCTCTCAGTCTCTACCGGAGTTTGCTTAGTGATCCTACTGCCATCAGTTCTCTCACCCCTGGTCTGAAGCAGTTTCTTCAGCAGCTGCTTTTGTGTATTGAGAAGAACATTTTAGAGAGTAAAGAACCACAGCACAAAGGTAGAGCAACTGAACACGTGCAGCAATATGTACCATTGCCTCTTAAAGGACACATCAGGCTGAGACAAGCTGAAAAGCTGACCAGCTGCAACTAATATTAAAGTCATTTTATCTAGGATGGAGCTAACTTAATGCTTTTGTTAGCAACTTCCAATGGGATTTAGATTTTTGAACAGTACCCTTTTAATATAACAGTTGTATTTGTTTACTTCTTGTATTTTATGAAATGAGTGTTTTTGTGGTGTTAGTAACAAATGCTGTGTAGCAAGAAAGTGTTCCCATGGAGACAGAAATAGCTGCCACTGAGAGAAAAGGCCTTTAAAATCTGTGTAATAAATGTATATTTGTAAAAACTCTAAATTCACTGGTGTACCAACCTTATTTTACTTCTTCTAACTATGAAAACCATAATTTGTGAATTTGAAGAGAAAAAGTTAACATAAAATTAGCTATGTATTTCAAGGGTGCACAATGTTTTTTAAAAGCATGCAGTTACACTGTGAAAGACACAGAGTTTCGGTTTTTAAAAATCTATTAGATTTAAACATTTGTATGTCATTTCACATATTCAATAGAAATAAATGCCAGAAGTTAAAATAAGTCAAAATTAGGTGCTTGGGTCTTTGTACAGAGTAGTACACAGAAAAGCACTTTAAACAAGCTACTTTTTCCTCAAAAAATAAGATAACCTCAATTAATTTTGTCCCAGATATCTCTTTACTATAAGAGATTAATTATTACACTATTGCAACACTTTTAGTACTAAAAAGTATCAGCCCATAGAAAAATATGATACATTATAGAATTAGGCCCCAATTCTGTATGTATGCACGTCAAATCTCATTAAAATCCATTTGGTTGTAGAATCAGGTGCTCATTGCTAATCCAAAGACACTTTTAGATGTCCAGTTATATATAAAAATACCTAGTTTAAACATAAAAATCTTCAAGCACATGCTTATTTTCTTTTTGTTTAGTCCTGGAAATGTCTAATCACTACTTAATTCCCAACAGCAAAGCCCCATAAACTGTATCAGCTTGTAAGCATTCCGAGATTCAGGATATAACATGGAAGCCAATAATAGGGTAAGTCCCTCAGGATCCATGAGCACAGGATCCCTGCCACTTTTCAGGACACTGATCAAGTAGGCTTTCTCTAGTGGTGCATGTCAGGTTACAGTCTACACAAAGTACAGTGAGATGAAGTAGTCCTCTTGCAGAGCTCTCCTACTAAATCATTCCATCTTTAGAGCAACCCAGATGGAGGGCAAAGGGATTTGAACCTGCATCGTCCACAGGCAAAGGAAAATTGCAGCATGGATTATTCTACAGAGGGCACTCTGAGCCTCTTGTGCAGGCTGAATTACACTTTACATATTTAATATAGGGAAGGGAAAGGTTAGAAATAAATGCCACTTTGTAGTTTAGTATTCAAAATACTCAACTCTCCAACAGCAGACAACTCCAAAGACCATGTAATACAATACACACATTTGTTGATCCTATGAGAGTGAGCTGTGGAGTCGTGCTCTCTCCCCAGTCAATATATTATTGTATTTGAAGTGCAATACTTTGAGGGATAGTGAGCATATGCCTATTTGTTCTATCCAATGTGTTTTACTTCAGTACCCTGCTATTTTGAATATATAGAACTGAGAATGTTTTAAAAATCAGGTTCATATCTTCTCAGAAAGGAGAAGGATTTGAAGCTAAAACTCTAACAGAGTTGACATCAATGTCTTAGATTCAGCATCCTATGAAACTATTTGATAAAAACCAAGAACACAACACCACTACCACTGTCCCCAAACACATTTCTCTGTTTGAAACAGAAATGAAAATAAATCTGCATTTCATGCATTCTCTCATTAACTATCTCATTAACTAAGATACCTTATAAAGGCGGTGACATTTGGCTAACAGCTCTCAGTCAAAATCCAGCATACAGGATATATCCATCCAGCCTGCTGCTGTTTCCCTAAAGGAGAGCAAGTAAAGAATACAGCCCAAGTGGTCATACTCTTCCTACTGCTCCACTGATGGTCCACTACATAGGTTTGGCCATGGTTGTGGCTGGAAGGAAAATGAGAAAAGGGAAGCCCTGGCGCTGCTGTGAGACAAGAGACTTTCTCCAGCTTTATTACACAAACATCTTTCTTTCCATAGCAGAAATGCAATTCTTTGGGATAGACCAAGGAGACAGAGGCAGCTGCAGTGGGGAAAAGTTTATTAAAGTGCTCCTATAAAGTCACAAGGTGCAGAAAGAGCCCCTTTGCTTTCCAAACTCCTTCTCAGAGAGGAGCCTTGGTGTGGTTGGATCCAGTGTTAGCCCCAGATTTAGTCAACAGTTTGTGACTAGAGGATTATACAGGTGTAATTGAACTTTTATACAACTTCTGATAAAATTAATTATTTATTTAAATTGATTACAATAATGATAATGGTTAGGAAAAAGAGCTTAATCAGAATTACATAGTACACAGTATGGATAGCTGTAACTACTAGTATAGTGCACTATTCTTGAAGCAAAATTGAAGCAACTATATTGAAGCAATTAAATTAAAGTTAGCAAAACAAATATTGAGTAGAGATTGATGTTACTTACCCATACTAATGAACACGGGCAGATCTTTTCTGCTTAGCCTCGAGGAGTAACCTAGAGGGGTATCCCCACTCAAGGGAAGAACCTGCATACATGTTAAAGATGTGTGCTAGAAGTCCTTGCTGCACAAAAGTGGGACTGGTCTTTTATAGTATAAAGTGTTTGACTGTCAGTCTCATGCATTTTTTAGATTAGTTGTTGTCAAGTTTACTCAGCAAAATATGCTTTATACTGACAAAGGTGTTAGCAGCTCTTTGGTTTGTTCTGCTCGACACTTCTCACTCGCTTCCGTATCAGGGCCTGCACATCCTTGCTGCTCCAGCCTCCATCAGGGAGTATCTCTCTTGCATGTCCTCGTAGTGGGTCTGATATTTTGGTGAAGCTGGTCTCAGCATTCTTCAGCACTAAAAACAGAAGACCCCTTGCTTGATCTTATCACTGGTCAGTAAACCCTCTTTACTCCACCAAAGAGCAGACCCTCCTTGTTCAAGCCGTCACTGATAACTTGTAAACAAGACAGTAACAGCAACAATATTAATAACAAAACTGTACAAGTGAGCATTTGCATGCAAAATGCTCACCAAGCCTGACCCAACGTGGGGTAACCCCCAGACAACGAATATTGGCCAGCAGGTTCCCCACCCCACCATGCTTTGTTCCACTGGAAAGGAACACCCTTCTTCCCAGAAGCAGGAGAAGGAGTCCCTTTTCCCTGCCTCTGTCAATAGCATGAGGTGGTAAAAAATAACACAATGTCTTGGCCACTCCCCCTCATGCTGATCTAGGCCAGAATCAGGACACCTAAACATCTTCATAGCTGTCTGCTGAACTGTCTCTGGTAGTTCTACGTCTTTCTTGACTGCTGTCTTAAAACAGCCTGAGACAAATATGTTCAGTTAACCTGGGAGCTGGAAGACACCACAGGGGGATGTCCTGGAAATATATCCTAGAATACACAAGTCAAACTGATCAGGAAAAAGGAGGATGAGCAGAGAATGGATGTTGCTTTGACAGAATGGAAATATCACTGCATCAGTTGAGTAGAAAAAGGAATATGGGGAAATACAGCAGAGCTAAAACAATGTCAGAGATTACAGCTGCGCTCTTGTATTATAACAGAGTGGAGAAATGGATTGTCTTTTCCCTACCCTAGTCCTATTATTCTCCACCCCACTATTAGCCCATTACTTAATCCTGCCATGAAGATGACAAATTTGGAAGCAAAATTGCATACAATTCACAGCCTGATAGAATAGACAGTACAGTGAATCATGGTAGTCTAGTGGCTAATCTGTAAGCAGTTCTCACTTGTTCTCACTCACAGGTGGTACTAATAAAGTCAGTTTGTGTCTTTCTGCCTCTGTCCCTCTGGTGGGATAACTGTACTTCCTTTACAGTAGTGATTACTTACATATTTCAAGTACTTGAAAACATATAATTGCTGAGAACTGTGGGAATAGTTACTGCAGCTATTAACCTGTTTCTTTCAATAGTGCCTTTCTGGAAACTTGTCATAAATGTATGCCAAGTTACAGCCCTATTTTCTGATTCAACTCTTCTCTCCCAAGGTAGAAATGGCTTTTGACTTCTCTGGCCAAAGGAAGTGGTCATATTTGCAAGATCCCACAGAACATCTAATTTCAGGCACATTTAAATGCATCTAACAGCTGGTTCTTGCCCAGGGTCCTATAAGTCAGCACAAAAATTTAAAGTACCTCCAATTTTATGTGGATGGGAAAGTAACTAAGAAGTTTCCATTAGAAGGAAGAAACACACTTCTGCTTTTCATGTCGCTCATGGAAACAACAGTGCTAGTTAATTACCAGAACTGGTACCAAACTAAGCATCAGAGAGAATTTATGTAGTCACTCCTCAGAAATACTCCTTCCTACTCCTATAAGCAAGAAACATGGCAACATTTGATTTTGCTCCCCCAATTTGGGCAATAGCTACCTCAATTTCATTTTTCCGTCTTAGAAAACTTGTGAAAAGTTTTTATGTCCTTCTTATTGAATGAACAGAAAATAAGACAGTATTTTAAAGACAAAATCCTCTGTTTTCTTTTTTGTTTTCTTTTTGTGGTTTGGTTTTGGCTTTTTGTAGCTGAGAGTACAGGCCAGGGCAGTTTTATCTACCTGTGATTTAACTTGATGAGAGAATCCAGCTGAACAATATTCACTGCTTTTACTTTTTATGACCTATTCTTTGAACATAAGATACATAAGAATCTCAGGACCTATTTACATAGGAAAGTTGAAAGAATTCAAGCGTTGTTAAGAATTTCATTATATTTACTACTTTGCACTAGCTCCTTACTTCAACTCCCTTAGAACAATGTACAGTGATATTTGAGGCTGCCTTTGGCCAGCCACCTACTTTGTGTTTCCAGAGGTTGCCCCAAATAAAGCAATGTGTTGTAGAAAATGTAAAACTTCTGTGAGAGTGTTCTCATTTCAGAAATTACAATTTTCTAACTAGAGGTTTAGAGGGAAGGAAAACGTGCCTTTCCACTATTGCTGTTTACTTCTTATTAGGTCAACAGCCTAGTAAAGCATTTATGGGACACCAATATCCTACAGTTTGCACAAAGGCTGATACCACCAGGGAATATGTTGTGGCCCTCATGACTAGGTTGCATTTCTACTGGGCTAAATGGTCTCCATCACCAGATACTCCTTTGCACCAAATGGCAACCCTCTCCCCATACCTCTGGGGACAGTTGCAATCAGAAGTTTGCCCTTTCTTCTCTCTGCCTGCTTCTTACTCTGTCCAAGAGATTGACATGAACAAAGCCAGTTGCTGCTGCCTTTATTTTGCACTGCAGAGCAGTATCCATCTTGTTGGAGGGTGCAGCTGTAAGGAGCAATGTGCACCCCAGGTAAAGCACATTGGAAACCTGAGGAAACCAAGGAAATGGTCGACACAAGGTGATCTAAAAGTTAGGGGAGATTGGACACCAGGGAAACTGTAATTGATGCTCCTAAGACCACCACCCAAAAGCAGGCCATCATCTTATTGAGGAAAGGATTGCAAAGGTGTCGCAATGTCACTTGGTTGGTTAGCTCACCACAGCTGTCAGTGCATTTAAAGTAGCTTTATTTAGTCATTAAACATTGCAGGTAGTGCACATAGCTATTTCTTGACCAAATTTAAACCCATCATCAGCAAAGTCAGATGAATACTAAATGTCTTATATGCCGCTCCTCAGCTCTGGTAGCTGTCCAGCAAAATCAACTTCCAGTCTGTAGCTGGAGAAAACAGTCACTAGCAAGTCATACATCTAGGGAAGTAAAACATCGGTGCTGATCCAGTTTCTTGGCAGTGACATTTGAGGGATTTCTGTTTCTACTGATGAGAGCTGCAGCTCTAACCTGGAGCAAAACAACTGTTTTTCTGGGACTGCTTTTCAGCCTGAGATGGGGGCAAGAGAAAAAATCCAGTATAGCTAGAGAAGTCCTCTGGAGCCTAAGTCAAGGCTAAATCAGAGTCAATGGCATGAGAAAACATAAACCACAAGAGAAACCCTTTACTTATTACATACTTTATGGCTGTGGTCTATGAATTTCATTATTATTATATTAGACTACATTTATTGTAATTATTAAGTAGTATTCATACATTTGTAAGTTTATTTTCATAAGAAGAATTTCAGTCCATTTTATAGCCATAGACACTAAACACTTTATAACATAAGGACAGAAGCAGTCCTGCCTCAGTTCTTACATACTTACATACTTACATTTAGGTATATTTACATAGCTGGATATGAAAAGAAATTATGCCAAAAAATAGAGAATGCTTTATGGTTTTTTGCAGGATTTTTTTTATTTCCTTTTTTTTATACACAAACTCCTTTTTTTTCAAGTATACTGTAAGTAAAGGCTCTATAGACAACTATGTTAAATTAAAGAAAACATTGCTTTGGTTTAGGTTTTTTCCAACAACTGGCAAAATCACCAATCTGATTGATGCTGCAAATATTTCTGTCGAAATCCTTTCCTCACAACCTGTAAAACTGGACATTTATGTAACTGATCAGTGGAGGTTTATTACTAATTACTTATTTTCTGTCTTCATTGCAAAGCCCTGGTAAGGAAGGGTTTAAAGGAAAGGTAGGAAGGTGGTCAGGTGGGATCAAGTCAAGCCTGAAAAAAAAGTTTAGTGATGTGAAGAGAAAGAAAATAAATCTGGGAAAATGAGCATTTTATGCTCATTAAATGAGCATTTTATGCTCATTAGCTTTAAACTAAGATAATATTTTTATCAAAATCAGAATAATAGAAAAGCTGAAAAACTTCATGACTTTAAAAAAACCTTTACAATTAAAAAGAAACTTCATCTTTGGGCAGCATAGTGGATAACAGAATTCAATTAGTAGAGGGTTACTAGGCCCCAGCTGGTCTGTCCAACTAGTATGGGGATAGATTATAAAAAAAAAGGGGAAATGGGGTTAGAAAGGGTGTGTTCCCTTTCTACCTGCCCTGGGTGCCCTGTGGTTTTTAGTCTGATTGTGTGCTTCCCTGACTGCCCTATGGACAATAAAGCATTCTCTGAGAGAAAGTCTGTGAAAGAATTTGGGCTGGAAGTTTATTTTCTTTCTCTGCAGTAATTCACACAGACTAAGGGATTCTTCATGCCTTGAAATACCTTCTAATGGCTGCTGCTAGAATTAGATATCAGAGTCCAGTAAATTAATGGGTCTACTATGAAAGTTTATTTGCGCTTACAGCAGCAAAGGCACTTGCGGCTATATAGGGTGCTGTTGCTGGGAATTTATTTCTATTGTAGTGGCTTCTTTTGACAATCTGTGAAAATTTAACTGGCTCCAGTTTAAGATTGAAAGTTTAAACCATACCATTCGCAAGACTTGTGTTTTACAATACAGACCTACTACACAACACACACGACTTTAGGAATTGCAGATTAAAACCGATGGGGCGTATAAACTCTGTGTTTGGCTGGGGCAGATAGAGGTTAAAAGTCTGACCTGCAAAAAAATCTGGCGCTAACTCTACCTCACAATTGCAGCTTTTGGTATGGGAAAATGTTTAAAGCAATTTAAATGCTCCTTCAAACAAAGGATATACTTTAGTAAATCACAGACTTTCTGACAAAACAGCCCACAGTATTTCTTAGGTTTGCTTTAATTGTAACATATTATGAAACATAATTTACTCCAAAAGCACCCCCAAAGTTAAAAAGGGGCCTTCGGATGAGTTGTTCTCATAAGACCATTTAATAGTGACCAAGCAGCCACCCAGACTGCAAATCCAACAATGTACTGCAATCACATACAAATATAGAAATTCCTGTCAGATTTTTTTAGTAGCTTGTCTCAATCTCACATTATCTTCAGTTTTATGGGGATTAAGCTTTAGTCTGGCAACCTTAGCCCAGACCTTATTATCAATTAGATATTGGATGCAGAAGAGAGTATTCAGACCTGCTTAGGTCTCAAGCTCTGGTTAAGGGGTACATGCTAGCAACTGAACAGCTGTTGAAGTAAATTAGGAACCTTTTTTCTCACAGTCATTTATATAGTAATGATGACTTGTGAAGTTGCTAATGTAAAATTTGAATACTTTCATTTTTTTCACTTTCATTTTATTAATTAATCTGAAAAAAAGTATTTTCATTTTGGGACATCAAAATATTTGGAAAACATGAAGGTTCATACGGGGTCAGCCTCCAAATCTAGTTTTCATAGTGACCAATATGACTGGCTCAAACCAATATAGCAGCCAGTCCAGATATGATTGCTCAAAGAGTGTATGCTCTACGCTCAAGTAGTAGACATCAGTCTCATCATTTACCATGTAGTTCATTCTAATTCCCAAGAAACACACTTCATGTATTTCGTCATAAACACATGCTTTGTCATAAACACATATTGTTGATGAACACAGATTCTTGGCAAACATTCATAAATATTTCATTTCAATTCTTGTTTGGTGATCCTTAAGGACAGGAAATAAAAACAATTTTTTTAAAAAATCAAAAATCATTCAGTACCTACACTAGCAGTGAAGTCACATGATTTATGCCAGCTAAAAGTAACTTCACAAGCATTGAAATTGATTTCTACTTCTACAGTCCTGTCCAATATGCATTGGATGGGGATGGTGACTAAGTTCCATATTTGGATAGTTGCTTTCCTGTTTAATTACTAACTGTGATTACAGGTCAAAGTAAAATACTTTGAGTTCAATCTGCCCTTGGACAGCACTGGCCAATGAACTAATCCAGAGTCCATGTAAAATCAACACTGCCTTTGGGTACAGTGTCTATAGGCCATTGCTAGTGTTCTTCCTTGCTACAACTGCAAAACCAATATACCCGTGGTAGGCAGAGTTCTGTGTATGAACTTGGTAACACATTTTGATTCTAAATAGTACCTTTAGGAGTGTACTATTATATTAATAGTCTTTATTCTCAGTCTCTACAAATAAGATTTCTGTTCTCCTGTAAAACTTGAGACTCATGTTCTTCCTGTCATGTATATGTTCTTCCTATATCCTATACTCACCGCATTTCTTCAACTTAAGACAGAGAGTGAGAGCATATATTTTATGAGATGTTCCAGGGAAGTCATAAGCACACTGGCTGTAGTTGAAACATATTTGTTGACTTAGATGCTGATAGGTGGGCAGTTGGTGTTGAATACAAGGCCAGAGTTAAACATCTGCCTATGGAGACTTCCTGCCAAGCATTAGCTCCTGTCCCTGCCTCATTGTCAAATGCCCCACTCTTAACACATTCCTATGATAGTTTCATCTAGAAAGGTATCCACTGAAATGTTTCCATGCTCCCAAATTCTATAACTTCAGACATGCTCTGACCAATGGCTTTAAGCTGAAAGAAGGTAGATTTATTTGGATATTAGGAACAAATTCTTTACTGTGAGAATGGTGAGGGACAGGAGTAGATGTCCCAAAGAAGTTGTTGACATCCCATCCCTGGAAGTGTTCAAGGCTAGGTTGGATGGGGCTTTGACCAATCAGCGAAGGGTGTCCTCGCCCATGGTAGGGGGGTTGGAACTAGATGATCTTTAAGGTCCCTTCCGAACCAAACCATTTTATGATTCTATAATATTTCACTCCATCTTGTCTGAAAAAGACATGAATAGAAAAGTCTTCTGAGAGAATATGGAAAGGTTACTGGGTGCACCAGAGCGGAGTATAATATAACCTTTTTTATTAAACTGCTGAACTACAGTTCAATTACATAGGGAGGTTAATGAACCCCATTTTACTTGTCAGCTTGCACCCAAGCGCATAACAAAGAACAAGGGTAGAACTTCCCATTTTGGCAGCAACTTACAGTTAGATTGACTTAAACTAATGGTGAAGTTACACCCAGCACAACCAGCAGAAGCACACAAGATCTATCATTGGATCCATTAGGAGGGCATGGAGATCCATTCAGTGGAAGACAGGGTATCACAGATATTCAGACACCCGTGTCTGACCTTTGCATGTGTGCAGACTGGGCTTACAACACAAGAACATCTAATATACATCACTCAAAACTACAGAGGTATCCATGTATTCTGCTTTAAATCTTTCACCACCTTTTTTATCACACAGCATGAAAAAAACCTTGGGAAGGTGGTGGTGACTTAGAAGGATGATGGATCTCATCATCTGGCACAGTAGACAAAGAGATAAAGCAACTTCCAGTGAGATTTTACAGGACCTGTAGCTCTCAGAACTGTGCATTTTTGAGCTCTAGCTACCAGTGCACTGTGATACCTGACACACCCAGGCCCCAGGGAGTTGTCCTGTTTTGAACCCATGTCCAACTGCCTGGAATTACACTCATGCTAAGACGGATTTTTTTAAATTACTTCAACCTGAGTCTAAACTATTTCTTGTTCTAGGGGGGTCTGTAGCATATGAGTTGGTCAATATATCAGTTAGTGGGCAACACGAGCCGTGAGGTGACAATCAGCGTGAATGCAACAAGCCCTATGGCTTGTTGCGTTCGCACTGATTGTCTTGGCTACAAAGAATGAGCTGGTGCAGCTTCTCAGGGGCTGTGCTTCCAGGGGCGCTGCACAACACCACCATCAAGTGGTCTCTGTGCCACAGTACAGCAGTATGGCAAGTGTTACTGAGTTTTCCAGATCAGACGTCTCTTCAACATCAGAGGAGACTTCACTGTGAGAGAGCATTCGTGTTTTACATCTCCTCTCCTATGACAGATTCCACAAGCATCGCTCTTTCATTAAACACACCAGTGAGCTTATTTCTCAGAATATTTGGAAAGAAAGATAACTACTTGTAATTAAACTAGTTTCACAAAAAACTTTTTATTTGGATTGCAGATATCATAATAAATTTAAACAGGTGCTTTTTTAAATTATTGTTTTTTCTCATTTCCCCATTATCTGTATCAAATTTCCACACCAAAAATGAGAGTTAAGAACGTATAAAAAAAAGTGCAGATAATACAGTCTCAAGGCACAGAAATCTGCATTTTCACTACTGACCTTTCCATGATTTCCTGCAGAGAATTATGGCTTGGATATTTATCAAGATTTTTTGCTATGGAAACCTATTCACTGGTGGCCTGTACAGAATTATCCTCTTGCTCTCTGTGTTTGAAGAGGAGTTGGATACTGCTTACTATTTGATTATTCTTAGCTCCATTTTCCTTTTTACTTGGTCACCTGTGATACCTCTTTTTTAGTCTTTGAAATGTATAGCACTGAGCAAAGTAATTCAGAACATTTCAGACAGCATGCAGAATTGGAACATGTATTAATGTGACTTCCCCTTCCGAAACTTCCTAGCCTCTGTCTTTCTACAGGGGAAAAATGCTATGAAAGGATCTATGTAACAGCTTTGTTGGGTCATTTAAGAGTCAATATGTGTAAGTAGGAGTCTAGGACTTGACGTGGTTCTATGCAGCCTAGCAGTTTTCTTGAAGGTTAGCTTGATTCTGTTACTTAACAGCTCTCAGCATATGGGAAAGTTGCCACCATTTTCAATGTAGATTACACACTCCTCCTGATGTTTCACTAATTTGATCCTAATGTTCTGATTCAAATCTGCAGCACATGGTGAAAACAGATACCTAGATTACTTAAATGTACACCTCTAAGCTTCTTCTTGAATTGCATCTCTTCCCTTCACTCTAAGGTTCCTTATTGTTGAGGGTCAACCCTTGCTGGATGCCAGGTGTCCACCAAAGCTGCTCTATCACTCCCCTCCTCAGCTGGATGGAGAGAGAAAATATAGCAAAAGGTTCATGGGTTGAGGTTAGAACAGAAAGACATCACTCATCAACTACTGTCAGAGGAAAAACAGACTTGGGGAAAATTAATTTATTACCAATCAAATCAGAGTAGAATAATGAGAAATTAAATCAGGCCATGAAACACCTTCCCTCCACCGTTCCCTTCTTCCCAGGCTTAATTTTATCCCTGAATTCTCTGCCTCCTCCCTGTGGTAATGGATTTGCCATATGCAGGATGGAAGAAGTCCTGTCAGAGATGGACTAGTGAAGAAAATGAAAACAGTTCAAATGTTATAGAAACCAAAGTTTTAAGGTGGTTTAAACAGGTTTTAAAATGGCTTTTACCTTTTTGCAGAGTCATTGATCTTCTTCCCTACACCCCCTGTGCTCCCACACAAGGTGTCCTGGGAAGGTGTCCTGAGGTGTTTCCCATTGGCCTTTGTTAACCCCCTTCCTATTGGCTGTTGACCCTTCACCTGATTGTTTTTCTCTATGTGACCCTGAACTTGTCATTGGTCCCCTTTTGACCCTTCTGAAAGCCTTATAAACCCCTACCCCACAATAAACTTCCTCTTTCGTCCGTCCCTCCCTGGTGGTCTGTGTGCTCCTTACGGGGTCACGGGCCACATGCTGGGGCGAGGGGAAGGGCATTCACCTCGCAGGTAATGGGGCTAGCAGCCTAAAGCCTGGAGGTCTCCCCCATCCCACTAATCCGTCGTACTTCCCCTGCAGCAGCAGGGATAGGGAATGTGAGCAGTGGTCAGCTAATCACATGTTGTCTCTGCTCCTCATTCCTCCTCTGGGGGAGCACTCCTCACAGTCTTCCCCTTCTCCAGCGGGAGACAGACCTCCACTTCTCCAGCGTGAGTCCTTCCCATGGGCTGCTGTTCTTCATTAAATGCTCCAGCGTGGGTGCCTTCCATGGGGTGTAATCCTTCAGGAACAGGCTGCTCCAGCATGGATCCTCTGTGGAGTCACAAGTCCCACCAGAAAACCTGCTCCAGCATGGGCTCCTTTCTCCACAGGTCCAGAGGTCTTGCCAGGAGCCGGCTCTGTCATGGGCTTTCCTTGGGGTCACAGACTCCACTGTGCATCCACCTGCTGTGGTGTGGGGTTCTGCATGGGCTGCAGGTGGATCTCTGCTCCACCATGTACCTCCATGGGCTACAGGGGAACAACTTACTTCGCCATGGACTTCATCATGGGTCTGCTCTAGCACCTGGAACACTTCCTCCTCCTTCTTCACTGATCTAGGTGTCTGTAGGGCTGTTTCTCACATTTTCTCACTCCTCTCTCCATCTGTAGTTGTGCAGGTGGTTTTTTTCCCCTTTCTTAACTCTGTTATCCCAGAGGCTTTGAAAGCTCAGCCTTGTCCAACAGGACATCTGTCTTGGAGCCAGTTGGCATTGATTCTGTTGGACATGTGGGACGCTTCTAGCACCCACTATCAAAATCTTTCTGTGCAAATCATATGCATTTATATATGGACAATTTATCATTTTGTCCAAATTTAAATTGCTGAATACTAGATCAAATGGTCAAAAAATTGCTGGAAATTCAGTATGTCCCCAGCTAGACATCACAGAATTACATAAGGAAAAGGAATAGAAGGAATTCTTTAAGACAGATACTGAAGTGGAGATTTCATAGCATTCTTAGGCTTCAGTGCTTTATCATCTCAATTAGACAGTTGTGCCAGTACAAGAAAAATTAATTCTTTAATTTTCTTGCCATCTTCTCTACTAAAAGCTGTTTTATGCAGTGGAAGATTATTATTTTAATATTTCAAGGATTTTTTTTTCTTTATTATTGTCTCAGGTGAACTTAGAAATAATATTTTTCTTACTTGTACAAAAGTGATGATATACTCAAGTATACAGCAAAAGCACATGAACTAGGCATTGTATAAAGACAGAACAAAAAGATGATTCCTGTCCCCAAAACTTACAATCTAAATGTGAAAAGGATAGACACAGATACCACATCAATAGTAAGACAATAATTGTCAGTAGCAGCCATAGACTGCAGTAAACAAAATACAGAAACTGGGGGAATAAGGCTTATAATCTCAGCAAATATGGACTCATTATAAAAAGTTTTGCGTTTCTAAGGAATGACATGACATAAACCTTAAAAAACTATGACCAGATACTCATTCAGCATGCAGCAGGAATGATTAAAATATAGTACTTTGAAACATTCATTTAATCTAGGCATCTAAATGGAATGTGAGCTCTCCTCCATGTAGTCATAAATACACAATTTTTTTGCAGTTGAAAAGTAATTTTCATAGTTCATAGAATCATTTAGGTTGGAAAAGGCTTTTAAGATCATTAGGTGCAACCATTAGCCTAATACTACCAAGTCTGCCACTAAACCATGTCCCTAAGTGCCACACCTACATGGTTTTGAACACTTCCAGGGATGGTGATTCCACCTCCCTGGGCAGCCCATTCCAATGCTTAACCACCCTTTCACTGAAGAAATTTTTCCTAGTATCCAATCTAAATCTCCCCTGGTGCAACTTGAGACACTTTCCTCTCATTCCATTGCTCGTTACTTGGGAGAACAGACCGACCCCGACTTCACTACAACCTCCTTTCAGGTAGTTGTAGAGAGCAACAAGGTCTCTCCTGAGCCACTTTAACTCCAGGTTGAACAACCCCAGCTCCCTCAGCTGTTCCTCATCAGACTTGTGCTCCAGATGCTTCACCAGCTCCATTGGCCATCTCTGGACATGCTCCAGCACCTCAATGTCTTTCTTGAAGTGAGGGGCCCAAAACTGAACATAGGATTTGCGGTGAGGCCTCACCAATACAGGGGATAATCACTGCCCTGGTCCTGCTGGCCACACTATTTCTGATGCAGGCCAGGATGCCCTTGGCCTTCTTGGCCACCTGGGCACACTGCTGGCTTATGGTCAGCCAACTATCAGCCAACACTCCCAGGTCCTTTTCTGCCAGGCAGCTTTCCAGACAGTCTTCCCTCAGCCCGTAGTTCTGCATGCGGCTGTTGTGACACAAGTGCAGGACTCAGCATTTCCCCTTGTTGAACCTCCCATGATTGGCCTTGGCCCATCAATCCAGCCTGTCCAGATGCCTCTGCAGAGCCTTTCTACCCTCCAGCTGACCAACATTCCAACCCAGCTTAGTGTCATCTATGAATTTCTTTAAGGTATCCTCGATCTCTCTGTTCAGATTGTTGATAAAGACATTAAACAGGATTGGCCCCAATACTGAGCCCTGAGGAACACCACTAGTGACTGGCCGCCAGCTGGATGTAACTCCATTCATCACCACTCTCTGGGCCTGGCCATCCAGCAGTTTTTTACCCAGTGAGCAGTGCATCTGCCCAAGCCACAAGCAGCCAGTTTCTCCAGGAGAGCTTTAGTAAAATGTAGGCAAACAAGATCCACAGCCTTTTGCTCATCCACTAAGCAGGTCACCTTGTCATAGAAGGAGATCAGGTACATAAAAAGTTATTTCTTCACATGTGGTTATTGTTAATTGAAGGAATTAATGACAGCAACACTGAAGTTGCATAATCATTATGATATTATAGTATTAGCTTATATTCAATGCTATAATTATTATGACATTAAAAACTGGACAAACCACTTGTTTTGCCAGTTTAGAAAATAAAAGCGAAACTAAATGAATTGAAAATATATTACAATACCACACACTTCTCCAGCATTTGTTCTCCTCCTACCTTCCAATTTTTCCCGAAGCTATATGAAAAATATCAGCTTCCTGATGATTGTGCTCATCTGTGTCCAGATCAAAATTTAGTCAGGAATAGGCACAGTACTTTTCAGGCCACAGCATATTCTGAGTAGCAGTGTTTACTACTTCAAAGAAATCACCTCTCAGCTGAAAAGAAGAATGGATTCCAAAGGCAATGTGTTTCAAAGGCAAACACTTGTTTCCCAAAAGTTACTGTCAACTATTTGACCAATTCATGGCATGTTTCAGTTGGTATATAAGGGTGTAAGGCCACCTGTCTAAATACAGGCATTTGAGAAATTAGGTTTGTTTTCCAGCAAACTTTTAATAGAAAAAAAAAAGACAGTTTTGAAATGAAAGGATTACTTATAAAATGCATTTCAAGGTGTGCCATCAATTCTGAGATACAATGAAATGTGCCTAAATTGAACCCTTACCCCAGAACCTGGCATCATATATTTTTAGGACAAGTCATATTATCTTCTTTTGGGAAGCTTTTTCAATGGTCCCATGTGGTGGGCTCACCTTGGCTGAACACCACGTTCCCACCCAGCTGCTCTATCCCTAAGCAGCGGTGGTTGGCCACTTCTCCGAGCAGCAGGGCTCCAGGATGCATAAGGGTTGTCAGCAGGCAGCCATCAGAGACAATGAGTGCCTCCAGTCCTGCTCCTTGCCTCAGCTTTTATATTTGAGTTGACATCATATGGGGTGGAATATCCCCTCGGTCAGTGTGGGTCAGCTGGCCTACTTGTGTCCCCTCCCAGGATCTCGCCCTCGACTGAAGAAGGAATGTTACAGTGCTGTGCTCAGCAGTAGCCAAAACATGGATGTGTTATCAACACTCCTCTAGCTACCAATGCAGAGCATGGGACTGTGAGGGTTACTATGGGGAAATAAATTCCGGCTCAGTGAGACCCACCACATCCCCCCCTATACCTGTAATCAAATTATTTTTCTATTCTTCTTTTCTTTTTGGTTATAAGAAATACCATAATGATACAACTGGTCTGCCTCTTCTGCCCACTCAGTCAAGTATTGTCTATATGTGTGAAGTCTAATCATAATTTTGTGCCTGCCTTAAACACAGTCACAAATAAAATAGGCAGGCAGAATATAATTTGAGTTCCACACATCACTTAAGCAAAGAAGAAGACTGATTAAGAAATGATACCTGTTCATCTATTCTTCTATTATAAAGTCAGAATAACCATAAAAATTACAATCATTCTCTAAAAGCTGTATTAGATGTGACTGGGAAAAAAATGGGGAGCTTGCCAGATGAAATCTTTTAATCTTTTCAGTCTTAAAAGGTGGCTTTTCCTTGCACACAAACCTTGCCTGCTCTTAATACAGCTAAGTTGTATAGTGTTCTTTTCCTGAAAGGGACTATCTGTTTGTGAAGACTGTTTCTTGAAACAAAAAGTTTATGTAGTCAATGTAGACATACAGAATATAGCCCTTATTCCCATTTTCTAGCTGGCGATTTCTGAAGATCTTGATTTATGAATATCAGGTGATAAATCATCAGCTAGGGCTTTGATAAATAAGAACTGTGAGCCTTTATCCTTACATATCTCTATTAATGACCTGTCATTGTCATGCTACGCTGACGGAGTCCTTGTAAGCACAAGATCAACCATTTCAATGGGCCTTTACGAGCAGCAAGGTTCAGTTGATCACCAGCAACTCATTAAGCCATAGCATCGCAGCCTCCTCAGAGAGCAATCTGTGACTGCCCTTATGGTAGCCTGATGGGAGAGCAAGTAGCTAAAAACTTTCTGAGAATCAGATCGCGTTAGTCTCTAAATCACGAGTCAATTTGGAAAATGGAAGCTAGGGATTGTGGGGTTAATCCTTAATTCTTGAAGAAGGTGACAGAAAAAGAACAGAACAGGGTTTTATGTAAAATGTGAGAATACGAAAATAAGGGGAAATGGGTGTTCAGCACTTACCAACTAGTACTCTTTCATCACATTCCTAGAATTCAGAGACCTACAAAAATATCTTCTTGTTGAAAAAATAAAACGAATAATTCTTAAATCAGATATTTCCTGTGTTTGATGAAAATGGAAATCTTTCTTCTAACCAATGTCTATGACATGGTAAATAAACCTCTTACTGTCTGCTACTGGCTTTTGTTTGTTCAACACGATGTTTAGGTAGTATTGAACAGTCATCACAGATGACCTGGTTCGCTTTTACCTATTTACATCCCTGTGTATAAGGTGCAGCTGTTTTAATATGGCAGTACTTGAAATGCACTTTCAAGCATGCAAGATGATATATTAGAGGAAGAAAGCAAAGGCGTGATTGCTCAGTTGTGTAATAAGTGTAGTTTTAATACTTATACTCAAGATGGCAGCACGAAAACACAAAACAAATGCTTCAGTGCAAACTTACCAGAGTTCTATTGGCTCTTTCCTATTCTTCCCTTTATTGCATTCTGTTCAATAAGTCTGAACAGTTTAAAGCACATCAAAATTAAAATTCAAAACGGTGGGCAATGAGGAACACCCAGAGAACAAATATTCAAGAATAGGCAAAAATCATTAAAACTTCTACTATTAAAAATAGAATAATGGTGAAGAAATGAACCTTTTGACAGAAGTTCATTAACAGGATGTACAGTTTCAAGATACCAAATCAGAAAAATGTTAGCATATGTCTAGATCCTGGTGAACTCCTAGCAAAGCTTTCAGCAGCAATGACTGTAATTGTTATGAGCTGCTTCTCCCATCCAAGTGACAACTGTGATATTTTAAAAGAACATCTTGGTTCTTATTCTCAGTGGCAATACTTTCCTGCATTTAAGTGTATTCCTCACCACAGATGTTTCCCTTCTATCCCTTTGCCTCTCTGTCTTGTATCTCCTTCATGTATACAAACACGTACACCTTCCTATCAATGCACATGCATTGATATCTAATTGTTTTATGTCCCTAATAAATATCTAATGTGGTTAACAACAAACCAACATAATGTGTCCTCTGCCTATATAGATGAAAATTATTTAATTTTTACTCATGGAGTATATAGAGTTTGATACCAAGAGGCTTTGGTAACATGTTGAAATGTTCTTGTCAGGTATCATTATAAGATATTTTATCATGTTTTATCACACAGAAGTGATGACTGCATAATAGGCTCTAAACTAGGGTAGAACAGAAACTTTACAGTAAATTACCAACCAATATTAGGAAATAGTAATAGAGTGAGCAGACACAATCCATCTGGAGACAAATAAATTCTTATGAAAAATTTCCAAAAGAAATTCCTTCAAAAGCACAGTATTTATACACAAGTAGAAACTCAGATATGTTAATCTTCCTTGGCATTGTAGCAATATTAGGCTAACAATGGTTAAATACTCCAGACCCCATTTGTACCTCTAAATCTTCACATTAGCATATTTTCATTGACAGCAAACTACAGCAATGTGTGGGCAAGGAAGATGTCTGGCATTACAGGTTATGCTAAATCATCTTTTAGCCCTCCTGTATAATAAGAGACTTTTCTGTTATGTTTAGAAAATAATCTGATGACTTAGAGAGGAATATGGGCAGCCAATGTTTTTGAGAAACGTAAAAAAAAAATTTCCTCAAATTCTACTACAGTTTCCTGATATGTGACTGGAAGAAGTGGTTGAATCATCAGCTTGTCTTTGAATGTGGCTGGAAAATACCATGATGGAGTGAATCATCATCATCCCGTAAATTCTCTTCCTTACTGTAAACAATATAGTATTTGGAAAAGTACTGTAAACAAATGTTACAACTCGTTTGTAATTCTGGTTAGGGAAGAGAAGTTACTAACTAATGGCAAGTGTTAGTTCTGTTTGCACCTGCATAGCTGGGATAAGCTCTTATACAGGAATCCTGTGGAGAGCTAGTCATTGTTTTCAGAGTTTCATTGGTTTCCAAAGGAGGGGTTAGCCTGTATGTTATTTGCCTTCATGTCATCTGTTAGTGTTAGTGAATGTGAGAGTGCCCATTTCCTTTTAGGAAACAGAGGTATGGCTGCTAAGTTGGTCTAAGGGAGAGCTCTTAGAAAGGGAGTAGCTAGAGCAGATTTTGTTGTATTCCTGAAGATAGTGTAATATTTATGGATTTTCATAGTAATTTCAAGCTTGAAACTGTCCCAAGTTTGACAATGTAGTATAGATCAAATAAGTAAACAAGTCATGATTGGAAAATGCCTGGACTCTGGGTGTTTTCATTTTTCCTGAAGTGGAAAAACAATCTGCAAACCCCCACAACACCTGCCATTATTTAACAAAGGGGATATAGTATTGTAATCTTCCCTACCTATTAATAAAATTTATAGGAAAGAGAAAGAGATATCTGTAGACTTGCTTTGGTTTCTTAGTCCCTGTCTGCAGCAGCACTTCCAATGAGTCACATGTAACCATCTGGTTACCATCTGGGTCTTATCAAGCAACATGGGACATTTCCAAATGTTTATGCAGCCAAAAACTGAGCATCCACTGCTCGTGTGTAACAGCTAATGTGAATATGCACCTGAAAGAAATATGCATACTCTGTCATGGAGGCTCCATTACACAGAGTGTATGACCCTCTCTGGCTTTTTATCTGGTACTTTATTGGAATATCAAAGGCCAGATCCATTTCAATAGCAGTAACCTCTCTGACTGTCTGGCCTTTGCTTTCTGAGCTATAATCATGCTGACTCAATTGCACCTTCTGGTATCAGTGATGTGAGACTGGACTTTTGCAGCACTTACTAGTTTCAGGGGACTTACACTTACCTCAGTTGAAGGCAGTTGTACAGGCTGAGCATGGCTTCCTGGATATTCTGCTGAAGAAACAAAGCACTTTGCAACTCTCACGTGTTTTTGCTTTGAAACAATACTTACTCCTTGGGTTTCTTTGAAGCCATAGAATATCCAGAGGAATGTTGTACTTTTAAAATCCATTTCCTATGCCTGTTTTCAGCATAGAATCATAGAATATCCTGAGTTGGAAGGGACCCACAAGGATCATCAAAGTCCAATTTCTCAGCCTGCACAGGACAGCCCCAAAAATCACACTATGTGCCTCAGAGTATATAGCAGGAGTGCAGTAAGCCCAGCATGAACATTTGAACTTAGAGACAAGTGAATGATTACATACCTTTGCAGCTGCCATGATCAGATAAGTGGTCATCTCCTTCTGTAAAGAAAGTAAGAATATATAGCATCTTTTTGTATTATGCCTTGATCACAGCTGCTGGTCATTTTGTCCTTCCATTCTTCTTATTTCTTGCTGGAAGCACAGTTTAGAGGGCTCTGAATACAGCAATATAAGACTAATCCTCTAATCGTCTAACTGGTTCTGCTGAGACTCAATGACCCACAAAGAAAAAAAAAATTAAACAAAATCAAAACAACACAAACAAAAAAAAGCAAACAATGAAATAAATCAGATGTCATGGCTTTGATACCTCCTGATCTTTCTCCACATAATATTTCCAGTTCTATTAAGCTACTATTTGAGAGAGAGTACAATGGACTGATTCTTTCAATTGCATAAACCGGTGTAGTTTCACTCAAGTAACGCATCCCCGTATTGCACCCAGCTGAGGATTTAGCCTCAGGCCTACTATGAATTCTAGTAGTTTTCCTGACAAAACAGTATGTTACCATCCCTCTCTGAGATCAAGTTGAAAGTGCTTGTTGAAATGGTCCAGTTCATTAATTTGGTTTTGCTATTCATCTTCCTTCATGACATTTGCTGCAGTCATATTACTCCTCTGAGGGATTTCACAATACTATGCTTGTATTTGTCTTGAGGTGTAAAAAGCAAAACTCTTGGGAGGGAAGGAGGAAGGAATATTTCTATCTCTATATGCAAAAATTTTAAAAGTTGACTGATACAGATAAAAAAAAAGAGTTCTACTCTGAGAAAAACAAATCAATTCTGAAATAAGTGTATGGAGATTTCTTTCTTCCTCCCTTTCCAAAAGAGATGAAGGTTGTGGGGACATTATAAATGACAAGATTAAGGAGTTGGGGCATAAAGGGAGTCAGAATAATGGAACTGATCCAAGTAGTTGCTCTGTAGGAGAACACATAGCTCTTTTGGTATCTATCATGGTCGAGAAATGATACAGTAAAAAACTTTCTGGAATTTGGCAATAGGGTAGGTGACATTGGTATGCAAAGTAATTTCGCCTTTACCAAAAAGCATTTGCTTACTTAAAGCAAACAGCATTACAATCTAATCAAAGCTTTAAGGAAAGAAAAAAATCTTTATACAAACAAACCTTGCACCAAAACCACACTCTAATTGTCTCGTTGACTTTTGAAAGGTTATTCACAGTTAGACAGTTTTAGAAATGTTATGATTGAGTTAGTAGAACATTTTAGACTATTTTGTTTTTTATTCACTAACTGGATTTTTTACCTTTCAAGTAATACATTTAAAGCACTGCTTTCTGGTTTTTTTTAATATTCCCAGCTTCTCAAATTACAATTTTCTTTCATGAGTAGGGATGAGACATTGCAGGTAATGGTGTTAAAAGAGCTTCCTGCTTTTGACTGATCACAAGTGAAAAATTGAAAACTGTCGAGTTTCAATGATCCGATAGCATTGACCCAGACTAAACCTTGTAAAGGCATAAAGGCAGAAGCAAGTAGGCTAAACCAGAAGAAATTTATTTCTTTAAAGCTGTGAACTTGTAAGAAAAGATAGTGATGGTGGCTAAGCCTTCAGCAAGAAAAAGTTTAAGTTTTGCTGAGACAATCAGGATAACTGGATGTGAAGGTTTTAGCAGCTACATTGTCCTTGAGTGGAAAATTCACAGTGTGTTAATGCGTGAAGTGTCAACAGAATTGAATCCAACAGAATTCATAGAGCAGACCTGAGTGCTAGAATGTAGGTGAGTGTAGGTCAGAAAATAACTGGAAGTTTGACTGTTTGTGGGAACAATCCCAGAAGCATAAACAACTTCAGATTTTCAAAGACACATTGGGCAAAATCTGGAGTACAGAAATAAATGAATGAGGTAACATAAGACCATGGGGACACAGAGAGATGATGATTATCAAGATGTTGAGAAGGAGAAGGAAACATGACTCAGACAGAAGAGAGAGAATAAAGGACTGAAGCCTCTAAAAAACATAAAAAAACCAGGTTTTTATTACTCAAGACTCCTGGTTAAGAAATTGTAGATTTGTTATTTGAGCAGATCCAGTAGAAAATGTGTTGCTTGTCAGGATTTATTTAGTAAGAATATAAATTAGATGAAACTGTAAGGTTGTAAGGACTTGATAAGAGCCAGAAGAATGAACTAATTGTCTTTCATGTTGGAACAAGAGACACAAGTGTCCCACTAGGTGAGTCTCTTGGTTGAAGAATACATTGAATCATTTAAAAGTTCATGGTAGTTACTGGAGTTTCTCAAGGTCACAGGAAAAAAGACATGGCAAAATCAGGAAGCAAAAGGATAACCTAAGGTAGCAAGTTATATGGAAAAGATGGTAGGAAAGAAGAGTCTGCAAGGCATAAAGAAGTGTACTGTCAGAGAGAAGCTATAATAGAGCTACAAGAAGGGACTTGTATTGGGCAGTATATATATGTGCATATGTGTGTGTAGGTCAGCTAACTTTAGGAAGATTAGCGAGGGATAAAATAAATCATACCCTTTTTGTGTAGCATTTGAATGTAATTACTTTGTGTAACTACCTGAAAGAGTGAATGTAACCTCTTGAATTCCTTTCCTCTTTTTTTTTTTTCCAAACAAAAACATAATTTAGTTTGAAGCGGATTCTAATGACATTTACAGAACTGTCCCAGTGGTTTTCCAGTTCTTATAAGTTAGTAAATTTTCAGAGTGTTGAAGAATTCTGATGCTTATGATGGGAACTGTAAAGGAATACAAAGCAACAGTGCAGGTAAAAACAAACAAACAAAACATTTTATATTAAATTTATTGTACTACGACCATAAACTAAGTAATTAAAACAAAATTCTTACTTGCTCTGTCATTCATCACTGCAATGTGGTTTTCCTTCTGCCAAGTCCAATTAGTTGTTTCAGACAATACGTTCAAGATTCATTTTAATTCACATATCCAGCCTATCAACATCACTCACAGAATTACAAGCTCTCTTGATATCTTTAGGTAGTTTTTTATCTGATATTTCTAGATATTAAGAAAATTACTATATAGGGAAGTGGGATCTATTGATAATAGACCTAAGGCTGAGAGGCTTGATCTGAGGAATTTTAAGAAATAACTCGATCTTCATTCCAGATCAATATGTAAAACAGATTCCTTTTGTTTAGCTTTCTGACCACAAATGGAAGGAAAAACTGTATAAACTTAAAAACAGCACAGCTCTTGTGTTACTAACTTTAAAACATCTGTATACAGTTGTGAAAATGTGAAATAATTACAATACTAAATTACATCTTATGGCTGCAAAAATCTCACCCTATTTAGTACTATAAGAATCTTGACCTATTTTCGCACTGGTCGTAGTCTTCAAATCCACATGTAATTTCATTATTCAAAACATTTCACTTATTATAGGTTTTAATAACTGGCTTATTTTTAATAACATATGACAAACTGATGAAGCTGATAGGCTTCAACAGATGTTTAAAGTTTCAGTTCAACCAGAAGAAAAAAAAAAAAAAAACACATTCTCAAAGCTAAGTTCCTTGACTGTACTATTTTCCTCTCCAATTGCCAATATAGTTGAAGTCTTATTGCCCTCTTCTTCGTTAAAACCATTGCTCAGACACTGTTATGTTTTTGTTGCTATGCTGTCCCTTTCTGTTTGTACTAAGGTGACATCTCTCCAAGCTGTGGATCAGAATGATACTCAGGAGTAGAGCTCAGAGCTATAACCTTGGGGGTTATTTTGGAGAACTCTTATGTTTCTTACCTTTCCAGTCTGACCTTCATTTTGAACTTGGAGATGAAAGTTCTGCACAAGATGAAAGAACGGCTGCTAACTGCTGTTAATATTTGCTTGAATGGTAACAGATGTTCATGACAGAGATAATTTTTTTTAAAGTGTTTTCTGGTGTAATATACAAGGGATGGAGATTGTTAATATTCTGATCAGTTGCCATACTTTCCATTAATACATTTTTCTCACTGTTCATGGGAGCCAGCCATCACACATTTTCTCAGGATGTTATCAATTTAACAGTAGCTTCTATTCAAATCATTTCAAAATCAAGAATAGTCCAAGGATACAATACTAGAATCAGCATCTGATCTCTTCACTCTTTCTCTGTGGCCTGTGTCAGTTTATGTATAATATTCTTCTCAGCAACAAGAAATACAGACGTGACCTGTGATTTTTCACTCTCAAGGACACAGCAGTTCCACTGAGAATGATTTTTCCTCTCATCCCCATAGAAATCCCTGCACCTGTGCTTGAAGTCTTTGAGGTCTCGGCTAATGAAGTAGGTGCTATTTATAACCCTTCAAATCTCCAACAATTTTTGATGAAAAACAGTCGGTCCTGAAAGCATCTGTGCCTCACAAATAGTTCCTAAGACTTGAACTTTAGACCAGCTCAGCACAGAGAAGACAATCTGTCCTTTCTGCCTTCTCCTCCTCACGGTACCTCTTGTATACCAAGAGACAATTTCACATTTTCACTTTAAAAAGGACATAATGACAACTGAAAACTTAGTAATAATTGTACCAAGTTACTCCTGGTGGCCTAACAGCTACTGCTCCTCTGGCATACAGAGACTGTCAGCCTACACTGAGAAAGTGTTACGTGAAATCATACAGCTGCAGTTGCATTTAGACAGTTGCCACAGCTCAGTTCATCACAGTAAGCTGTTGAAACACAGTAATTTGTCTGGAAGACTGAGTCTTAAACTTTTATAATGTAGTCAGTTCTTCTCCTATTTGGGGAATCTGCAACAAGCAACAAGTTTTTAGAGATGTGAGATGAATAGTGGAAGGACAAATGTGTGATGCCTTGGTCCATGTTCTCTGTCAAAGGGTAGATCATCATGGTTGTGAAATTTCCTATGTGGGCATACTCATCCTTTTTTCCTTTCAGCCATCAATAATTTCAGTCACATAAATTGACTAAATGACTCTACAATCAAAAGTAATATATTCCAGCTATGGACAGAAGACATTTGACTGATCACAGAGGAGAAGTTAGAATACTGCTATAAAAATTCTCCTCAGAGTCCAGATCCAGGCAGACTAGACCTGACCAGTTTTCTAGTGGGCATGCTTACTCTGGATGAGGGAGGAGAAACAGAAAAGAAGCAATGAGAATGAGCCACTGTCTTGGTTAGTAAGCTAACAGCTAGTAGGACTCTAGTGAGTCTCTTAAAGGAATATTACTGGGAACTTTATCTAGTTTTATAAAATGGAGAACTGGAGCTTCCATTCTTTCTCCAAAATAGGAAAAGAGTATGGGATAATTTCCTGAGCCTCCATTTGGGGCATTTAACTGAGGAATTTTCCTCAAATTAAGTTGACTGAAAACCAGAAAAAAAAAAAGAGGCTTTTTGCAATTGCTCTGGCTCTACAGAAACATACCCTTGTCTCATTCTTTCCTCCAAATAATATATTCCATGTATTCACCTCAGCAGCTCTGCTCATAGCACACTGTGGCACCAGCCTGTTGCAGCACTGCAGAAGGACTGAAAGGATCCATTCTAATGAGCATTAACTTCAAGACTCAACCCTACTGTCACTGAGTCTTTGATTTCAAATAAGGGAGAAAGGACTACTGTGTAAGTATGAAAATGGACAGCCAGAAACAGCCACCTGCTAGGGAAGGAGAAAGACACAGAGAGAGAAGACACACATCATACATGGTGTGGTAGCAACTATGCTGCTAAGTATAGGCCTCACAAACAGTGCCAATGAGCAGCCTATGACCCCTGAATATCTGTCGCATATTCTCTAATTGAAGAGAGGACAGAAGGCCGAGAAGTAAGAAGCTTATTTTAACTGACTGGGTTACTAGAACACAGATATAATCGACAGTTTTGCTGACATGGCAAACTTAAACTTATTTGGCTTATGTAACCAGAAAAACAACAGAGAGCAATGAAAAATGAGATGACCCAAGCAGACTATCTCAAGACAAACTGAAATGACTCATGCTAATACGGTGGCTGTAGTGATTTTCATTAAATAAGCACTTTGTTCTGTAGCTCTGTTACCAGTTAAGCCTGTAAAACCTTTCTGTCACAGACAGAGGGTCTGGGATCACCCCAGACCATGCAATCTGGGAAGCATTAATAGGAGGCATTCTGGTGGCTCTGCCCAGGACCAGACCTACTCAGACTACTCACTTGATATTTGTGAACTCTACTCTCCAGGGCTACTGACTTCTGGAGGCTTCGTAACTCAGACACAGCACTGTCATGCTTGCTGATTTGCCCTAGCACTGTCATGCTGGTGAGTTCACTCTGACAAGCCCTCTCAAAATAAGGCTTTAAGGTTTTGCAAAACCACCCTTGGTCCAGTAGTATCAGCCCTGAGCAGGAGCTAAGAAGCCAAAATTGACCAAAGCCATTCAGGCAAAAATTAGCATTTCATAGAAGGTAAGAAATAGCAGGTCAGGTGTTGGGTCTATACCACATGCAAATCGATGAAATGCTTCAGTTGCACCTGAGTTAATCCAAACCAAAGCCAACCAGCTGTGCAGAGAGCCAGCTCAGTTTTCTTGCATCCATGACATGGCTAATTGGCAAACTGGATAAAGAGTCCATGGGTAATTGAGAGTGAAGCACACAATATATCAGCATTCTCTTAGCACATTTGAGTACTGACGTCGTTTATTTCCCATGGACTGTGCATACAAAGCTGAAATCAGAACATTCAGCTTTCACAGAGAAACCGGGAAGATTCTCCATTTTTTATACCTTCATACCCTTTTGCCTTTAAATATTAAAACAGCTAACATGGGGATTCAGCTGTTTTGATATTTAAAGCATCTGATTTAGGGAGAATCCCCATGTGCTCTAGAACTGCTTTTGAGTCCATGTCATTACTAACCTTACCTTAATATAATGTGAGCAAGAGGGCAAATGCATCATGACGGTTTGGGTAGTTGTCTAAAACCTGGAAAATACTTAGCATTAGTTTCTATGCTCAAGCTGTAATTGTTCCACATGTATGCTTTAAGACCTTTGAGGATGAGCCCTCCAAGGGTATCTGGAACAATCTTAGAACTACTAGCTTCACCTTCTTTCTCATGCGTTATCTTAACTGACTCACCTTGCATTGAGTCATTTGGTGTTATTTGAGTTAGTTTCAAGGATTTCATAGCATCCCTTATCTTCTAGCATTAGCATCTAAAAGCTCTCTGCAGGTTTTTAGTGCTCAGAGCCTTCTTATTGGGATTGTTGATTCAGCTCAGCTGTGTCCTAAAACACATCTTCCTCTGAGAGATGTAATAATACAGTTCTCCTTCAGCAGATCATCTTAATCCAAAGACTACTTCTTTATGAGAAGATAAATAATTGAGTCTCCTTAAAATGAATATCCTATAGGTATCTCTGCATGAGAATAGTAAGGCTTCCACAGCTCATGAGCCTGAATTCTAAGTTCTTGTGTCTAAACTTTCACAGAAGAAATTTCTGCAAGATTCAAGCTTAGTACCTTGTTGAGCTCTTGGCGTATTATGTGAGTGAGTTTGAAACTTTCCTCTGCTGACAAGATATTTGGATATAGGTAGAACTTATGCTGTCTAAATATATCTTTAAGTGCCAGATGCATGAGGATATTTCAGGACCTAACCTCCCACTGATTTCTACAGATCCAGTATATGTTTCCTACACGGAAAATTAGTCACCTAGGTTTTATGTAGATAGATTTCATGTCTTCCCTCTGTCCTCATCAGATTGCCACACCTGCAGACAAGAGAAAAAATACAAGCCAGCCATGCCAGCATGATATTATTTTGTACTTATTGGTGTAGCTTTCATTTTGCACTGCCTGTCTTCTTTTAAAGTAAGTAGAACTCATTTGCTTGTTCTAGGACAAAAATAACAAACAGAGAAGATATAAAGTAAATTGAATAAAAAACAACAAGCTGAAAAAATTCCATGCAGTATGCTGGGAATTCTTTTATCTAGGAAGGTGAAGATTTAAATGGTAAGTATTACTATACTTTTAACAAAATATTACTAGAGACTACTTGTTTTTAACAGTATTTTGGGGTTAAATCTGCCTGTAACAGATTGGGGTGGGGGAAGAACCTCTCTGCTGATTCAGCACTGTTTCAGCATGAAACTCTCTTATGGTGGAAGTCAGACTTCAAAAGATGGTAGAATGCATAAGAAAAAATTAAATAGTTACACCTAGTCAAAATTAAAAATCCATACTATGAGTCATGTTTGCATAACAATGGACATAACAGTTTTTAAGATCAGATAAGTGGTTAGATAAATACATTCCTAGTGGCAAAGAAGCTGAACTGAATAAAATTAATTCATCTTAAGAAGAGCAAGAGTATAGGTACCAGATAAAAACTATCCATACCCTGTTTCTACTACAGAAAATCCTACACTATTCCTGATATCACTCAGGTACGTTGCCATTTAGATTATAATGCATTCAAAGAAGAGCAATGAAGCTGAAGGGTCTGGAGCACAAGTCTTACAAGGAGCAACTGAGGGAACTGGGGTTGTTTACCCTAGAGAAAATGAGAGTCAGGGGAGACCTCATCACTCTCTTCAACTACCTGAAAAGAGGTTGAAACCAGATGGGGATTGGTCTCTTCTCCCATATAACAAGCAATAAAACAAAAGAAAATGTCCTCACAGTTGCACAAGAAGAGGCATCAGAAGATATCTGCATCATTGAACCAGATAATAGTTGTAGGTCCCTTCCAACTGAAATTATTCTATTCTATTCTGTTGTATTTCGTTCTAATCTGTTCTATTCTGTTATACTGCCAGCATGACAGGACTGAAAGGAGCCTACAGCTGGAGGCAGGGGAGGATATGCACACACAGCACCATATGCCTAATTTTTGGCAATTGATGCTGGCTCAGGTCTCCCAAAAGTCATGACTGTCTAACTAGCTGTGTCCTAGTTTATTTTATCTGTCACCTGTAACAACTTGAGGCACAACCAGCTTTACTTGTTCCACTAGTGGCCAGTTAACATGCTTTCTGGTGCAAACAAGCAACATTAAGCACTTTATCTCCCCTCTTACAGAAGGTGGAGAAGTTATTGACTTGGTTGCAGACTTAACTGTTTACCACCTCAGAAAAGCCTCACCTAAATGCCTGTAACCATAGAATTCTATGAGAGATGTCCATGCAACATTTTCATAATATGATAACAGCTAACCCTACTGAAAGGAGACAGGACATTTCTTCAGCTTTTCCTGTCTGCTCTTTTTTCTGTAAATCCCAAGCACTTATTACATCATCTTCAAAAGCCACAAGAATCTTATCTTTATATTAAACACAATACCTGCAGTAGGCAAGTTATGGTTCATGGTGGATGAATCCATTTTGCATTAGCCTGTCATACTGAAAATAGTGATTAGGGATTACAGGTTGAAATCCAGATGTCATAGCTATTTAGAGTCTTTAGTAAGTCCAATCTACTATGTCTAGGAGAAAGAGCATTAATAAACATAGCTTCTTATCCAGTTATCATATATTCTAGTGCAAAGCTAGACCTGCACAATTAGCATAGCGGTTTAGAAGGAGTATATGTGATATAGAATGAGCAGAGTTTTTGCCTTGGACAATACTAGTAAATCTGTTTTTCTCAAAGGTCATTTTTTACTGTGCTATCAAGACAGTGTTTGCTATAGATGACAGGCATTCTTAAATTCCTCATGTATTCTGTTAGTTTCTCAGAAATGCACTTTAGTCTTCAGTATTCACATTCTTCTTCAATTTAATTCCCATCAGTTTGAGAACACATTTCTTGTGTTTCAGTTTTACGTGTATTTCTGTAAGGGGTCAGAGCTAATCTCCTTTGCCTGAGTTAATTAAGAGTCATCGAGGACACAATGTGTATTAAAGGCTTCTGTTGCCAGAGAAAAAACTATTTTCTATTTGTATTTTTCCCATACCACTGGAATTTATTACATATGGATGAAGATGGAAGCTAAGGTGAAACTCTCATTTTTTTCAGAGAGCCTCCGTTGGTAATAACAGTAGCCTGTCTAAAGATCCATTTGTTTTCATTTTCAGTAAAAATAGTTTTATCTCCTTAAACCATAAGAACATTAAAGAAAACAAATTCTTTTTCTATATCAAAAATTCTGTAGTTGAACATATCTGCCATTGCAACAACCGAAGGCAGAACATTCCAATCTGGTTTGTGGCTAGGCCTTGTTGAAAAAGTATCTTTGAGTATTTCTCTAAATATTGGTATTATATATGATTAGGTTACAAGCTTCTGGTGACAATATTTTATTAAGTCAAATTATAGTTTAGTGCAGAGCTGTTACCATGCTATAAAATGGTGCACAGGCATATATGGTTAACCCAACTACATTCTGACAAATGGAGTAAAAATATATAGGAAATGGGTCACAAGAGCACAATCAATAAAGTAGTTGTTTGTTTTTGTTTTTTTTTTTTCACTCTCAGAGTTCTGTTCTGCAAATACATTAAATTCCTAACTGCCTGACAGAGGATGGTATCAATCTGCATGTTAGTGCTTATTGATTAGCTTTGCTGGGATGTGTGCTGCCAGCTGTAATAACCAAGAGCATTTCGAGTGAAATTGATCACTTCAGTCCTAAAAGTTAGAATATTTCTGTGGGAAGTCCTCATGCGACCATCTGATTTAAAACTTTTTAGTTGCAAAATCGATATTGTAAGACCACAGCTGGAGGAGATTGTTTCTAATGGATTTTTTTTAAGTTGTTTTTTAGTAAGAACAAATGTTAACATAGTACAAGTGAAGTTGAGCCCATGTTGATCATACTTATTTTATTATCTTTCTAAAAATCCCAAGGTTTATCTCCATTGCCAAATAATTTTGCACTGTAGAAGCAGATTAGTAGGTCAAAACGGTTAATGCAGTGGCCACCACATCTACATGTTACAAGGTTTTGGGTACTGCTGGCTAGATTTAGGCTGGTCTCCACAACCAAATGTTCCAAACACCCATGCAAGTGAAGGCTGCCCAAAGAGACATTTCTTCAGTTTTGACCTTTTTGTTCCCATTAAAGTTTGAAGTCCATTAGATACAGATCTCAAGTAGACTTCCTTGGTTAGTTTACTCTGAAAGTTTTAGTTGACACAAGCCAGTAAAGCTCTGCAAACTAAGCCAGTGCACGCAGCAAGTGAGGATGATCAGGGGTTTCACATCAGAGCTGTTGTGCCACTGCAAACGAAAATGTTCATTTAAATGCAGACATCTACCCTTTATTTTCTGCCTCAGTTTTTTTTTAATATCATAAACATAAAAAGAACAGAGGAAGGAAAATATATATACACCCTAATAAAGGGAGGGATCTGAAGAGGACTGTAAGTGAAACTTTCCTTTTACAAAAGAGAAGTGAAAAATCCCCATCTTCCGCTGTCAGAACTACACAAAGAAACTAAATGTTTGCCCAGAGTTATCAAGCTGTCACTATATACCTACAAAGCATGAAGCAGCTCTTGCTCAATGGCACACACCACTGCATCATGAATAGTAAGCATTGTTTTGGTATTGCTGTCTATATTATAAATACACAAAAAGGGAAAGAGAGGATTGCAGCTTCTGTATGACTAAATATAGGAAAAATACTTTTGGGAAAGGTTTGATGAGAGAGCACACTATCAATAGAGGAAGAAATAATGCCTGAATGCTCTATCAGAAATGCAAAAACAAGCCAGAAGCACACAGCAAACCAGAAACTAAATAATGAATAGGCAATGGGGCATCAGTGAACACTCCAGCAGGTTACAAAGAGTTCCATAGCATTACAGATTTCAAAATAGAACATCAAACAGCGAAGGCTAATTAAAATTATATGATGGCACCATCACTTAGATATTGCAAACTGTAAGCAGAATTATAAATTCAGTCCAAGGTCCTTGAGCCATTCAGTTGGCTCTGGGAAAACATGGAGCATGTCTTGTGTTCCTCCCTGAGAAAGGGTGTACCATTCTGTTGGTAGTAAGTTGGGTTGTGACCTAAGATTCATCACAGTGTACGTAAGGTGAGTCAGTGCTTTTTCACAGAGGTACAAATATCTTTCACAAATTGTCTGAACGTGCTGACTATTTGCCAGAATAGTCCAGGCAAAGGGAAACTGGCAGATCTCTGATGGGGCTACCAATGGGAGTTCCCTGTTTGGAGCATCACGGGCCTTTGGAAACCATCACTGTTCCCATCACCAATTTAGAAGCCTTTGAAACAGCCTACACTGAGAAGACAGAATCCTAAGGAAAAGAAGAATGCCTGATGTTACAGAAAGCCCCACTCAAATAAATTTATTAATGAAGATATTTAAACTATATGGGGAATAAGTAATTCATACACTGTATACATGAATAAAACAGAAAATATATCCTGGCAACATATTGCTGCATTCTTGTAGCAAGTCCTATATGAAGGTTGGGAAGTCTTCCGGACATAATTTATCTGGAAATAGATAAAAACAATTCGTCAACCACACTGCTGTCTCATACTGATCATTCAGTTATGAGAGAAAAAAACAGAAATAATGAAATGTTTGGGAAAAGGAGGTATTACTCCTAAACTTGGCTAAACTGCACTTGGCTAAACTACATATTTTCATATACTTAAACATTGTTCTCACGTGCTTTCAGCTAAATTAAAAATGACCTTCTTATTCTTTACTAATGTTGCTGAAGCCAAGAATTACAGAAGTGAATGGGTACTCTGCTTAATCTTGCATAGCACTGAGTAGGCGTAGATTTTTGGGAGCATGATTAGGAATCAATTTGCAAGGGAAGAATATCGGTTTCACCAATAATAGAGACTGCTATGATTTGTGGAAATCCAAATGGATGCATAGCATTCCAGTGTATTCATATGGAGACAACTTTGAGGAAACTGCACCACATAGCAATGACACCCAGTGTTATGATCAGCAACACTGGGGAAATAAGTAGAAGTTACCCTGGCAGAACTGCAGTTGACTGCACTTCTTGGGACATTTGGGAAGAGATTCAGCTTTCTAACTTAAGGCATTTGTAGAATGCATACTTGACCTATTTTGGATATCTATTTTAAGATGAGATGAATTGTACACTGAAAGTGTATTTCTTACCACTGACTTCAAAAGAACCTGGCTGAGTTATTCTAAGGGTTAGATTAGATGAATTCTACTGCCCTTCTAGGCACTCTGACCTGATTCAAAGAGTAAAAGCAATATGACAAGTGCTTGTGCTTGCAAAAACACAGGAAGACCTAAACATCCATATGTATTTCAGTTTCAGTAAAAAGTCTCAGAGAAAATTATGCTATAAAAATTAACAAAAACTAGTAGCTACTCTTTCTTTCAGAGAGGCCAGAGAATGAACACAACTAGCCTTGCAGAAATGTGGACATAGTGGAGATATCCAATGTCTACTAAAAAGCAGACTTTCAGGTCATAGATCTCAGTGACACTTGTAAGACTTATCTAGAAATGGAAATTCTACCACACTGTCACTGCATCAAGCCTGTTAAGTTAGTGGCAAAAGCAAGTCAGTGGTTCAAATTGCTAAGGTTGAATGAGAATGTTGCAAAGAACGAAGATAATGGGAAGATGTGTTTGGGAGGAAAATGTTTGCGTTCCCCCACTGGTCTTCCAGTGGTCCAGTCAGCACAGATGCATGTTTGATATCAAGATATACACTCATCTTAAAGCCTGTTGTGTCAGCTATCTGAAGGTAGGTTAATTAGTAGAGATATCAGTGGTGAAAAATGTAACATGCATACCAAGACCAAATACAATCAGCAAGTATCCTTCAACTAGCTCTGCCAGTTTTCTTGGAGTAAATTGTGTGCTCAGAAGGCATATGATTTGAGCAATGATGAAACTCAACAAAGTAGCTGGGCATACATGAAAGCTGCAGACACTTTCACTTACTAGGAACACAAGCCATATACATCTCTGTGGAGCTGGATGAAACTTTCATGGCACTAAAATTTGATCAACAGGGTGCAAATGCTGAAATGCCACTCAGTGAATGCTGTAGCCGGTAATGAATGGAGCCTAGCATCAAACTGCCTACAAGGTACAAGACTTACTGTATAACAGAAAGCTTTTAAAAAAAACTCTCCCCAAATCAGAGGAAAATGTCTTACAGCCTTGATTCATTTTCTTTGTCACATTCAGCCTCGGTAGGCTGGAGAGGTGACCTCCCCCACAGCTGGAACGGTAGCTGCCACCAGGGATGATGAATCAGATGTTTTAACTGCTGCAGTTCACAGTCAGTGAATTAACTGAAACTGCCCTTGATTTTAGGTTATATACCTAAACCAGATGTGAATTGTAGTAGCTAGTGATTAAGCTACACATTTTCATCATCGCTATATAACACCCATTCTGCCCCTTCTGGCAAATCATAAAGGAAAGGGATGGACATCTAGATGAATAGCCTCTTCAAACACTGCATCTAAAATCTAGAAGGGGTTGTGAATTAGAGCTCCTTAACTGCCAAACAATTAGTAAGTTACTGTTATGCCCAAGATGGTATTGTTTTTGTGAGGTGTAATAGAATATTAAGTAAGATGTTTATGATACCCCTGCTTAATTGTTATCTCAAGAAGCACAATAAAAAAAAAACATTATACCTGGCAGATGCTCAAGGCATGATTGTGTAATTCCTCCACAAGAAGCTGCTAAGCAGCAAAGAGGATTATTTATTGAGAGCAGGGGTTTCTCCAAACTTAGGCAAAACTAGCTTTGATTCTCATAAGCAAATCTAGAAAGCAGCATCATAGTCTAGGGGTTCTTGAACTATATCTGACCTCTGACAAGCACTTGAGCCAAAGAGTTAAACCACAGAGCTTTATCAAGAGGAAAAGGAAAATGTAATAAACAGTTGCTTGGGAACAGTGGGTAATAAATTAAGAGTCAATGAGACTAGAGGACCTAAGTGGAAAACAAGGATACACAGTTGTGTGGATGTAGCCATACCAAATCATTCAGCTCTCCAGTGCTGTATAAGGCAGCGTACACAGAGTTGCTGCCTCCTTAGTATTTGCCTGACTTACTTATTGGCCTGTAACTGGATACTTCTGAGGTATCCTTCCAGAACTGTGACCTGGCCTCTCACCATTGAAGATGGGTAGCTGTCACAGTCCCACTCCTCCCTACAAGGCAACCTCAGAAAAATCCAAATGGCGATCAGACCCTAAAAAACTTTCATGCCAGAGGAGTTCATATGACAGCTGAAGTGACTGATAGATCTGGTACCAAGCAGGGAGATCCTCACCTCTCTGCTGTAAGGCTGTCTGATCTCATTTATTTGCTAATTCTCCTGTCCTTTGAGTCTTTCCGGCATTCTCTGGGTTCTACCTGCTCCTGTCACTACCTTGAATTCAACAGCGAGCATGCTGAGGTTTGTTCATGATATTCCTTGACTCAGCACAGACATTTGTGTGAAGGGTGTTTTGACAGATGGGCACTCTGACACAGTTTGCTCATCCAGTTTCTTTGGCTTACAACATCTTACAGAGGAATCTCATCTGTTCATCAGGATTTTTTGGAGATTTTCAGGCCAGCTGTTAACAGCACATTCCTTGCTTTTCAAGGACATCAAATCATTGACCTTTCAGTCTGTGTACAGAAATTATTTTAATTCAAATGAACCAACTGGTTGTAAGAGTACTGTAACATGGAGAAAATAATGAAGATCAAATAACCTATGAGGGATTTATTTTTTTCCTCTTTTTTCATGGACACTTATCATTGAAGCCTCAATGGTTTGTCCAGCTTAGCTGACATGGCTGACTGTCACATGTTGGTCCTGATTTTCAAGAAGAGCAAGAGAGAGGACCCGGAAACTACAGGCCTGTGAGTCTCACATCAGTGCCTGATAAAGTTATGGGAAGATTATTCCGGGAAGTATTGAAAAACACCTGAAAGACAGCGCAGTCACTGGTAACAGCCACCATGGCTTCGCGAGAGGAAAGTCCTGCTTATCCAACTTGATTTCATCTATGGCAAGGTAACCCACCTAGTCGATCAAGGGAAGCCAGCTGATGTAATCTTTTTGAATTTCAGTAAAACTTTCTGTCTGTCACAGTATCTTTCCGGACAAACTGTCCAGCACACAGCTGGATAAACACATCATGTGGTGGATGAGCAATTGGCTCATGGTCGAGCACAGAGGGTAACAGTGAATGGGGGAGCATCAGACTGGTGATCTGTCACTAGTGGGGTTCTGCAGGGCTCCATCTTGGGCCCTGTGCTCTTCAACATCTTCATAAATGACTTGGACATAGGACTGGAAGGGATACTGAGCAAGTTTGCAGATGACACAAAACTTGGTGGAGCTGTTGACTCCATCAAACACAGGGAGGTCTTGCAGAGAGAGCTCGACAAATTGTGGGACTGGGAATCACCAAACATATGCAGTTCAACAAGGGAAAGTGCCAGATTCTGCACCTGGGGTGGGGCAACCCCAGATGTACATACAGACTGGGGAATGAGGTGCTGGAAAGCAGTGCCATGGAAAGGGACCTGGGGGTCTTGATCGATGGCAAGATGAATATGAGTCAGCAGTGCCCTGGCAGCCAGGAGGGCCAACCATGTCCTGGGGGGCATCAGGCAAAGCATCACCAGCTGGTCAAGGGAGGTGACTGCCCTGCTCCACTTTGCACTGGTGCAGCCTCACCTTGAATATTATGTGCAGTTTTGGTCACTGCAATGTAAGAAAGATATTAAGCTATGGGAGAGTGTCCAAAGGAGGACAATGAAGATGGTGAAGGGCCTTGAGGGGAAGCCATAGGAATGGCTGAGGTCACTTGGTCTGTTCAGCCTGGAGGAGTCTCCCTCATTGCAGTCTACAACTTCCTTGTGAGGGGAGGAGGAAGGACAGGAACTGATATCTTCTCTGTGGTGACCGGCGACAGGACCTGTGGGAATGGCCTGAAGTTGTGTCAGAGGAGGTTTAGGTTGTATCTTAGAAAAAAGTTCTTCACTGAGAGGGTGCTTAGCTACTGGAACAGGCTCCCCAGGGAAGCGGTCACATCCCCAAGCCTGACAGAGTCAGAAGTGGGACTGCACTTATGAAAGATTACCCAGAAGCTCGTAATGTTTACCAATTACACTTTTAATGGTCAACATGTTACAAGAAATGTCTGTTATTTTTGTTATATTGTGAAAGACCGTGGTATACTCAATATTTCCTTGACATACTAAAGTCTTTGCTTTCATTGTGTTCAATCACGACATTCTTCATGACCAAAGATGTCTAATAATTAAGGATAAAAGTGTCCTCCTAATGCACTCAGGCTTTACATCTGGTCAAGTCTATAGCTTGTAGCTACAGGCACCTTATTGACCAATGAGTTATCTCAGAATGTAATTCAGAGCAGAAATGAACCCCATGGCTCCCTGAATGTTCCTACCTTTCCCCAGCAAATAAGTAAGGTACAAAGAAATCTTCACTAAGCCCTAATACAGGAAGGATGAATCCAGGCCAAAATCAAGATAAACTCATTGCTGCCCTGGACTCCATGTAAATCATGTTTGCATCTGTGCTACATCTGCTGTACCCATCCAAGCTGCAACTACAAACTTCCCTGACCTTGTAAGCTACACAGTAAAAGCTTTAATAAAAAAGTTTCATACTGATGCCTTAAGCCCCTAATAGTTTTTTTATTTTTCTAGTATTTGTAAAACTTGTAAGTTTTATAAGTAGTGGAAGTAAGTTCTAAAAGCAGAAACCCTTCCCTTCTTTGTCCCTTGTCCCTTTCCCTTTCCCTGTAGCACCCTTGTTTACACATTCCTTAACCCTCTTACCCCATTCTATGCTCCCTATATCAGCCCTACTCCTGAATCCAATAGAAATGTTTAGTCTTTTGTCAAGGCAAGGCCTAGACAGTTGACAGAACAGCATATCTGGGCCTAAACCACAGAATGAAGTCAAGAATTAGGTAACTGTGTACCCTTTGTGCTCTGATGATGATGAAGGTGACGAAGTAGGGGGTCCCGAAATGCACCCCAGACCCATTTTCAGGGGGTGGACCCCGGGGCGGTCCAGACCAAAGGCCACAGGGTGGATACATCTGGGATTGGATGGATGATGTTATAAAATGTAACCTCTCGGGCACAGGGGCACGTACGTGCACGCGCGCGTCTTGTAACATCTTAGCCTTGGCAAATAAACCCTTTCTTATCTCACCCCTAATTAACTGCTCCGGAGATTTTTTCAGCACCTAAATCCCACGGCAACAATACCAAGCTTTATATCATATCAACAGCCATGTAATGTACATCCATGGAGTAGTCACAGTTCCCACTTTTCCTCTCTAAGATTTACCTGGGTTGGACATACAAGTGAGTCCAAGGGCAACCTGCTATCTGTTTCAGAATTTCCTTTAACTCACATCTTCTCTGAAACAGAGGTGGGGATTACATGAGCACAGCCCTCGGTTATAAAATGCATCCTCAGCCTGGGAGTCATACTGGAGCTCTTTGTGAGTCACATGTGGCCCAGAAGACTGTGTGGCCTGGTGCTATTCTGTAAATGCAACAGCTGTGATTGACAAAGAGAAATGAAGTAAAACCACATTTATTATACTTTCTGGTTTTTTTCATCTCCCAACTGAGATGGAAGGATCATTGGCTGCAGCCCAACAGCAGTAAAACCGTTCAACTTCTAACCTCACTAAAAAGTACTGTCAAAATGGTATTAACTAAATAGTGAATGCCTGAGCCTGTGAGAGGAGACAAAAAGTGGTTCACAGATACATGAGGGAGTTTATTGACAACTCTGGAATTTGCAATACCCTGACTTCAGGGTCTCAGGAATGATAAATAGGCAAATAGAGTGTGCTGTTTGGGCATAAAAGAATAAAGAATATGCCTGGGCTGGGGGGGCTATTTCATGTCAGTGAAAGAAGAATCAGATGACCTGCATAAGAATGTAAGTGTTATATCATTGGGAATAATAAATTGGAATCCGAAAGGGGAATCAGAAGTGAGACTGGACCTATAAAGAGAACCAGTTCGTGAGAGGTTGAAAGATTTGGCCCTAGATATTTCTTCAAATAGTAAATGAGCTGCACCATACCAAAATGAACTATAAAAATCCTATGACAGACAATATAATTTATATATATTCCTTTACCACACATCTTCTAGTTTTAAGCCAAGACCTTCACCCCAGTGTTACAATCTTGATCTCATACTGTTCTGCACTTTCTCAGAATCTCAGCCCTTTTTTCCTTCTCTTTCCACTCCTTACCCTACCTCCTTGACTCTATGCTCCTTATTCTCCCAGTTCTGTCCAGCCCCACAACTTTATCTGGAAGTCCAGCCACATGGTAATCAGAGCATGACAGCTTTCTACTCTTCCAGGTATCACAGATTAGCTGATGGAAGGTGACAGATGGGCAGGGCAGAGAAGACCTTCAGTAGATACATTAACAGTATGTTTCTCACTGGCAAGAGCAAGAGAGTGTATCAAAAATCTCCCTGGAGTTGTAGGGACAAGAACCAAAACACAAGAAAGCTGAAGGTCTCTGAACAGACACTCTAATCCTCCTACGGCAATACATTTTTAAGGAAGCACTGGAATGTGTAGAGAAATACCAATGGATATGACATGGACATAGGAAGATTCATGTTTTTATGTGTTACAGAAGAGTCCTTAGGGAGAAGACCTTTTTCCTTTTTTCTAGAATTTTACATCTTTAACTAATACCACTGGAAACCGAGCAACCAAGAACAAATCCATTTTATTAGCAAGATGTGCAACTTTCATTCTTGGCAGCTGACAGCTGAGAATTTGTAAATGTGCATTCACCTACTTAATTTTTAAGCAACATCATTACCAACTGGTAAATTTGCCCTGACGCTCAGTAATTTCTTTTGTCCATCTTCCCATATCTCTACCTCAACAATGAGGGCAATTCGTTAGTTGTTTTTTGTTTTGTTTTTATCTCCTATTCTTTTAACCATCAGGAAGCTGCTTTCAGAAAGCCATCTGCACTTATTCACTGCCAACACTCAATATGATTTTAATAAGCCTTATGTGGTTTGACTTTAACACTTGTTTCCCTGTGTATAAAAGCCTATTTCCTTAGCTGTCACAGTTTGTCACTTCAATAAAGTTTCCCAGTTGCCATCTAAGCAGGACAGTTTTTACCTCTACTTTCTTAAGCAACAAGTTAAATCTGAGGACAACAGCAACACTGATAATTGTTCAAACCTGTCAATGTCCACTGCTTGGAGCACAAGTTTCCCTCTGACTAGAATTCTTCATAGGAGATACAGATATCTATAGAAATACTTAAATTTTGAAAAAATATAGCAGTCATTCTTTAGGGTTCAATGGCAGTATGTCTGAATGACTTCAGGATCAAACAGGTTCCTTTCACAGGGTGATTTAATGAACTTGAATATCTACAAAACTCACCTGAGACTGGAAAGTAAAGCCTGGTATTTTTCTTGCTCTCACAGCGTCACTAGCAGTGACACTTCTTAGCTACAAGGGGATTTCTGCAAGACTAATGATAGATGTTGGGAGGGGATTGCTGGGTGTTGTCGTTGCTCTCCTGAGTACTGGCAACAGAAATCATTAATAATGGTAACACTGGAGAAGTAACAATTAATTAATGACATCATTGGTGTGCTGTTTGACAGATAAGACAGAGCTGCTCTAATAGCTTCCAGCTGTTAGTCTTTCTAGGCTCTTCTGCTGATAGTAGAGCTTACCCACATCTCTTGTGCCATCTCTATTCCCTCAGTGAGGCAGTTCACTCACCCTCCTGACTGGAATGTAATCAATGGAGGACAGAGCTTTACCCTTTTAGCAGATTGCATTGCCTTGCTGGCAAGTAAAAAGATCCCAAAAGAGAGGGAAAGATACTGCCACCAGATGGACAGGAAGCAGAAAGAGGATGGGAAAAGAGGTTACAGAATATAGCAGGAAAGACCACTCTGAGCAAATTGCTAGCCAATGCATAATGCTGCAGCCTTAGGGTTTCCTTCCAGCCTCCAAGTTTTGCTTTCATATTGTACTTAGATTGTAACAGTTTTGGTTAGGGACTATTTATTGTTAAATATACTCAGAAGGTAATATTTTTCACTGAATAAGTCTTGGAGCTGGAATCAAAGGTCCTGGCTGTTATTCCTACTCTGGCCCTTCTGCCCCCATTGCCAGACACTAGGCAAATGATTCCATTTTCTTATGTATCTGATTTTCTCATGTCTATATTGTCTGTTTAAATCTGAGGTCTTCCAGGCAGAGACTGTAACAATGAAAACCTGATCCTTGATTATTAATACCTAACCAGGTTGCTAATAAGAACACAATACTTGTAAATAGTACACAGAAACACCAACAAAATTCAGACAGCAGAACAATCCCTACATTTAACACCGAATTAATAATTGTAAGGATACAGGAATGCAAAGGAAACTAAATAATTCCTCTGTACCTGAGAAAGCTTTGCAGCAGAAACAGGAACAAGGCTACTGTGAAAATATTGAATCTCTAGAGTAAACATCAAGAGGGTGCCATATTTCATTTTTTCATATACACTTTTCAGCCTAGAATCACACTTTAATCAGGAAGATTTTATAGTCCAGATCTTCCTCCAAATCACTGCTTAATGTAAATTTTAATACTTTTGTCATATTTTGACTGCCAGCCTATTATTCATTTGATGTACCTCAAGCAAGTTTTAAATTATGCCATTAAAATAAAAAACTATTTCGGATGTGGTAGATAGTAAAATAATTTTGTAAAACAATGTTTTAGGAACCCACAGTTACTGTCTATCATTGATTTCTCTGCATTCAACTATAAATTGTGTTCAGTTTATAAGTAAAATGATGACTGGGTGGGTTTACTAGAGGGAGTTCAACCTTGCTAATCATAGACCTGGAAAATCAAGCTGTAGTTACATATTATTATTATTGCAGATCCAGACAAAGATTGGAAGGAGAGGGGGGTAAATTATGCTTTTAAGATTAATCTTTTCAGAAGTCTATTTTATAGGCAAGTAGTGCTAAAAAAGATGACTTGGCCCAGCTGCTGGGCCACCAACTTCTACTATAAGAAAGAGGAGACAAAACTGAGGGAAAACAGAAGAAATAATCCTATTAAAACTATTTGTCATCAACAGATAATATGTATCCTCAATCCAAAACTTGTCCTTTTTCTGCTCTAGGCTCAGATCCTGGTCTAGCATCTGAGCGGGAATGTGAGAACAAAGTATTGAATAATGAAGATTTTCTGGTGTTTCTCTAGTTCTGCAATTAAACTGCTACAGCATGCACCTTGGAATATGTTTAATCTAGAAATGAGATTAGCAAATCAGCTAGTAAAAAGCCAGAAATGAGCTCCTGTATCTGCCTCACAATACAGAGTATAAATGAAGAACCATGAGGCACATACTGCAGCATACTGGCTTTGTACTGCTCCTGGTCTCCCAGCTCAGATGGTGGATGAGGCTGGATGGGCAGGGCAGGAAGGGCATTCAGTGCACAGGTGAACAACTTGTACCTCGTTTGTCTAAACAACAAAGAGTATCAAAACTGTCCCTGAGGGAGGACAAATAAAATCATACAAGAAAGCTGAAGGTCACGAAACGGACACTTTAATCCTCCTACAGTAAAACTTTTCTGAGGACATGTTGAAATTTACAGGGAGTTGCTCATGGGTATCTCTCATGTTACATGGGTGTGCAAAGAGTCATGTCGTTCTGTTTCCGTTTTTTCAGATGTTTTACATACATAGGTGTCCCTACTAGAAATAGAGTCATTAGGAACCAATGTATTTATTAGCCATATATATATATCCATTCCAAACTAGGCCAGATATTTGGCCCCAGGGATCTGCTGATCAGTTGGATAACCATTCCACACCATAGGTAACTCTGGTGTAGATTGACCAGATCTGTGCATATTGAGCTAAACAAACCTCTGCCTTGTTTAATTGGCTAATCTAATCAGTCTTCAATTTCTAAAATCCCTGTGTGGGATTAACATTACTGTCCTGGTTTCATGAACAGAAGAGTTCTGAAGCAACATGATTTAAGATAGTTCTGGCCCCACAGACCTTGTCACCTGTTCATAAAGCACATTGTTTTATGGAACCCTGCTATAACTGAACAGAAAACAAAGATACCTGCCCCCCAAAAAAAAAAAAAAAAAAAGTGGTTTTTAGTTCTTGGTTTAGCTAGTATTGAAATTTATGTTTAAATTAGTCACCTCAAGGTCCTTGCATAGTCTATAGAAAGCAACTGGCATTTCTAGGATGCATGTCGTCTCATTGCAATGTAGATATGATCTAAAACAAAGCAGACGAATCAGGCCCTGAAAGTGCCTATATCTCTCCATTGACTATAAAAGGAGCACAGGCTGGCTAGTTCAGATGGAGACGCCCACACTCTGGAACTCTGAAGTTAGGTGAAATTAATCCTGCTATACATCTGTTGCTGTTCCTCATATGGATTTCCTCTCTTTGTTGCTCTTAAGCATGAGGTTTCAGTGTAATGCCAAAATGCTTGTAAATGTGTAGGTGAGGCATTCACATCCACGTGCATCTGCAAAAACCAGTGGCTTGGGATATAGGGACATTTTTTTCTGGCAGCACAGTCAGTTTATGAAGTTTGCATCTATTGGGCTGAATGCTGACATTTGTCAGTCAAACTGTATTTGACTGTAATTTTGTAATGCTGAAAATCTCTCTTCCAAGAAGGATGATGAGTGAAATATTTTGGGGATGTCAGCAGAGCAGTCCTGATATTGCCAGACACAGAGCTCATTCTGATGTAACTGTTGTCTGGCATTTCAAATTGTGTCTAGATGACCAGCTGGGACATACTTCTGTCTTTCTGAAACATGTTCTTCCAGCTGTCCAGATCAGGGACTGGGTAAGGAGTTTCCTTCAGTTCCCTGTCACACATCGATGGCTAACAGCAACATCATTGCTCCAACATGGAGCAGGGATGTGGCTCAGGCCTGGGGAGCCAAGAGGGTCCAAATCTGTAATGATTCCCTTTACCAGGGAGTTTTACCAGACTTGTTTCTTTACACACTGAATAATGTCAAGACCTCCTTCTCCACTATTTCCCAGAAAATGAGTGCTAGTTGTCTCCTTCAATGCCTCAAATGTTATTAACACTGCTTAATGCAAGCACAGCTTCCTCCTTTCTTCCTATCTCTTTGCAAGCATTAGTGTGGTAGGCACATCCTACTTTCCAGGAAATCCATAATATGTTTGAAATGAATTAGAAATGGGAAAGAGGAAGCAAGAGGTTTGAAACCACACAAACCAGTAGCTTTTATTAGAATCTGAAATGTGGTAATGTATTAGAGCATATGTCATCTTTGCAGCTGGAAAAAAATGCACCATCACTACAGGATTTCATCTTTCTTATAATTTATGCCATTTATCTTCCGATATTAGCATGCTTCCAAAATCTCCTGCTGTTACTTGAATATGTGAGGCTGTAGTGTGCTGCACTCTATTCTCTCTCTCTCCTCAATTTCATATCCTGGCTCTGTCCCCAGACTGATCAAGAGCTAAGCCTACAGTTCTCAGTCTCTTTTAGTTACATTGCTGTGACTGTGGCTTGTTAGCTGGCCTTGACAGCAAAACTAGGTAGTCCTAACAGGTTTTCATACTTAGTTCTCCACAAAACTGGAATGTTTCCCTGTATTTCTTCACTAAGTTCATGCCTGTGATCAATGTCCAACTTTCTCTTAATACCTCTTAGTTTCTCTTACACAGCTTTGGTAATGGCTCACACCCATATAAAAAAAAGAGTATTCTTTCTTTGTAGAATACCTACAGATAATATTAATTTCTTTATTCTTCCAGACTCATGAGCAATTTTTGCCCAAGTAACATGGTAGTATTTCTATTGTACCAACACAGTAGATTTTCATTCCCAGTCTGTAGCAATTCACTCCATAGAGACAATATTTCTTCAAGTCACCAGAAATGTTTCTACAAAACGCTAATATTGATCTAATTGGTTCTATTTGTTTGTTTGTTTGCTCTTATATTTTCTAACTTTACTCACATTCAGTCACCTGATTACTACATGGTTTTCACAGTTTGGTGTTAGCCTTTTTTAAGCAATAACACATATTCTTTTCCATATTTTTCTACTGACTTTTCTTCTTCCTGCACTGCTGTTTACTATAAACAGGACACAAGTTTATTAACAGAAATGATAACTTAATAAGGTAATACAGTGTTTCCCACTGTTGTGACAGCCACCATTACACCAACCATTTGGCTATTCTGGGTTAACAGCTTGAAGTTGTCATTGAGTGTTTACTAGAGCATTTGTAAAAGCCAGGAAAGCCTGAAAAAAAAGTGTTCTTTTCCCAGGCTAGTAAAGAGGTGAATAGCTAGGAGTGGTAACCACTCTCCTGGTGAGCATATTATTTCAGACAGCTTGACCATATAAGAGTTCATTGCTGATCTATGACCAGTCCAGCAAGGCTCTGAATTCTTTTTGGGTAAAGAATGATTTGAAGAATTTATTACAAAAACAACACATTTGCATGCCTTCAAGGGAACTTTCTTTCTCCTTTCAAAAGCTAAATATATCTTGAAACATAAAATCAATTGCCAAATGGACTTATGTCACATACTCACCTACGTATATGCTTAAATTGTGCGTAACTGATTATTTACATGTTATCTCGAGCTCTTTGCTCTCTGGGACAAGCAAAACAGTGATGTTCTAGAAGACATTACAGGACATGTCTTTGTAACATCTGATCTGTGCTGCAACCTCACTTCATTAACCTAGGATGTGAACTGATAGCTGCCTTTGCTCCTATCATACCAGTATCTAATGTGGTCTCGTCTTCATGACCGCTCTGTAAAAGAATTCTGACTTCATACTCATAGCCATGTTTGGAGAGATGACACTGCGAAAGTTTTAATTGTATGGTTGACTCATGGAAATTATTTGTTTTACATTGAACCTCAAGAGGTTTTGTGAAGGTAGACTGCCTCTTCTAATCTAAAATGACTTTACCAGAAGATACCTGGTTTTGAACCTTTTAATCTTTACATTTTATTTCAGATTGTTACTGTATCCCTGTCTCAGTCTGAGGAGACGGGAACGTTCGCTAAAGAGGATGAGTTATGAGATAGACCTCCTCTTTCTCAGCAATTGTAAATTCGAAATTAAGGGGCTTTAATTGAGGAAGTGTGGAAAAAAACAGAAGAAATAACAACCCTTTATTAAAAGATATATGTATGTCAGCAAAACCAGTAACAGAACACAAAAAAACTAGACAGTAGTCCTAGGAAAAAAAAAAAGGTCTGAATGCATACTTCTCTGTCCTTTAGCGCAGTCCTAACCGTGGCCTGCAGGGGGCGCTGTTGGATCACTGGAGGTGCAGCGCCTGCAGTGCTTGTTGTTCCCAGATGACGGTGTTCCAAGGCTCTTCCCTTCTCTCCCAGCAAGCACAGACCTCTCCGATGAAAAACCAGTAGGTCCCAGCTGGAGTCACGAGGCAGTGTGCGAGCCGACCGAGTCCGGTGGTCTGGCCTCACCAGGACAAAAAGTCAGAAAGAAAGACTTCCAGGCCTCCTCTCCAAATGCCTGCACGCAGACCCCCGTCTCCATCCCCAAGAGCGAACTCTGCCGTCTGCCCTCTCCTCTGTCCAGGCCACCAGCTCCCCAAATCTCCAAAACCTTCCGCCCTCCCTCACTCCAGCACTCGATGGGCCATTAGCCAGGAATGCAGTCTGGCCAGCCATTTCTTTTGTAAGGCTAATTGATTCCCTTCCCCCTTCCCTATTCGAACTCTGTTTTCTCTTATAGGGAAACAGGGAAAGAAAAATTCCTCTCTCAGATTTATAACCTATAACAATCCCTTTTTCTGGCAAATATCCTCCATTATAGGTGCCAGTAAAAAAGAAATTAGACTGTATTTCTTGTTTGAATATACATATATATACATTTGCATGCATGTACACAAAGCTATATAAATAAAAATTACTAAATTGAGGAGATTCCTTTATCTTTATTGATGCTAAAATTAAATGCCTTGCAGATCAGAAGCAGAGGCATTTCTGACATTTTTTGTCTCCTTGAAGAGGGAAATAATGGTTCATTTTTAACATTTAAATATTTTAAGCTTTACTAGATATTGATTTGTGGTTCTGACACCACAGATAATCAACATAACAGAACCACATGCAAAAACATTCTGCTTTGGAGCCATAAAGTATTAGAGCTGACTTCCTCCACTAGGTCATAAACCAGGATGAGTTATATGACTGTTAGTAGTATCTTACTATTTACAGAAGAAAAACAAAAAAATATAGCAGAGGTAAGAGTTAAGTAATGGAAATGCACAGCTTACCTTTCCAGCTCAGAAAAAACTTCATAATCTGAATCTGATCCCTTGTTGCAGCACTGGAACAATTTGCTTTAATTTTTATATTTTTTTTAAATTTGTTGTGATGCATTGATACACATTTTGCAGTGATGAATCCTATGGAGCCTTCCAAATGAGACATAGACTCTGATATGTCACCTAGGCCATTAAATAAACTCCTCTGCAAACAGAGGTTTCTATGAACCTTACATAGGTCTAGAGGAGCACATGGTAACAGAATCACAGACTCAACTATGTTGGAAAAGACCTCAGAGATTATTGAGTTTATCCTTCATAAAGAAGCTACAGACAGATACCAGGACACAGCCCAGACACCCAAGTTCAAGCTTCTGAATTCCAACAGGCTTCCAAGTCAGAAAACATGCAGACAGTTAACTTCTGCTTTGAAAAGAAGGATGAGGACTTCAGACTGAAGAGCTGAGCTATGTGAAAGAGGGCTTTATTTATTTATTGTTGTTCTGAAATTAAAAGTAACTTAAGAATTGCTTGTACTGGAGTTGTTGATGTGTTTGACTCAGGTAGAAAGCAAGGCCAGCCTAAGAAATGTTCCCTGAACAGACTGCTGAGTGAATGCACTGGTTTGTGTAAATGTTTCCTAAAGAGCACCACTGGAAAGGCGGAAGAGTACTGGCGTGAAAAAGGAAACTAGCAAATTGCATTTCCAATGCTATCTTTCATTCATGTCATATCCAGTGCTAACTGTTGCTCTAAGTAGTACCTTAAGTTCCTGTAATAGGCACAGATTTAAAAGGTGTTCCCTTTTTTAATTATTAATTTTGCCCACTGTGCTATGCATTTGGTAGATTTTTATTTTGCTTCCTCCCTCATGTCTTAGTCCGAACATTACTGTCATACACTGCTCCAGGGAAAAATCTAGTGATTTCTTCAACCCACACAGCTGTGAAGATGTGGCAAGCAGGAGTCCAGCAGGAGAAAACATGACCTAGAATTTAGAGCCCTAGTCTAGCTTCAAACACCTGCCCTAATATAAACTCCCTGTGGGCCCAAGAAGAAGTTTCTTTGCAGTTCACTTTTTCTTCAGTGAAATAATAATAAGCCCCTGTCCCTCAGAAGTAATCTTGTGGAAATCATATCACAGGCTAAAAAATAGTTAGGTACAAATGTTGGAACCATCAGCTTTTTTAGGCAGATGTAAGGGAAGGGGTAGAAGTTTCCATCCCAGGATAGGAGTCCACATAAGCTTTAAAAGGAGAAGTCTAAGCAGTCTTTATCTACTGCCAAAGCTTTCGCTGCCTTTTGCTTATAACATCTTCACTGTTTGCAGACATTTCTACCAACTGCCAAAGCCCAGAACTTGCATTACTGAAGTTTTGCCATCAATTGGAGCTGATTCAGCCTCTGTGTGTGTACATGATTATCATATTTAGATATTTATGCACACAGCAAGAAAAGCAACATTTCATCTGAAAGAATCTGATTCAACATCTACAGACAGCTTCCTATAGAGTCTTGTAAAGTAGGTCAGTAAATCAAATCGCCAATAACATATTGCTTTTCTATGGATTGTTGAAAGCAGGCAAAAATAACCTCACTTAACCTATTTGTACTTTTATTTCCTGTTTATGAAATCAGTTATCAACAATATAATTTCATTTCTTGCTGAATCCTTCTTAATCATCTAAGTTCATTAAAGAAAAATTTTGAGATGATGATTCTCAAAAAACTGCAGACTTGGTTCTCCATACCCTTAAAAGCATAGGAGCTTTTTGGATGTGCGGGGGTTTTTTTATTATTTCCTGTATAAATTACTAACATGTTACAGAGGAAAAAAAATTTGCTATAAACAGTAAAACTAGAAAATTTTGCAAAATCACCAGGTTCATAATTCCTTGTCTTTCTTGGCATTTGTGAAGGTTTTGCTTGCGTGAAAATCAGACTCAAGCTCACAGCTGGGGTAGGAAGCGACAGCTATGGAAGTAGAGGTCTCAGCAGTATGATTCCAAGATTTTGGAAAACAGAGGTGCCATATTTTACTGAGGTCTTTTTTCCTTTCACTTATTGCAGTTGCAACTTCAAATACATGTAGGAACATGTCAGCTTAAGAGAAACTCTGGCTTTTGTGAAGAGTTTTCACGATTAGAGTTTAAGTTGTGCATTTCATAAGCTAAATATTTGTAGGAAATAATCTTCCTCTTTAGTTCAAGACATTAATTCTTCCTGGGGTGCAAAAAAGTTTCATTTTTTCTCTTTTTCTGTAACAGCCTTCACCAGAATACCAAAGTATAAGGTATACTTCAGTGGATAATTCACTGAAATAGTTTGTTCCTCTATCTTTAGTCTTACTGGGAAAGTAACTTTTTTAAACACCCAAAATTTAGGAGTGAGGGGGTTTTTTTGGCAGAACCAAGCAAAAATCTTACCTCTTGAAACTAATTTTTACGACTTAAAGACTTTTATATTTAGATGAGCTTATTCTATTACAGTATGCAGCCACTTTGTTTGTGTATCTCTACATTCTTTTTCCATCTTTCCGTATTTCCCTGAATTACTACCTTTTCTTGCAGCCTCATCTACAGTAATTTTGTACTTTTCTATTTGCTCTTTGTTCTTCACAAGAAGTTATTCACTTAGGACCTTCATCCATTTGAAACATGATTTGTTAGCTTGGGAAGTAAGTAGATGTAATATAAGATGGAAGGGACTAAGAAGTTTTGTTTAAGGTATTCTATGAATGTCAGAAGATTATATAGAGCAATAAATAGCTTTTGTGAGTGATTCAATGCCAAACAATATTTTATGTATCTTCAGTGTAGTTCGTCCTTTGTGCTAAAAAATAGAAGAGAGATAAATAAATATTACAGAAACACAAACAGAAATAAATAAGAAGAAGCTATAATTTTTAATGTCTTTGCTCCTCTAGGGCATTGTTTTTTCAGTTTGAGCAGAGAAGCAATAAAACTAAGAGTGCATACACTAGAAAAAGCATGATCAGAGACCTGTAAGGAACATCTGAAATGATACACAGTCCAGCAAATGGCTGGGCATAGCAGTCAGTAACAGACAAAATTGAGAGCCAGCAAAGAAATAGAAAATATGCATACCATGCCACAGTTGAACACAGGAAAGAAAGGACAACATAAGATGACCAAGCAACAAGGAAAGAACAGACTGGGGACAGGGTTGAATTGAAGAGACTGAAGAAGCGAGCAGCTAGCCATGCTAACCAGTGAAAGGCAGCACATTTCCAGATGATGCAAGGTATCCACATGCCTCTCCAGTTAACCAGCCTCTGACTGCTGTTGGCTTGGTCCCACAGCCTTTGCTTATAAAGCCTCTTCCCTGCTGTTGCTGCTGATCAACGTATGGACTTTGTTAAAGAACGTACCATCTGGGAAAGCTCCTCACTCTGGGATTGAAGAGAAGACTGACCATAACTTGGTTACGACTATTTAATGTTTGTACAGAGTGCTGCCTATCTCGAGAACACAAACAGTAAGCACATTACAGTGAGTGCATCAAACACTGAAAGCTCAATAGAGAGTCATACAGTACAATTAGCCTACTGTCTTTTTTATTTTCTGTAGTAACCAGCAGTCTTTCTGTAAGGGGTGGATTGGCACAGTAGGGCTCACCTAGAAAATAATACCAATTATGACAAGTCATTTTAATGACAATTCTTTCAGTGGTGTCTTCATTTAAGCATTATTCCAATTTGAAATCAGTCTTCCTGGGAGTATGTAGGCAGAGTCTTGATAAGGCTCTGGAATTCTTTGAGATCTTGAGTGGAAAAAAAATGATAGAATCTCTAGGTTGCTCAGATCTGATCCATTTCCTTCAACTAAATATCTAGTAGATATGCTTTTGATTCCTCTCTTCTGTAATCACAAACTCACTTAAAGTAAGGAAAGCCAAAGAACAAGAACATTGTTCATATTATGCTCTATTATTCAAAAAGAATTCACAATGTAAAAGGTGGTGTGGTTCAAGGCTAGGTTCAAGGCCACGTTGGATGGAGATTTGAGCAACTTGGCCTAGTGGAAGGTGTCCCATGGCTGGGAGATTGGAACGAAATGGTCTTTAAAGTCCCTTCCAACCCAAATCATTCTATGATTCTATTATTCTGTGATTCAGTGTGTGATACTCTGGCTTTTACTTTTTTTTTTTTTTTGTGAGATGGGTGAGTACCTGAAAGTTGCTTGCCCATGTTTCCTCATTTTTGTCTCTGATGGGGTTTTGCAGTACATACTCGGGCATCTACTCTGTTCCATCTTATTCACGTGTTTATTTATTGCATGCATTTGAGGAGGTTCTTAGTAGCCTATGTGAAGCAACGGAGTAGTGTCAAGCCATTTACTCTTGACAGGTGTCCACATTTAAAAAAGCTCTCCCTGTATCTGGCAGCTGGAGGTCAGTCAAAAAAGCTTCATAGAAGAATGAGCTTGAACTTCCCTTTAGGTCAGGGTCTGTGTAGTTCGATACATCAAAACAGTTGTTTTCTGCTATTCTTTCTCCTAGATAATAAACGGTTTAATTTTTAGAACAGCCAGACCTGTATCTTTCATAAGCATGAACACCTTAAGATCAGCATACTCTTACAAGGTTTTTATTAACTGGAACAAAGAATGCATTGAAATGATACCCATCCAATACTGCTGAAAAAAACAAAAAGATACATCAGCCTGCATTGCACTGAATGCATAGCTTGCCTTGAACTGCAGTGATTGTTGTCTTTCTTCAGCACAGTTATACAAGGATTCCTCCTCCATTCCTGGCATATGCTAACCACAATCTAACGGAGAAGTAAAAATACCAGAAATTATTTCTGAATTAACTTTCACTTGAAAAAATGATGAATTATGCATTTTTTACCATCCTTTGTTTGCGAAGAAACTTTGTATGTTAATGCTTTCTTTGACACTGTTTTAAGAAAGCACCATGAACAGTCAATGTTCACGCAAATCCCTATGAAACCAAAATTTTACCTGAAATTATGTAAAAAAACCCCTCTGAGCCCGATCCATTTTCTTTTTGAATCACTGTCTGCACTCTATTTTTGCATAGTCCTGACTTTCATTTCCTCCAACTTCATTTTCAGCCTAACATATGAGTAATGAGGAAGAGAGCAAAATCACATGCCCAGAGCTTTTAAGGTTTAGGGGTTTGGCTGCATTTTGTCTTCAGGACAAAGATTATGAATAGCTTGAGTAGGAATTTATTATATATATTATATGTTATACAATATTTATAATATTATGAATAGCAACCTATTCTTTATGGGGTAGCAGTTATGTTCCCGAAAATGAAATAAAAAAAAGGGAAGGACTGGAAATGTGCAATTTGGCATTAAAGAAAAAAGAACAGTTGACCTCCATCTTCTCTACCCAGATGGAAGACAGTTGATGTCCATCTTCTTTACCCAGATGGAAGCATACCACAGATCAAATTTGATCCATAGAACATCAACTAGCATGCAGTAAATTATCAGTACCTTTCTCCTAAGTACTAAAAAAGGAACTAAAAAAAATTTCTAAATTACATTATAAATGATCTCTTCATGACCCTTCTCAATTTTAAGTGAAAATGGGCTTTTATTTAGAAAAACTATGAGAGAAGGAAGGGAGGAAGGGAGGAAGGAAGGAAGGAGGGAAGAAAAAAAGAAAGAAAGAAAAAGAAAGAGAAGGAAAGAAAAAAGGGAAGGAAGGAAGGAAGGAAGGAAGGAAAGAAAGAAAAAGAAAGAAAGAAAGAAAGAAAGAAAGAAAGAAAGAAAAAGAAAGAAAGAAAGAAAGAAAGAGAGAAAGAGAAAAAGGAAAGAGAAAGAAAGAAAAGAGGAGAAAGAAAGAGAAAGAAAGAAAGAAAAGGAAAGAAAGAAAAGGAAAGAAAGAAAGAGAGAAAAAGAAAGAAAAGGAAAGATATAGTAGGAATAATATAGTGCTGAGGGTCCTGTGGCCTGATTTGGCTTTTACTGTGCCCAGTAATATTTTGCAATGAGGTACACCACTTCGGAAATAAATTAACGGCAGGATGATCAGACACACAAAACTTCCTTAAACTTCTTGTCCCTGAGGGCCTCCCATGCAGGTAACACTGAAGTAGCAGAAAATGGTGTTTCCTACCTCTCTAGATGTCCCCCTCTGCACTGGGTCACAGTGGGAAAGCCTGTAGGAGAAGATGAATCTGAATCACACATATGGTTTAAAAGTGCCTTTTTCACTAATACCCCTCCTAAGTCTTATGAAGCTCATCTTAGCAAAAGCACAGGATCAGGGCCAGTTAGTCCAAAACCTACCACATTTTTCTGCCCCTGAGCCAAATACTCTAGAGGTAAGAACAACCCTCAAAACAATTTTCATCTTACCAGTTCTGTTTTGGAGAGGACTATTCACGCAACTTAATTTAATCATCAGATTTTAAACTAGTAAGTTAGGTGGTCATTCTCCATGTGTAGTCAGTAGACAGAGATGGGCTGCTCTAAGGGGTGATGTAGATACGTCCCATGTGACTTCAGGCACTTACTTAACTAAATCACCCTGATCAGTGAAGAATTAGATAACTAATCTCCAGAAGGAAACTTCAGGGAAGAAAAGCTTTTTCTCAGAAGTGTTTCTCTCTCTCCCCTACCACCTCTCTCCTTTTCTCTCTCTCTCTCCTTTCCCCACCCCTCTCCACCTTCCCCCCTGCCCTTTTCCACCCTCACTTTGATTGTTTAAGTGAAATAGGACAGCTCTGATTTCTGATTTACCCAGCTTGGTTAAATGCTTAAGTTAGATGAGAAAAAAACAGGCCTAGGCCCCTAATTTAGAGATCTAAATGCAGATGTTGAAAAGAAACAGTGTAAATACCTGCTGTACTTACACACGAGTTCCTCATCTCGTAAGGAAATATTATTCTCTTATTGTCTTTGGCCATCTGCACAAACAACTCTTCATAAGTATTCTCAGATAATATATTTATTGCCTAATTAATTAGCAGCACTTTTTATGATTGGAATATTTCAACCAGCAGATGAGTTCTTTGTCCTGTGTGTTTCTTTGTAACAGATAGTCTATCACTTTCTTACTGCTTTAAGCAAATAGGAGACTCAGTTGTGCTGTAAATATAGACAGAATGAATACCAGCAATACAGATCTTGAAAAGCTTTAAAACTGGACAGGGTGGCTAGCCACTGTCACGCACTCCAGGAGGACTGTGGGATATGTGGCAATGTAAATTAGTGCTCAGATATGTGAAACCCAGTCTTTCCTTAGCCAATACGTCAGGGAGTTACTGTTGTCACCACTTGGACAGCAAATGTGAACTATGTTGTTTCTTTAGATGATAGAATCAGGTATCTAAATTTGAGGGGTCAAATTTAAAATTTAGAAGCACAATGCTGCCTGATTATCTGTGAAGCCATGTTGCAGCCAGTGACATGCCTTTGAAAGTCTACCAGAGTAACCAAGACCAGAATCCAACTCTACAAAATATCCCATTAGAAAAAAAGCAGAAGTACTAGGTTGAAAGCAACACATGAAAGAATGACAGTGTGCTGAACTGAGTGATAAATTCATAACATATTTTGTCCTGAAAGAAAACATATCTAGTTTGTGAAATAGTAGGAAAAGGTTATATGTCTAGGGTCTTGTGTGTGTGAAAGCCTGTGTGGTTTGTTCTCAAGGTGACTACAGGAATTTCAGTGTGTATTTAACTCTGTGACTCCAACATCAAGCTCATTCTGCTTCACAAAAGTTATAAATCTGCTCCATCTAGTCAGGAATGCTTTTGACTTATTCACATAGAGTCCATGATGGGAATTTATGCTTTTCTCTAGGTCATTCTAAAAAATCCCAGACTGTAGAGGTAGAATCAGAGAGAGCTGTTGTGCCATTCCTTACTGCAGCACAATGGAGGATTGTTCTCTGTGTCTTGAGATCTCCTGAGCCCGTCTCCTGAGAGATTTGTGACTGAGAATGACATCAGCAAAGATCCAATCTTCGAAGAAGAAGTAACCTTTTACCTTGGTAAGGTTTGCAAATACCCATGGTTTAGAAAAGTGTTTGGGTTTTGTCACAAAATTTGAATTATGCTGAGTATAGTTTCAAGTGCTTCACCTTTACTGAGTCTCAGAGTTTTTTTGAAACACATTCAGAAGCTGAGTCTGAGCAGTTTCAGAGTTTTTCTCTACACATTCTTCGTTCTTTCATATCTTCCCATTAGTAATTCAACGCTGCGTATCATGATGTCACTTCATCCATCCCGTATTTCCACGTTCACATGCCACGACACTTACGGCAAAATTAGCCCTAGCATATCCCTTGGAGCGGGCCAATAATTGAGGTCAGCTCTGAGGGAACCAATCTTTTGTCACTTCTACCCTGCCTCACTACAAGTATATACATGTACACTGTTTCATCCTGTGCACTGCTAAGCTCTGGACAAATTAGTGGACATCAAAACTTGGAAGTTTCAAAAATTATGTGAAGCATAATGGTATGAAAATTATGGGGAAAACTTCAACATGAGAACAAAACCTCACCTTCACATGGTTGTTTCACAGCTGAAACATTTCTTTGGATTGCTGTTTCATCATTAGCTCCCTTACAGAAGTTTACTCTTCCCAGGGGTTTACAAGCGGATCTGCTGGACTATAAAAAAGTCTTAAGCAACAAGATCATCTACATAAAGCAGCTCACAGCCACTATAGACTAACCTGCTATGGGAAAATATTCTGTTGAAATATAAAAATAATGGCAATCCTATTTTGAAAATGAAATAATTGCTGAAATTATAGGCAATTCTACAGGGTGGAGTCACTCCAGACAAACACTCACACAATTGTCCTTACCACAGTAATGACTTTGGCTCTGCACAGGCGAGGCCACTCTGGAGTCACAGGTGAGAACCCAGTGAGCACCAAACAAAAAAGCTAAAAGGTACTCCTGCCAACCCCATCATCATTCCTAAGCTAATACAGGGTAAAAATGAAGAGAACAAGTGGTGGTAAGGCCACACACTATTGCTCCTTTTTGATGGAACAAAAGGGGGTGAAAGAGAGCCTAAATAATTCCCAGTATAGCTGCTAAATGTATGCCACAGCAGCATGGATTTTCTGACTCCCATCTTGCACATTCACCATTCATACTAGCTTCTTTGTTTAAAAACTTCAAAAACATGTTACTTCAAGTATGTTTATTGGTAGGCAGGCTTTTTTTCACCCTGGTCACATTCCAAACTGAATAATTATAACCTGTCTGCTGAAAACTCCCACCACAATTTCATTTGGCTCTACTGTTCTAAACTACTATGCAGAATAGCTGCGTGCTAAACAGATTCCCTGTAAAAATGGGCAAAGCAATTACACATGCCAGCAAAAAGGTTCCCTAATCTCTTTGAAAGTTTGGAAAGCACTTCAGATTTTACCTGAGTGGAAGAGGGATTCAACAACAAAAGATGTGATGTATGCTGAAGCATACGTGTATAAAAACACATGTACTGAACTTACCAATTACACTTGCAAGACACAGTCTACATGAAAGCTATGTTTTAGGAAAAAAAAAAGCCCACCACAATTAATCATTTGTATTTGAATAGAGGAGGGAAAAATCAGAAAAACACATGCTTTTCATTATTTTCTCATTGTCTTCTCTACAAAGATTCATGGACTACTGTCTCTGTAGAAAGCCACTACTATACCCATACCCCCTCTGTGAATTTCATACAAGTCACACACATTCCCAAGAAATTGTCTGCTCTAACTTTTGTTGATAGGTGTCACAATATTTCATAGTAAAAAGCCACAGCATGTGTTGCAAATAGCAATAAGACTTGGTTTTGAAGACATTTTGCTTTTTATAATAGACTGGGAATTCCATTAAATGAAACAGACTGAAGTTCACTGCTTCTGTATGGCTTATCAAGCTGAACAAGTGAACTGGATATAAGCATCTCCGCTGCTTTTATGAAGACGTAAAATTGAGCAATAAAGTAAATTTTGGTGATGAGAAGATAGATTGTGGATTGCCTTTTGGTATGGCATCAGCTGAAGGAAAAGGGCTTTTCAGTTTTTCATCCTCAGGAACCTAAATAGGAAATCTCACCCTTGGCTTTTACTCTTGGTTGTCTGCTCCCTTGACAATATCTGTGCACACAATGCAGTCATTCTCTTCCAGCTGATGAACTCCAGGTATATCTATGTCAAACAGCGAAGTATTTTGATTGCAACATAGGCCTTTGAACTAAAGCTTCAGAAGAATGTTGACACAGAACTAACAATGCTTAGCAATTAGCTTAAGTGCTCTCCCACTGAAATGTAATCACCACTCCAAATAAACCAGCTCCTCCTCTGGAGAGCAAAGAGAAGGTGATTTTGGCCACAAGTCACCTCCTCACTGGGGAGGACTAAAAGTGACACATTTGCCCTCTGGGTACTAGGTGTCAATGAGCCCTTCCCAACTCCCTTCAGCAAAAGTCTCCTGGCGTGTTGATGATGGGGTGGGACCTCTTGTGGACAGACGTCTAAATAAAACTAGGAGGCCTAGAAATATTGTGTAAAACTGGTTTGCTCAGGTATCCTGCACATCTCCTGAGCCTGTAGGCACGAGGGGGAAGCCAGAACTCCCAGGAGTACTGCAGTTCTCAGAGTGGTTCCTAAGGAACACAAGACTGGAAATTAGGTCTGGGCCTGCACAGAAAGGAGGGCTCAAAGTACCTGGGGCATCCATGGCTGAATAACAAGCTGGTGAGTAATCAGCTGGAGGATCCTTCACTGCATTTTGTTACATTGCTTCCTTTCTTACAAACCTAGGGGCTTGAAATTATTGACGATTTGTTTCGATACCTCTAATTGTATAAATATATTTTTAATCCATTATTTCCTTCTTCACTGTCCCTAGCTTTTTTTTTTTCCTGGTCAATAATTTGTGGTCAAAGCTATGTGGGTTTTTTTCAACAGTGGAGACAAAGAAAAGCACTGAATATTTCAGTCTTCCCCCTATTTTGTCCATTAGTTGCTTAGTTCCCCATAAATAATGGAACTGCATCTTCTCTAATCATTCTCTTACTTCTAACACAAGGTTATTGATTAATAAAGCTGTGGCTGCATAACAACCTTTTCAGGACGATAAATGTTCTGTATTTCTCGGCATTCTATAAAATTTTAAATTGCTCTAAGCAGAATTTTTCAGCCATTTTGTATTCACCTTGTAGTTCAGTAGAAGTTGCCATATTTCTTGAGTTTGCTTGTAAGAATGTCATGTGAGGCCATAAGAAAAGCTGCAGTAAAGCCAAGGTAGCGTACAGCTTCAACTGCTCCTTCTTTAAAAAAACCTTTTTCCATCCTGATCTACAATGAAAATCTACAATGTTCTAATGCTTGTGCACACCTAAAGTGAAGTGCCCAAAAAGAACACAGTTTTAAAAGTGATCCAAACCAGACCTATTAGGGCCCCTGAATTACAGGGCTCCCCACAGCTTCCACCTCTTACCAAACATGTAGTACAAGTGCTCGGACCCTTTGCTTTCCTCAATGCTTTTAAAAATATAATTCTCTTTTTTAAGATGGCTGTCATTAGTGGTAACCAACTCCCATCAAATTAAACAGAGACTAACAGAAGTGCAGCAAATCTAGACTGTGACCTTGGTATTTGTAACTATGCCAATAAACCTTCCTACCATCAGCCTGGCTGTGCAGAACCAGCATCACAGAATTTGAGACTGTACACGAGAATATGTCCTACCTGCTCCTGTGCAATATCCCATTATGTGACTCTCATGCATGAATGTATCTGTTCATGTGGGTATTTGGGGCTGGTCCTGTTTAACATCTTTGTTGATGATCTGGGCATGGGGATTGAGTGTACCCTCAGTAAACTTGCAGGTGACACTAAGCTGGGTGGTAATTTTGATCTGCTTGAGGGTAGGAAAGTTCTACAGAGAGACCTGGATGGACTCAATCAATGGGCTAAGTACCAATGCATGAGATTCAATAAGGCCAAGTGCCAGATCCTGCACTTGGGTCACAGTAATCCCACACAGAGCTACAGACTGAGTGAGGAGTGGGTTGAGAGCTGTTCAGCAGAAAGGGACCTGGGGGTCTGTTTGACCGCTGGCTCCATATGAGAGAGCAGTGTGCCCAGGTAGCCAAGAAGCCTAATGGCATCTTGGCCTGTATCAAGAACAGTGTGGCCAGCAGGTCTAGGGCAGTGATCATCCCCCTGTACTCAGCACTGGTGAGGCCACACCCCAAGCACTGTGTTCAGTTCTGGACCCCTCGCTTTAAAAAGGACGTTGAGATACTGGAGTGCGTCCAGCAAAGGGCAACAATACTCATGAAAGGTCTAGAAAACATGTCTTATGAGGAGTGGCTGAGGGAGCTGGGCTTATTTAGTCTCAAGAAGAGGAGGCTCAAGGGGGAACTCGTCTCTCTCTACAGCTGCCTGAAAGGAGGTTGTAGTGAGGTGGGACTGGTCGCTTCTACCATGCCTGCAGTGAGAGGACTAGAGGAAATGTCCTTAAACTGAGACAAGGGAGATTCAGATTAGATATTAGAAAAAAAATTGTCACTGGAATAGATTGCCCAGGGCAGTAATGGTGTTGCCATCCCAGAAAGTGTTTAATAGGCATCTGGATCTGGCTCTGGGTGATATGGTTTAGTGATTGTGCTGGTTTAAAAGTTAACCAGCAGGGGAAATGAACTCAACTCAAAAGAGAGATTGTAAGTCAGAATAACAATTTAATAAAATAATACAATAAGCACAACTACACAGACAAGCAATTGGTATCAACCCACAAAACCCAAATGTACAACCTGGCACCCCAGGGCACAAACAAAACAGTGCTCCCTGGGCCCCCCCTGAGTCCAAAGCAAAGGGAGAGGGGAAAAACCTGCTGGTGGGAGAGCTGCTGCAGTCCAGCTAAAAGTGGTGATTGTAGTCCAGCCGAGGGTGGTGGTGAGCTGCAGTCCTCCTCTGGGTCCCACGAGTGGAGAGAGTGGCAAGGTTCTGAAACTCCAGGTTTATATATTCTCCAGCTCAGGCAGCAATGCTTAGCCCCTCCCCCAGAGTGGGGAATTCCATAAAAGGATGTTCAGCCCCTCCCCCAGAGTGGGGAATTCCATAAAAGGATGTTCAGTCCTTCCCTCAGAGTGGGGAATTCCATAAAAGGGTGTGAGGGTGCTCAGTCAGGGAATTTCCACAAAAGGGCATGAGGACAGGAGCATGGGGGGTGGGGGGGGCACCTCGCAGGCCTCTACTGACAACAGTTTCTGTGAAATGGCATGGAGGGCTATAGAATACACAGGTTTGGGCTACACCCATCCAATGATGAATTGGTCCCAGCTGTTCTAACTAGGACAGTGATTTAGGGGTTACAGAGGCAGTACTGGGTTGACAGTTCGACTGCATAATCTTAAAGGTCTCTTCAATCTTGATGATTCTATGATGAATCTGTGATATTTGTACCCCTCCAACATAGTGTTTTCCTCAATGACACTGGGTTAAGGAAGCAGCTGGGGAACTGAGGCACAGAGAAAAATGCAGCATGTCCATGGCCTCACTGGCTAAAGCCAAGTGGGCAGGCACTGCAGTCTGGCTTCACAGTGCACTCAGCCAGCACTTCCCCAAACGGCCCAAACAGTTTCAGTAGTTGCTCCATTCCATTATTTGTGTCCAGTGGTTAAGTTTGGAAGGTTGCTGCTGCCATGACCGGCTCCTAAACTCCATCAGGCCAGTGTTCACATCATTTCTTCACAGCCTAAATACCAAGTTGTGTTAAATGGTCCTTAAATCTAAGTACATTTGAAACTGCCTACAGCTTTTTCATTTTCAATTCCTCCTGATTTCTCTGCTCTCCATACTCATTTTGCTTTATTGTTTTCCTTCATTATTTTTCCAATCTATGTGGGTCCCTACAATTGAATAATTATCCTGTCATCATTCTCCAGGTTGTCTTCAAAATCATTCTAAATCTTATCCTGCTAAACAACCAATTCTCTTTTCTCCTCTCTCCTGTACTGCTGTCCTCTACTTTACCTTGTGTTTATTTGCTTTGACTTGCTTTCTTTTTATGTTTCAAGCTCTCCAAGCAAGGACAATGCCTGCATGCATAAAATGCACCATAATTCTATGATGCCATTTAAGAAATAGGAATATAAAAAGAAGGTTGTTTTAACAATCAAAATAAGCACATGTGCTTAAATGTCTACTGTAAAAAAGAAACAAGTAGATCTATGGTAAGACCTCATACCAGCACCTAACTGGCTCATCTTTTCCTTTCCCCAGCTAAGCAGGCAATGAACAGACAAGGCAACTGCTTTTTTCAGAGGCAGAGTGAAGGCAATGGCTTCCGGAGGCAGAGAGGTGCACTCACTGACACATGACTTGACTGAAAAGCAAGATGAGAGATGTGCTGGTTTGGATTACACTGTTTTAGTTCACTTTATTGTTATCAATGCTAATCTTTGGAGGAGCAAGGGAACAGTTGCTGTCTGTTCCACTTTGCTTGCCCAACCATCCACATAAGCCCTCATAGCTTGTTTTCCAGGCAGAGACCCCACAGCATCTCTGCTTCCAAATTTTACTGTGAAAAATTACTTTTAATACAAAAGAGTGTGTTAACCACAAGTACATGGTTGGGATTGACAGGTTGATTTTGAATCTGCTACCTTTTGAGAGTGACATTTATTACAATTAATCCAGGGGACATTTCTCCCAATATGCACTTTTAAGCATCAAAACCAAACACAGCTGTCTTCTTGCCAATAAATTTATGTCAGTAGAATGAAGAAGATTTGAAATTCTGGTAAGTGAAAACTTTCTGGTGGACTGGCTACCTGCATATTTTCAGTGCTACTGTATCTCAAATTTCTGCATAAACAAATCACAATTATTTTTCTTGTAAAATAATCTATTTTATTTTTTTTTTAATCCAACAATGCTTCAGCACTTCTTCCTTCAATCTAGATGATTCTTAATTTTGTTTCTAGGAAATACTCCATGAAATAGTGGTTGTCTGAAGTGGTAGAATTATCACATACTTTAAATATCAGCTCTACTGAAATTATGCAATTAGGTCATGACTGATGTGGCTTTCTAAGAATCAAGTCTAAAATTTAACCCTAAAAGAGTCTTTGTCCAAGAATTCCACACTAATGAAGAACACTATGGCAGGATAAATAATTTACTGAGTAATACAAGTGTCTCTGAACACTACAAAATTAACTTTAAAGGAACGTAAGAAATACCGTTGGAGTTGCAGAAAGTTTTGTTCCAAATTTCACTGCATAGGTTAAGTAAACAAAAATGTCTCCAGGCAGAGAATTCAAGTTCAAGTCCCTGGTATTTCTCAACAAAATCAGATGAAGAAAAACATTAAAGGCAGATCTGCAAATCTTCCTGTGAAATGCACAGGAATTAAAAAGCCTGTTTGCCTGAAGGAATAGTAAGTGAAAAAGCAATTGCAAGTCACACTACGAAACAACTGGACCTGCAATCATGTGCTATTTAATTGCATGTTTTGGAGCCTTGTATACACTCACAAGTCCTGTCTCTGGGATCCTAAGTGCTAGGTCAAAAACACTGAAGCCACAGAACGCAAATATCTGGATGAAAGTGAAACTATTCAGCAGGCTCAAATCAATTTGGAAAAAACAATGGCTTTGGACCAGTAGATACTGTAAGCCAGATATTACTTTTGGTCCTGCAGTCTCTGGCTTTCCCACTGCTGCCCATAACTGTTTTATCCAGTTTTTCTGTCCCTTACTTCAGTAAAAGGCCATTTTCCCTGTCTGATTATTGTTTTATTTAAATACAAATTTTGGATCAGTCTCTTGTCTCCTTGCATATTTAGTAGAACTGGAACACTCATCTTAAATATACACCATATCACACATTCAAATTTGGATTTGGCTATTTGGCTAAAGTCCAGTGCCTGGTGGGAAAACCTACCCCCATTAACCCCACTAGCCACAGCTGTAGCTTTTTGTTTTGTTATCAGCCATGAGCTTGCTATTTGCATACAGCTTCTGCCCATTACAGTCCAGTTTGAAGTCAGGTGGGGGTATTGGATCTTCCAGATTTCTAGGGAAGAAGCCACTATGGCAGTGCACAAGGGTGAAATGCACAATGGTCATGAGAAGTCCAGCAACCCATGTGGGTGAGCACATGTAGAACAGAGCAAGGCAATGAATGAAGATAAGTGAGTCAAGAACAATTCCATCCTTCCTTGCTGTGACAACCTAGACAAAGACTATTTATAATTTCTGATTTTCAGTAGTACTCTGTGTGTTACTTGCAGAGCATCTTGGCTTCCCCTTTGCAAAAAGGCAGTTTGCCACCATCAGGAAAGAAGGGGCATCCAGAAGAATTACTGCATTCCAGAAGAAATGCACTACAGGGGAGCATGTGCCCATGCAGATGAAGCGGCATTTCAGTTCAACACCTTTACACTTCAGTGACACATCTAGGCTGATTCCATAAGAAAGACCCAAAGCAGTCTGGCAACAGTCCTGCTAAGAAATTCTCACTATGTTTCTTTTACACCTTTTTTTTTTTTCTTTTAATGCGTGTTGGGCCTTAAGCACTTTACCTAAAGGGTGGTCTCATATTAACAGCCATCCTCCTCTAGAACCCAGCTGGGCAGCCTGCACTTTTCCTCTCCTTCCATAGTGTCTCTGGGCAGGATGCAGTACATCTCCCTCCTTAGAGCCATATGTGCTGCCCCCTCCAGCCTTTTGACACAATGCAAGAATAGAGAAAAGGGAGAGTGCCTACATCTGTTCTGGTATGCTGAGATTTTTAGTAGTGTCTGAACTACAAAATAAGGCTGAATGGTGGTACTTCAAGAGTTTTGTATGTTTTATGTGCAGCAGTTGACTCTTTAATATGTGTTTGAGCTGCAGCACAATTTAAAACCAGAAATATTGTGGACATCCTATCATGCTATTTAGAATCATGAGCTTCAGATTCAACTATTTGAATTTTTTCTCCCGGTCTGCAAAGGGATGCATGAAATATTGTAGGTTACCATTAATTTCTAAATCTACAATGGATTTTTTTTGTGAAATCACAGCTATAAATCGAAAAGCAAAGTATTTTGGCACATTCATGTTTTAAATTTCAAAAGTAATGTTTTGGCATTTAGAACATAATTAATTCTAGGATAGTTAGCTACAGTTGGAAGGAAATGTAAAATGTTGCAGTTACCACAGTCATGTTAACTCAGCTACACTGTATGCATATAACTCTGTTCATCATGAATGGATGTAACAAGAGAGACTTGATTTCACTTCCAGTGAAAGGGCAGTGGGGAGGAAAGCATTAATGAAAAAATTGCCAGTATTTCTTGGAACTGGTACTTGTGCATCCACATTGAAGTGACTTTGTCCTAGAAGTACCAAGATAACTTTGAAGAGATTTAGTATTCACTAAATGACAATACTCAGACAACTAACATCACTGATATATTGTTTTATGTTAGAAAAGCTCTCCGTGATCTGAATTGTCTTTCTGAGCTTGATTTCACCTTCTAGTCCATAGACTCACAGAATCATTAGGTTGGAAAATACTGCTAAGATCATCAAGACCAACCCTTTACCCAGCACTGCCAAGTTCACCACTAAACCATGTTCCTAAGCACCATATCTACGTATCTTTTAAATACCTCAGTGGTGACTCAACCATTTCCCTGGGCAGCCTTTTGCATTTCTTGACAACCGTTTCTGTGAACGAATTTTTCCTAATATTGAATCTAAACCTCCCCACCCCCACGCCAGCATAACTTGAGGTAATTTACTTTTGTTCTATTCCTTGCTACATGGAAAAAGACACGGATCCCCATCTCACTGTAGCCTCCTTTCAGGTAGTTGTAGAGATCAATAAAGTCTCCCTTGAGCCTTCTTTTCTCCAAGTTAAACAATATCAGCTTCCTCAGCCACTCTTCACAAGACCCCATATATCTCACAATATCCTTCTGGACAAATCGTCTGACCCACAGCTGGATAGACACATCATGTGGTGGGTAAGCAATTGGCTCATGGTCGAGCACAGAGGGTAACAGTGAACTGGGTAACATCAGACTGGTGACTTGTCACTAGTGGGGTTCTGCAGGGCTCCATCTTGGGCCCTGTGCTCTTCAACATCTTCATAAATGACTTGGACATAGGACTGGAAGGGATACTGAGCAAGTTTGCAGATGACACAAAACTTGGAGGAGCTGTTGACTCCATCAAACACAGGGAGGCCCTACAGAGAGACCTCAACAAATTGTGGGACTGGGAATCACCAAACATATGCAGTTCAACAAGGGAAAGTGCCGGATTCGGCACCTGGGATGGCAACCCCAGATGTACATACAGACTGGGGAACGAGATGCTGGAAAGTAGTGCCATGGAAAGGGACCTAGGGGTCTTGACTGATGGCAAGATGAATATGAGTCAGCAGTGCCCTGGCAGCCAGGAGGGCCAACCATGTCCTGGAGGGTATCAGGCAAAGAATCACCAGCTGGTCAAGGGAAGTGACTGCCCTGCTCTGCTCTGCACTGGTGCAGCCTCACCTTGAATATTGTGTGCAGTTTTGGTCACTGCAATGTAAGAAAGATATTAAGCTATGGGAGAGTGTCCAAAGGAGGACAATGAAGATGGTGAAGGGCCTTGAGGGGAAGCCATAGGAGTGGCTGAGGTCACTTGGTCTGTTCAGCCTGGAGGAGTCTCCCTCATTGCAGTCTACAACTTCCTTGTGAAGGGAGGAGAAGGGACGGGCACTGGTATCTTCTCTGTGGTGACCAGCGACAGGACCTGTGGGAATGGCCTGAAGTTGTGTCAGAGGAGGTTTAGGTTGCATATTAGAAAAAGGTTCTTCACTGAGAGGGTGACTGGGCACTGGAATAGGCTTCCCAGGGAAGTGGTCACATCCCCAAGCCTGACAGAGTTCAAGAAGTGCTGGGACAATACTCTCAGGCACATGGTGTGATTCTTGGGGATGGTCCTGCACAGGGATAGGAGTTGGACTTGATGATCCTCGTGGGCCCCTTCCAACTCGGCATATTCTGTGATACTCTGCTTATTGTGTGAGAGCATGTAGGAACGTCTGGCTTTATATATCATTCCTGTAGCTAATCAGATATTAACTGGAATCTACCTGTCTTGGAGGACTGGTTATAGTTTTATTTTGCTGCTACCAGTAGCTTAAATTCAGCCCAGGAGTAAGGAGTTGATCCAAATGCCATTGAATATCCACTCTCTCAGAAACTGGAGAAGATGACAAGTTTTAGGTTCAAAACAAGCACAGTTCCAGTCCAGCTTCCCCTGTATCCTGAGGTCAGGTGCACACTCAATGAGGACGTTCACATAAAATATTGGTTTAGGACTACTTCTGCTCATTATTGAAAGTGATGACTATCTTCCAAGAGTAATCATTTCTTTCTATGAATTGAACAGATTTCATTCAAGCTCCTAACAGGAAGACACCAAAGTGATAAAAGAGGACACTGAAATGCTCTCTCAGCCCTGTGGGCAATGCTTGCCTGGTGAAACAGAGACTGAAAAGACAAGGTTGTACCAAGTAGTTCAAATGGTGTTGCAGTAGTTCAAACAGAAGGTTAAAAATGTTCCTTCCCGAGGTTTCAAGTTTTTCTTCTCATCTCTTTAAATCTGTTTTGTAAGATAGTGACTGGGTGATAATGAATGCTATCCATTTACTGCGCTTGCTGAATATATTGATTAATTATGCCCAACACTTTGAAGATAAAGTACTGTGTTGTTAATAAACACAGTCTAATGATTCTCTCCTAGGTTTTTGAGCACTCCTCTTACTTTGTCCAAGGCGTAAATACCTCACTGCAGCTACAGGCAGCCAGGCTGACCAGCTGCATGGGCCACATGCTGATTTCTGCTGAAGGCTTTCACATCAATTGTTCCATGGCCATTTCCATTCCGTTTCCCTCCATTGTCAACACCTCGTGCTATCTCCTGCTGTTGTTTCCTTGCTTGCTTGTTCAGGGCCAGGATAAGGGAATTTCAATAATTTCTAGTGAAAAGGGCCCTTTCTTTGCAGCAGGCTGCCATTTCCCTCTGCCTAATACACAAAGAAGGCGGCTAACAGGAGCACAACTGCTTTGATTGGCTGCTAACAGCCTTTGAGTGGAACAAAATGACCAAAAGAGAAGAAACACTAATTTCCTCTTCACTCTCCCCACACTGCCTCAAAGTAACATTAGGGGGTAATTTTCTTTGAGGAAAGAAAGAACTTTTCCTGGCCACAGGAGTGTGACAGAAGAGGTTGCTGAAATCAGCTGTTAGCACAGATTGATAAGTTTTTTACACCTAAAAAGACCTTTCATTTAGTTTTCTCTCTCGGACTCCTGCAGCACGTTTTGGAAAGACAATGAATATTGCTTTCACATGTAATTGCAGGAGTGCACCACTTTAAAGGTATTCAGAACCAGGCAAAGCACCACAGGAAAACAAAGAAACAATGTGAACACTTAGCTGCTAATATGAGCTGTCAGCGAGAATTAAACCTTCTGTAAGACACCCGTCTCAACCTCACCTGAGTTAAGAGAGCTGCTCCATTAGCTGATAGAAACACGGAGCTCATGGGAGCTGACCCTGCCAACACTTACACGTGCTTTGTTTTAAACTTATAAAATTACTCCCATTTGGGCTATCAATATGCACAGAGTTAACAACAGGCTGTAAGCGTTGGTGAGACCAAGACCTCAGTCCACTCCTCTACCAGCCACCCCAGGGGATCAAGACTGCACAAGTTCTCAGTGGGTCACATATCTCAAACATGCAGAGAGAAAAAAGATTTTGGTTGTAAGCTGTTGCTGTTATGAATAATACTCAAAGCAACTAAAAACGAAGCAAAATATCGCCTTCACTTTGTGTAATGTACACAACAGTCATAGGGAAATATTAATAAAAGTAGCAAAATCAGCCAGCTCTTTTTCAGTGCCTGAAACTGTGACAGCAACGATATGAACCCTTTCCCATACCTGAAGCATACCTAAATCTCTCTCCTGTTTCAAACCCTTGATGCTTACCAACCTCACTGAGATAACATTTTTCCTTTCTGAGACCAATCTGGCTACTTTTACTTCTATACCCATTTTTACAAAATTTCCAGGACTTCAACATATGTGAAACCTGGAATTAGGTCGTGGTTCCAAATTTGTTATGGAGGAACAGATAAAATCCAAAACATCACCGCATAAACCTTATTTCATTAGGAAACCACGCCAAAAATAAGAATGTATGTCAAACTACAAAAATTGCTAAAGGGTTAAGAGCAGACACAGTATGTGAAGTTATTTTTCTTTCTATCCTTCGCCAAGCTAGATTTAAATGTGTCTACAGCAATACTTCTTATAACACTGTAATATAGCATTGTGATCCATGGCAGTAACCATTTTGAATATGATGCTATTAACACACAGAAGTCATCTGTTGCAATTCCATCAAACTATTCCATTCTGAGGTCAAAAATGTTTTTCCTCTCTCCATCTGCTATAATTTTGGAGATTCATTGAATAAAGAAGACAAAAATTCTAAATACTGAGCAAATCTATTTTAAGAAGTATATTTATCACAAATCTAATGTGTTGGGTGACTAATAACATACATGTGTGCACTGTGCTTGCCAAAAATATCAACATTTCCAAATAGTTACCACATTTACAATTAAAATAATGTATTTGCCAAATGTTTGGTTGTTTTTCTTTGTTTTATTCAAATGATGATTTGTCTTCTGGTGCAAGTGCAGAACAAAATTTCCTGAGTATCAGAAGTAAAACATTAGGGAGAGATTCTAGTGTCTGACAGAGCTTCATTCAGCTCTCAGCCACACAATATTGCTTAGATAATATCAGGTTTGTCATTGTTGTAGGAGGCCTAACAGCATCCTAACAAGGAAAACTGAAATGAGGCTTTGAATTTTGCCTCTCACAAGTCCCTTGCTTGTCAGTCACAATTCTCCAGCCATTTCTCATGTTGCATGATTTTTGGCTTGTGCTGACTCTCTTGCTGCCTCTGTCCTTCTGTACGCGATGGAGGCAGGAGAAATGAGCGGCAGCAGGAGTTCACACACACAGCGCTCTTACACCCCGTGATAGCTGTTGTGCAGAAAGCTTAATATGTGAATGTTCCTACTGCATTATTGACTTCTGCTCTGAGACTGGCTGGGGAGTAGAATCATACAAAAAAAATTAGAAAAACAGATGATCAAAGAAAGATTAAAACTGCATTGCCTTTTTGTAACAATCTCATTCTTAAAGTCTTCCACCTACTTCAAGTACAGACAGCTGCAACTTCAGCGGGACATAGAAGATTAAGCTCAAGCATTGTTAAAATCACAGATTTCAGAAGAGAAAACCCAAATGAAGCACCTGGTGATTGATTCCCACAACTTTTTCTCCCTCTAACAGCAAAAAGGGATGTTGAGGCTTACCCAGGGGTTGATTTAGTGGTCTGCTGCCTGCATGTTTCATTCTCCCATCCCATTCCAATCCATGTGCCACTGTTGGCACCATTGTGACATTGTGGTAAACCAGTTCTGGAAGCAATATCATCAGGCATTCTGGAAGCAGAAAAAAAAGATCATTTTTTTTTGTTATTGTTTCATGAATGCTGGTTCCCAAAAGAGGCTCATTATAGGATCAGATATTACCAAAGTTGGACCAAGATGATGGGGAATTACATGTCCAGAATCAGGGAAGAGATGGGGACCATCAATCATTGAAGAGAACCTTAAACCAGCTTAGCTATAATATAAAACCCCTCTTGAAGAAATTACTTATCAAGGACAGGGAAGGGGAAGGACAGTAAAACAGAGGGACAAAGTGTTCATTAATCATCATTTGCTACTCTCAGTGTTCATTTACTCACTTCCATGTAGCACCATGCAGAGAGAAGTGTTTGGGAGAGGTGCCAAAGGCATCAGAAGTGTAGGTAGAGTGAAGATTTGGGAGATCGGAGTTCCCAGCTACGAGGTCCATTATGATCTTTATGCTGCTTTAGTATGCCTTCAGGTGAACAGACTTCAGACTCAATCCCTCTGCTCAGGCTTCATGCTGTTAGGTAAGAGATGGCTGCCCCAGGAGTCAAAACATTGGGATAGAATTGCACTGACAAGGGTATTTTAGTTTGGGCACCAGGTAGCTATGCCTAATTTCAGCCTGTAAAAGGAGTGTATCTTGGTTAGACCTCTACATGTATGTTTGGATATTTTCTCTAATGAAAGTGAAGTTTATCCTCCTGGATACTTATTTTGCTAGCTACTTAAGGTTATATTTTATTACTTTTATGTATTTTTCTTCCTCAGTCAGCTAAAGAAAGAGGTTAAATACAAAACAAAAATCCAACAAGACTAAATAACATCTTTGGGGTAATCTAAAATTGGCATAGGTCATCTAATCATAGTAGGTTTTACTTTCAATAGAAGAATTTCCTTACTTAAGGAAGCAAACCCATCTACTACAAGACTCCACACTTCCCTTACCATAATGGATCAATTCTTCTCCATTTCAGTGCACCATTTCCCCACAGTCCTTTTATCTCAGACTTCCAAGTTTCATAAAACAGCCATACAACTTGCAGAGCACCTGAGGCAATCTTTCCACTGTATTCACCACTGGTAGAAAGTCAGCTCAGAAGGATCACAGCCACTGTTAAAATCTGCATTTCAGGGATGAAGCTGCCCACTTACACAAGTCCAGAAAATAATCAGGGACCTAGAAAAATCATTCTACATGATAAGTTAGAATGAATGGGGGAGGAGAAGTGTAAAGAAATGAAGGCTTAGAGAAGGTATAATCACAATTTTCAAATACATAAAGGGTCTTTGTGAAGAGACAAGAACAACCTACCTTCTTTCAGCATCCTTGTTAACATAAGGGACAAAGTATTTCATCTGCAGTAAGGAAGACTCAGATGGCATATAAGGATGACAATAACAGTTAAGCAGTAGATAGATGGCCCGCAGAATGATCAGACCTCCATCAATGGAGATTTTTAGCAGATCACAGATTCATAGAATTATGTAATACTTTGGGTTGGACCTTTTAAAGCTCCTCCAATCCAACTCTCTTGCAGTAAGTGGGGACACCTTCAACTAGATCTGGTTGCTCAGAGCCCCATCCAACCTGACCTTGAATGTTTCCAGGGATGGGATATCAATCACCTCTCAGGGAAAACTCTACCAATGTTTCACCATCCTCACTGTAAAAACTTCTTACTTATATCTAATCTACATCAACGCTCCTTCAGTTTAAAACCATTACCTCTTGTCCTATTGTAACAAAAATGGTTAAATCTTTCCTATAGACCTTCTTTGAGTAATGAAAGGCTGCAAAGAGGTCTCCCTGGAGCTGTCCCTTTTCCAGGCTGAACAACCCTCCTGGGAGAGGTGCTCCAGCCCTCTGATCAACTTCGTGGTATTCCTCTGGAAAAACAAGTCAAAATTCACCTATAGGTGTATGTGATATTGCTCCAAGTGAGGGGTTCTAAATATCTCAGGGGTCCTTTCCAGCCCCCTGGGTCAGTGAACCTCCATGTATGAGGTCACACAATAGATGTGGCCCAAGCAGAAAGACCACGTTACAGAGGGCCACTGGTACGGGACTTCTGCACCCAACAGCACTTCGTGTTACAAGGCATGGGAGGAAGCACTACGTGGATGAAATGCATTTATGCTGTAAGAGTTTCCTTGAAGGGAAGAAGCATTCAGAACTATCTAAAAGGTGATCAAAATCCTGATTTGCCTGAGCCACTGTGCAAGACAGATCCTTAGCTGATTTGATAGGATGGAATTTTGTTCAGGTCTCACAAATTGTATACCAGGCTATATGTTCTGCTTTCTCAGAGGAGCTCAGTTTATGTAAGAATTACTGGAATAAAATATAGCTGCTGCCTCAACTATTAATTGCTTTGGAAGTAAAGACCCAGGCTTTCTAACACTGCATCCACGAAAGCAGTACAAGCACAGACTTGATGCATATGTATATAGTGTATATATATATACATACACACACATAAACCAGAGCTGTCAGTAAACTGAGCATCTGTGTTTTGTACTTGCAGAAACCTATACAAACCCTCACAATTCACTTCAGATTGCATGAGTTCCAGCTATCTGATGTGCCTGTGATAAACATGGGCGTTATTACATCCTGAGTTATTGCCCACAAGAAAACAACTTAATTTCCTAATAAATTAAAATGTGAAAAACCAGGCATTTTTTAGACTAATGCATAGATGACATTGAGATTTTCAATATCCTGATGAACTAGGGCTGTTTACTGTGGACAAAAGACAGTGACTGTACTTTAGCCAGTTCTTTGTAGCATCTCTCTTTGAGGACAAACAGCGCTTTATTCTGGCTTGAGTCCAAGTGAACCAATTGCTTTCATCAAGAACATTTTTTAGATATTCTGACGCAGTGTCAAAGGTACTCAAAATGTGATTAATGGCAATGGGAGATCATAACAAAAGCTGTGGTTTTCTCAGCTGTTTGCCACTGTTCTTAAACCAGAGATTTGGATGTGTCCTGGTCAGCTATTTCACCTACAGATGCAGGGCAGTTTTCATATGCCAGATGAAGATTAGACTGGAGTTCTGGTAGGCAAATGTAACAGAGATGGACAGGGTAATCGAAACTCTATTAGTCCATCTTCATACTGTTATCTAACCAAAATCCTTTGAGTTGGATGTCCCAGGCCTTAGTACAAGGCTCATGATTTATGTATGCCAAAAGCTGCTTTCAAAAACATTCATCCTTTTACCATCTCCCATGAGCATCAAAATGTCCAGTGTGTCTAGCAGGATGCCATGTATTTATTTTCCATGTTGCTCACAAGGAAAAGCTGCTTTAGTAAAACCACATGGGGTGGCAAGCAGTTTTAAGGAACAGAAGTTTCCTGTTGATTACCCCATTCCATCTCCTCCCTGTGACAGAAACAGGTAAGACGTGATTTTTCTACCAATTTCATTGACAAGAAAATAATCACTTTTAGAATCAGGGCTAATGAGCTAGAAATGTACAAGAACAAAAAAATTGCTCAAAACCTTTAAATATGAACACTGAAATGCAGCTATTTGACATGCTGAGCCACAACAACGACACATGATTTATTGATTAGTTGTCATCACATGATGGAAGCTCAGCTAGTCATTTGAAATACCCATATTATCTTGGAAATCTTCCTATGAATAAAAAGGTAAAATACAGCCTTTGTGTAATAGTCAATACTTTATTTTTCTATCTTAACTGAAGTGTCATTGATGAATTCTGATTGCTCAAAATCTTTTAAAATGATAAATGCTTCTCTAATGCTGTTGCACCATCTTAAACTCCTAGTGTTTAAGTTGTATGCTAAACTACTATAGTCCAGATACACTTGAATTGTATAAACACAAAATTTCTGCAATATATATTTGGAAATTATTAATTATGCAGTATCTGAGGCTACTGATGTAAAAAGATGTATCATTTCCAACAAAGAATAATTAAATCTGATTTTCCATTTCTGAATAGAACTCTGTAATCATGCACTCTTATTTGTAATTGTTTTCCTATAGCCTACCTCTCTGATAAAATGAGTTCAAATATTAGTAGATAATGAGATTCTGTTTTTTAATACAATATAGATACATTTATAGCAGCATGTATGGCACTTAGCTCATTCTAATACCCAGTTCTTCAACCACTTGCAGAATTAGCAATACCGTCGAATGTAAGCAGATTGGTTGAATTTAAAATAAATGTCAACGTGATGGCTTCGGAGCTTAGCTAGACAGCTGCCTCAAAGTTGGAAATGCTGGTTTGTCTGGTTTGTATATATACAGGGGGGTGTGTGTGTATGTTTGTGAAGGGCTTCTTTAAACAAAAAAAGAAGGAAAAAAAAAGGGCAAGGGCAAAGATTCATTGTCAGTATTTTACACTGCTTTTCATTTTAGCTACATTTTGAAACATCACTAAACTTCCCACTGAATTTTGTTATCATATTTTGATTTTATTCAATTATATTCCTCAGAAAATTCAAGATAGCATAAAAAACCACAAGCATTGCCCATATGAACCTCTTCATTAACCAAGGATCTCTTAACTGGGCTCACACACAACTAGGTGCAACCAGGGCAATGTCAGAATATCAAGTCTTGACTAAGAAGGCTGCTACTTTTAATAGTTATACATATTCATATAGACATTGCACACACCCATATAAGGCTTTCGGTGGATTCTACATGGAAGTTGTATCCAGGACCTGCTGGGTTTTTCTCTCATACCTTTGTGCAGCAATTTATATCTGTAACAAAGTATATGTAAAATGTTTGCTAAATAAACAAAAGCAAAATTCTGACTGGATAGCATTTTGCACAAGGGTAAACAAATTTTGTGCAGTGGTTAACAAATGGATTGGTTACAATCAAGAGAGGATTGATTAGGAAATACCAAAACCCACCTGCTTTGGGTGATTCAAATATTTTCTAGCATCAAAGGAACAAAATGAAGGGAATTGTACAATTAACCCGAAGTTATTTTACCCTTAAATACTTTTTTTTTAATTGTTGGAAAAGGGACACTGAGAAATCCACAGAACAATCCCAAATGTATACAAATCGATCTGCCATGTAAGCTCGGTGCAAAGGGCATGAAAATCAGGATGTGCACAGTGACATTTCACAAATCTAATAATAACCCCTTAGATTTATCTGGCACTTTTTATCCAGAAAAAGTAGATTTCAGGGTGATTTATGGACTGCAAAAATATAAGTATGTATATTTGGGTCATTTCAGTCACTAGCAGAAGAAGATGCAGTGCCCTATCCAAACCAAAGACATCAAATGGAGAGTGAAAAAGTCCTATAGATCCCTTGTTTATATCTTTACCATGAGACTAAAACCATTCAGGTAGTGTCCTACTTTTTGTGCTCTTTGTTTTCCCATTATTGATATAAATTTCTTATAAAGGATTGTGGTAGCAGGAGTGCAAGGGCAGGCTGAATCTCAACTGTTGCCTGGTACAGCAGACATACGGCTGCTTAAGGAGGAAGAGTCCTTCCTTTCCACTTTCTTACCCTTCTCCACCCTTCACAAGAGATCTGAGATATGGGACATCGCCAAGCAGGTTGCTCAGACACATGGCCCTGCAGACAGTGAAAATTTTCAGCACACAGAGAGTACAATTTTCATAACTTTAAAGGATTTGATGTTCTTTTTTAGTTGTTTGGGTTGATCTTAGGTTATCTCTATGACCACAGGGCAACAGCCTTCCTTCCTAAAGACTAATAATTAATCATTTGACTGTTTATCTGTCCATCAGCCCCTCATAAAAATGTCAGAACACTTTGGCTAGTTACAAACAAATGAATAAAAGAGGTAGAAGCCTCAAAGATAATTAAGTTCCCAGAGATTTGTGAGCATCAGTGACTAGAGACTCAAATTAGTTTTCCAACAGAGAGACACAGGAGGAACTTGGCTGTTAAGGGCTGTGCTTGGCAGCAGCCAGCACCCAGCAGCACAGGCAGCACCGGTGCTGCTCCAGAGCTGCAACAGCGGCTGCCTCTCACCACCAAGAAGAGATGTCACATCGGACATGAAAGAGAAATGGGAGATAAGGTTATAGCAATGAGTGAGTCAGAGGTGAAACCACAGGAAACCTGGCTTCATTAGTTCTGTTGCTCATAGAACAAGATGTTTTTAATAATGGCTGGAAATTCATCTCTTTTCTATAGGCCTTGCAGGTCTCAGCAGTAGGAAGGATACTGTGTATGGCTGCATCTTGGATAAAATTGAGAATTGACAGCACTGGGAAGAGAAGCAGGGGAGAGGCACAGATGTTGCAGTCAGCGTAAAAGAAAATAAGAGGCAGAGAAAAAAATTCAGGAGGACACATGGAAAAACGAATGGGTGATAACAAGGGGAGGAGAGAAAGAGGGAGTGTGGAGGAAGGAAATAAGTAGGAAATTCAAATCTGGACTAGAGTTCTATTCACATGGAGCCCCATTATATGTGTTCTGATGCTGGAGAGGTAGGAAGCAAAACTTTCCACCCTAAGTCACACCCTGTGTGTATGCACAACTGCGGTGAAGATCCCCAGGAGTCTGGGAAGCTGTTAATCATTCAGTCCTTTACCTGTTGCTCTTTTCAAGGCATCTCTGCGTTTAGGATTTAATTTGACCTCTTTTCTTCTTTTTCTTTTTTGGTGGGTGGTGATAAGGAAGGGGAATAATCCTTCAGCTGCGAATAGCAGGTTTTGATGTGCAGCTGTTTATCTGGGTTCGCTGGGGAATATCTCCCTGCATCACTTCTCCATGGAGCAGAAGGATGGTGTGCTGGCTCCAAGACAAGGAAGGGCTGATAGGAGGCAGAAGACCATCTTGTGAACACTTTTCACCTTTGCAAGTGGGTGGAGTGCTGAATTCAGCACTGAATTCAGTAACCAAAGTGCTGCAGCACACATTTGTGCCCCAGCTGGCAGAAGCACAGGCATACTGATGCCACACTGGTGCTTTAGCACATCCACATGTGCCTGGCAGAACAGCAACTTACAGAAGCTTAGTAGAGAAGACAGTTGTCCTTGGGTGGGATGTTATGTGGCCACCTAGAGCCTCAGTTCAGCTTCATAATCCCTGTCACACTTGGCAAGGTGAAATGCACATCAAGTAATTGTTATGGACTGGACGAGGATTCAGCACAGCTTCACTTCACCAGCTCCTCTCTTGAATTAAATAAACTGCCACCTTTGCTCTGGCTCTGTATATGTCCACAGGCAGTTTTCTAAAAAAAAGTTTTCACGAGGCCAGAGCAACAGGAGCTGAACAGGAGCTGGAGGAAACTGTTCCAGCCAGAAGGAACCATGTTGTGTGCTGGGAGAGGGCCAAGGCTTAGATTTAACCTGGGTACAGCCACCGTGAGGCAGCAGAAGTATAGCAAGTACGGTCCTAGTTAGTGATCATCAGATGGAACAGGTGTGGGCCCATACCTGGGGCTTCTCCCCACAGTAGGAAGAGCAGATCACTAGGTTTGGAGCAGGCAGGGTGGGAGGACGAGTGACAGAGACCCCAGCAAAAGGCCCTGAGGCAGAGCATGCCAGGAGATAGTGATTCACAGCCCAGGGCACAAGGAGAGCTGCCGGGCTGGTAATTCCAAGCCAGAAGTTTTGGTACAACCTGGCCAGGAGCCCAGACATTGAAAAAGCAGCCTGGAAAGTGAGGTGTTACCAAGCCTATAGCAGCCTGCAAGTTTCTCCTTCCTGGATTCCTCACAAGGATTTCAGGACATGACTAACACAATTTTCCTAGGGAAGTCCCATCTCTCTCTTCACATTCCCCTTCACTCTTCCAGTAATTGAAGAGGTACAGAGTGGGGATCCAGATCTTCTGAAACACTGCAATTATGCCAGAGCTGTTCTTTCTCATCTTACAGTGACTCAGCCCAGTCAGGTGAAGAGCAGGAAGGAAAAGCAAACAAACAAGGACAAGGGCCTTCTGGTGCAGGTTAGCACAAAAACTGGGCCAGACTGGCAAGACCCAGCTAGCACAGTCTGTCTCTTCTGTGAAACCCCAGAGGGAAGACCCCACAAAACACCATATTAAGTTGGAAGGGTCCCAACCCACCAGTAAGTCTGCAGTGTCACTTTGCATAGCCACAGTCTGAAAGCCAGATTTAACAACTCCTCCAAGTCTAACTTCACTCTTGCCCAGGTTTTTGGAGTTGATTTTTATTTATTTGGTATTTGTTGCTGTTCTGAGATGCAAAGGCAACTTTTCAACAACTTCCAGTTTGGGAAACATGACTTTTGGACCAGCTGTCTCCTGTTGTTTCAGTAGGGAGCCCAACACACACAGCATTTAATGAAGCTGCACTCAAAGTGCCAAGAGCAGTTAATGAATTACTCCTGGTCCACATTTGACTAATGGAAAGTTACAAAGTCTAAACTTGCCCAAAGCTTAACTGAGCCGTTCTTCTAAGGCATCCCCTTTTTTAACAGATTATCCCTACATTAATTATAGTTGAGACAAATTTGACATCTGAATGTGGAGAAAATCATGATGCTAAAATAAGGTGATGCTGTGTTCATGTACAGGCGGGAAATGGGCTCTGCAATAATTCTGTGGCTTGTTTCTGGAGAAAGGCAGGAGAAATTTGCACACAGGTTTTTCAGTGGGTGCTTTGGAAAGAGAAAGGACCTTCAGAAATTGTGATTGCAGAGAGTTTACCTATGAGGGATAAACCCTGGAGTACTTCAAGTTCAGTAAAAGTGATGCCAGGGAACATATTTTGGGCCCCCCACAACAAGGCAAGGTGTGCAAGAAGAGAGGCAATCTCTGGGTTCTCAGAGCCTCCGCTCAGGGGATGAGGGGCGAGAATTACGCTGTTTCTGCATGTTCAGGAGCCTCCCTAAAACACCACCGGGATCCGACAGGTACCCCACGCCCTCTAGGTACAGACCAGGAGGTAGACCTTTCGCCTGGAGAGCCCTGAGGAGGCCAAGCGCCGGCCCTGGTCGCGGGTAGAGCTGCCCAGAGGCGCCGGGCAGCACCACCCCGGCAGTTCCGCCGCTCCCCGCTGTTCAGCCCCCGGGCCCCGCAGACGATCGGCGCCCCCGGCGCTGGAGCTGCCGCCCCCGGCGCGGCGCCGGTTCCCCGGGAGCGCTCGGCACCGCGGGCGGCCCCGGTCCGCCGAGCCGGCTGCGCCTGCCTGGCGGGCAAAACAAAGCGGAGAAGGGGAAAGGAAAATGGGGAGAAAGTACAGCTCCTGCCGCCTCCCGGCCCTTCTCCTGGATCTCCCTGCATGAGACAGCGCTGCAAGCGGATCCTGACCGGGGGCAGGGGGTGGAGAGAGGAGGAGTAGGAGGAGGAGAACGGACGAAGGGAGGGAGGGAGAAAGGGAGGGAGAGAAGGAGGGACGAACGGGAGCGTCTCTCCTTCCCTGGGCTGTTTTTTCAGTTTCCTGTCTCGCATTGTGCTCACAGCGGATATGTGCTGCGCCTACAGGTGTGTCCCCTCCTCGCAGCTTTTCCCCAGCTCCCAAGCGTAGGCTCTGGCTGTCGGGGGGCGGCGGCGGATCGCGACCGCCATGTGATGATTATTTCTCTTGGGGCGGTTTCTCTCTCCTCTCGCTCTCTGCCTCCCCCTCTCTCGCTCTTCGCCGCTCTCCTCCCTCCTCTTGGAGGTGGCCGCAGCCGCTGCCGCCTTCGCGCTGACTCCGGCTACGGTGGCGGCGGCGGGGCCCGCCGGGAGCATGGGCGGCCGCCGAGAGCTGCCGTAGCGCCTCTGTCCAGCCCCCCGCCGCCTGCCCCGGGCTCCTGGGCTCCCGGGGCCGCCGCTGCCGCTCGGGCAACTCGGACGGTCCGAGCCCGCGGTCTCCCTCCCGCCGGCGCCTGCACCTGTTGAAGGTAACGCAGTCCCAGACCTGCCGCCGTGCGCCGCGGGATGGGGCGCGGGGTGGGGGTGGGGGCGGATTCCTGGGCGACTTCCCCCCGTCTCCCCCAGCTCTGGAGCTGCTGAGTCGCGGATAGAGAAGCTTCTCCCCTCCTCGGCTGCGGGGCCAAGGCCGGGGAGGCGGGGGCAGGCAGCGGGGGCCGGGGCGGAGAGAGCTTTCCGTCGCGCTGTCCGCGCCCAGATGGTTTTGGTTAAAGGGCTCCCGGGCGGCGGCTCCGGACTCGGAGCTCCTTTCCCAGCCGTCGTGCAGGGCGAGGGGGGAGGCGCGAGGAGGCGGCTCTTCCCGGCCGGCAGCCGGGGAGCGCCGGTGCCCGGCGAGTTCCCGCCGCCCCCGCCGCGGAGCGCAGCCCTGCTCGGCGGAGCCTGGCTGCTCTTCCCGGGAGTTTCGCAACCCCGCGGCGCAGCCGGGGTCAGCAGCCCCTCTGTCGCTGCTGGCCCTGGCCCGACGCCAGCCCCGCGCTCCGTCTGCGCACTGCCAGCTCGGGAGCTCGTTTGGGTTTTCCTGCAAACGCGTTTTTTCTCTTTTCAGAGACAGCTTTAAACTTTCTTTCCAAACTGTTAATTAGATACACTGTACTTTGCTTGTGTTCCGTGCAGGCGAATGGGAGTGCGAAGCTGGAAAGGCTTGTGACTCAAGGCATAGATATTCGGGAGGTGAAGAATGCATTTGCGTGGCGCGTTCAGCCGGGCTGTACCTGTGATTTGTTACTTTGCCTTCTCCGAGACTTCATCAGTCTTCGTGATACTAGGAGACGGAAGGGATCTGTAGCGATTTTGGTCCTTTCGGGGTTATTCAGAAACCCGGGTGAATATACAAAGAAGTATAAGTTTATCGTCTCTCTGAAATCCAATGGAAAATAGCTTTTGTCCATAAGTAACAACATTGCGGTCCTGTCCCTATCGTTGAGTTTGTCATCAAATGATAACTTGCTTGTGAGGGAACTCGATGCTTTTGTAACTAAGGCTGTTACCTTGAATGTGATGATTAGCTTATTGAACACCAGAGGGAACTCTGAATAGGTAATTCATTCGAGGAAGATACATGCTTATTTTACTGTTTATATTCTCATTACAATGGAATCTAGGAGGAAGCAAAGGTTGGTAAGTAATAGGCTGCTGATATGTACCTAGGATTGACTTCAGTTTTCTTTACAGTTCCTTTCAGATGTCAGCTCTAAAGTTGCACTAAAAAATATCTCTGTTTGTTTTTTTTTTTTTCCAATGCTTGAAATATGCAACTGGTCTTACAAGCTTTGGATGCTCTGCTGTCTGTTACAACAGTGTTGATAGTCAGGCTTCTTTGATAGTCCTGGATTGTCAACGACATGGGAATGATAGCACAATAAATACACTTGTGACTCTGACTTGTACTCCAGGAGCTGATGCATTCAGCTGTTCATCCTGTCCCTTTGCCAGGGGTTACTCTCCAATTCAGCGTTGTTTTCTATTGAACTTTGAATCTGCCAGAGTTTACAGATGGGCATATGAATGTAAACTGTATTTTATGGCTATTCGTGTTAGTATGTGATGTGAAGTCTGGTAGCATGAATCTCCTGTTCATCTCTCTGTTCTGGCAGAGGCACAAGGCAAACAACTGAAGTCAGCTGAATCAAGCTGCAGTTTTGAACCATAGTCCATTGGCACCTACATTCTTCTGAAATGGCAAATGAGACTCCAGTGAACTATCTGGTATCAGGCCTCGGTGGGCGGTGGTAGCAGGGAGGTAGCTCTGCACAAGAAGAGGCTCTGTGACCTTCTTGGTAGGTTGGTCACACTACACAGGGTTCTGGGTTTCAGAAGGATGTAGATCATAGAATCATAGAATCAGCCGGGTTGGAAGGGATCTCTGAGATCATCAAGTCCAACCCTTGAATCACTACCGTTGTGGTTACTAGACCATAGCGCTAAGTGCCACATCCAGTCTCATCTTAAAAACCTCCAGGGACGGAGAATCCACCACTTCCCTGGGCAGCCCATTCCAATGCCTGATCACCCTCTCTATAAAGAATTTCTTCCTAATATCTAACCTAAACCTCCCCTGGCACAGCTTAAGACCATGCCCTCTTGTCTTACTGATGATTGCTTGGGAGAAGAGACCAACACCCACCTGGCTACAACCTCCTTTCAGGAAGTTGTAGAGAGTGATGAGGTCTCCCCTGAGCTTCCTCTTCTCCAGGCTAAACAACCCCAACTCCCTCAGCCTCTCCTCATAGGACTTGTGCTCAAGTCCCTTCACCAGCCTCGTTGCTCTTCTCTGGACCTGCTCCAGCACCTCAATATCCTTCCTGAACTGAGGGGCCCAGAACTGGACACAGTACTCCAGGTGTGGCCTCACCAGTGCTGAGTACAGGGGAAGGATCACTTCCCTGGTCCTGCTGGCCACATTGTTCCTGATACAGGCCAGGATGCCATTGGCCTTCTTGTCCACCTGGGCACACTGCTGGCTCATGTTCAGCTTCCTGTCAATCCAAACTCCCAGGTCTCTTTCTACCTGGCTGCTCTCCAGCCACTCTGTCCCCAGCCTGTAGCACTTCATGGGGTTTTTGTGACCAAAGTGCAGGACCCAGCATTCGGCCGTGTTGAACCTCATCCCGTTGGAATCAGTCCAACTCTCCAGTCTGTCCAGGTCCCTCCTGCCTTCCAGCTGATTGACACTCCCCCCCAGCTCAGTGTCATCTGAAAATTTGCTAATGGATGCACCCAAACAACCCCCTCTTCCTCTCTTCCTCCTTCATCCATTTTGGGAATTAGAAAGTGACTAAAGTTTTTTTTCTTTTAGCCGAGTCTTGCTTTGTCCATCTGACTTGAAGACCTGTTACGTAAAATATCCTCACTAAGGGCATAGCCTTCTTCTGCCTGAATTTTCCTACAGATGATGTTGGAAGTTGGAGAAAGGCTTTGTATAGCTTTACAAAACTGGGAGCTGTTTGCCTTGCATGCAGAAGCTCCTAAAGAACAAATTACATTTTGAAGGGAGAACTCTTTATGAACGCCTGTTAAGAACAAAAAAGTCCCACTTGTTTCTAGCAGGTTTGGTTTCTAGCTCAGTTTTGAGAAAATGGTTTGCACATTTATTTATTTTTATGAAGATGTAATACTAAGCATTTGTATTTTTGTAATGGCTATAATTTGGAACTTTTCATACACTTTTAAATTATTTATTGTAAGAAGCACTGAATGAACATATTTGTTACACTGGTGTCACATTCAGAATATGGAATTACAATTGTAAAATTAAAGTAACAAGCTTAAATTGTGGTTTGCAACTTTAAGATCTTGCCAGCAAGCAGTTAATGGCAACATCAAGTGCTAGAAAAGTAATTGCTACCATTCTTTTACTGTCATTTTGTTCTCACTCTCCTCCAGTCAGACTGTTCTGAAGAGATATCATGAATATTCACCAAAATAGCTTGGCATTGTCACTTATACATTTTCTCTTCAGATCCAATGTGTTGATGAGCTAATGTGCACTTGATTAAAGGTACTTGATTTATGCAAACAAAAACTCTAGGTCCTTCTTGGAGTAAAGCTAGCACCTGCACAGCTGTTAGTGAGATGAGAGTCTAAATAATCAATATGGAATTAAATAAACAAACAACCCCAATGTGGTGTTCCTCCTGCTTTGTTGCCTTTATCTTTTAGTTCAACTCAGTAGTGGATATTTATTTTGGCTTTTCTCACAGGTTTTCCTGTACACTGTGGGATGTTGTAAAGCTCAGTGTGTAGTGGAGAGTCCTTTTCTATTTAAATGCCTATCGTTAGGAAAAAAACAACCAACCAAACAAGAAAAAGAGCATTAGTAGCTGTATTAAAGCCAGGGGGAACTAGAATTAGTGGAATATTACTTTAAGAGTTATGTGTAAGTATGAGTCTGACTTGGATTTTATACTGATCAGTTAATGCTTGTTTAAATAAAATCATACAGCCTAAGTCATTGAGGGGATGTTTGTTTTAGTAAAAACCAATATATGGATAGTAAGTGGTTTAGCCTACTATTTAATTGGTCAAAACTCATGTAGACAAAGTGGAAATAAGGAGTTGAAGACAGACATTTCATTTAACCATCAGTGGCTTAGTGGTACAAAAAGCTCTCTTAACTATTTATAAAACTGCTCAAATCTGGCTACAAAAAGAGGATGTGGAGTCCTTGCCCCTGGAGGCAACAGAGTATGGATGGAGGAGGGAAAGGACACATGCTTGCCCAAGCCCTGGAGCAACCAGGCAGACTGGAAAGCTGTTCAGGTGGTCTTTTAGAGATGAGACTTACTTTCTTTAGGCAGGTAGTAATTTAGTTATCTGTTAAAATCAAGTATTTCTGTTTTTATCACTGCAGTTAAATCTCTGGAAATACATAGCTTTTGGATCTGAGTTTCCTTCTCAGGTGATTAAGGAAAGACTTACTTGTTGATATAATGTCCAAAAGTGTCTGTGCTTAATAAATAGTACTAACAATTATTCAAAGAAATCTCAGGCTCAACATAATGATCAACCCCTGCTCAACTGCTCAACCTGACACCATCATAACATGAGACAGACTTTATCCCCAGGAGTGTGTCAGCAGAGTTGTGGTCAGTAGCTACATACTTATTGGGACACTCGGTTTCTCTTTGGAATTTAGCTTCTGGGAGCTGGCGCCAGCATGGATTGATAATTAGCTCTGTGCTGAGTTTCCCAGGCTTGAGAGCCTCAGCACTCATCAGTGGACAGAGTTCATCTGGCACCTTCTGAAACACTTCCGACCTTGCTCCACCTTTGTGGTTAGCTTCCAAGTTTCTGCCTTTCTAGCTTCACTTTTGACATGCCATGTTCTACCTCCTGCCCTTGGTCAAACAACTTTGCGATCCTGGAAACAAGTGAATTTAGTAGTTTTGATTTATTCAATCAAAGTGTGACTTTTCAAGAAGTTAGTTATCCAATTAAAACCTTGCTTCTAGTGTTTAACTCATTTTTCTTGTTATCTGGCATCACTAGTTAAGGGCCACAAGTAAAAAGTGAAGGCAGTCAGTCTTACCTCTGTGCTCAGCCAGGTCATGGCACAGATCCTTCTGGAAGCTATGCTAAGGCACATGGAAAAGAGGAAAGTGATTTGTGACAGCCAAAATGGCTTCAACATGGGCAAACCATGCCTAACAAAGTTGGTGGCCTTCTATGACTGGGGTTAGAGAGTTGGTGGATAAGGCAAGAGCAACTGATGTTGTCTACCTGGACTTGTGCAAAGCATTTGACACTGTCCCACAAGGCATTGTTGTCTAAACTGGCAAGACATGGATTTGACAGATGGACTACTCAGTGGATAAGGAATTGGCTGGATGGTTGCACTCAGAGTTGCAGTGAATGGCTTGATGTCCAAGTGGAGACGAGTGACGAGTGATGTTCCTCAGAAGTCAATATTGGAACCAGAGCTGTTTAATATCTTTGTCAGTGACATGGACAGTGGGACTGAGTGTACACTCAGCAAGCCTGCCAAAGACACCAAGCTGTGTGGTGAAGCTGACATTCTGGAGGGAAGGAATGCCACCCAGAGGGACCTTGACAGGCTTTAGATGTGGACCTGTGCGAACCTCATGAAGTTCAACAAGGCCAAGGGCAAGGTCATGCACATCAGTTGAGGAAATCCCAAGCACAAATACAGGCTGAGTGGAGAATGGATTGAGAGCAGCCCTGAGGAGAAGGACTTGGGGATGTTGATTAACGAGAAACTCGGCGTGTCCCAGGAATGTGCACTTGCAACCCAGAAAGCCAACTGTATTTGGGGCTGTTTCAAAAGAAGCATGACCAGCAGGTTGGCAGCAGTGTAAGAAGGTTGTGGAATTGTTGGAGCTACTCCTTGGGAGGGCCATTAAGATGATGAGAAGGCTAGAGCACCTATCCTATGAAGACAGATTGAGAGGGTTAAGGTTGTTCAGCCTGGAAAAGAGAAGGCTTTGGGGTGACCTTATTGTGATCTTCCAGTACCTGAAGGGAACTTACAGGAGAGCTAGGGCAAAACTATTTACAAGAGCAGATAGTGACAGGACAAGGGGGAGCGGGTTCAAATGGAAAGAGAGTAGATTTAGATTAGATATTAGGAAAAAATTCTTTACTGTGAGGGTGATGAGACGCTGGAACAGGTTGACCAGGGAAGTTGTGGATGCCCTATCCATGGAAGTGCTCAAGGCCAGGTTGGATGAGGCTTTGAGCAACCTGCTCTAGTGGAAGTTATCCAGGGGTGTTAGAACAAGATGATCTTTGAGGTTCCTTCCAACCCTGGACATTCTATGATTCTATGATTTGCATAATTTGCAGTGAATGGGTTTTGTATTACTTGACAATCACAGTTTTCTTTATGTTGTAGAGGTCGTCTTACCACCTTTCTTTCATTCTTTCTGTCTGTTTTTTGAAAGCCCTCTCTATCCTACAACAATCCAGGAAGCTGTGGAGAATCTTTGCCCTTAAGTTATCCTCCTTCTGCGCTGCACCTTCAAGGTAGACCAGTTGGAAGCACTCTGTCAGATAATGTACATAGTAACTGCATATGATCAACATGGTTTTAAATAAAAATCCACGGGATATTTAGCACTTAAACTGAATTGTTCCAGAACTTACCTTTTTACAACAAGGTATGCTCGTGCTAATTGCTGAATAGACCTGGCTAGCATATTTCTAGTTAAACTGGATTAGGTCTGCATGTCAATTTGGTTTGAAGGAAGCTCTCGTAAACCTGACACTAATCTTGCTATATCTAGAGGAATTGCTAATTTGATAGCTCTGTGTCTCAGAGAAGGGATGCAGAAATCAAGATTTTTTCACATTTCAAGCTTAATGTTCTGTCTATACTTACATTTTAAATATGTAAAAGTACATCTCCTCACATCTTTTTCCTCAGGGCTCTTGTTTATCTTCTAGATAGTTTAAGAAGAGATAGTATCTCTTTCTGACATCTAAGAGCTGTACGTAAAGAAGATCTAGCTCTTACGTTCCTAGTTGTGTCACTGTTTAGAATTTATGAAGGACCAGTTTTTTAACCGGTGTTTGCCCAGTAGGAAAATAGTGATTAGTTAAATATATGAAACCATAGAAAAAAACAGAGGGCAGAAAATATAAAACACGTTGATTTGGTAAGAAGTGTGCAACTAAAATACAAGGTGAAGTCTGCTATCCCGAATCAGGACAATTTAATAATCTCTTGCTTGGATTTAGACTAGGCGTACACAGCAAATAAAAGCTTCTTTCCGGAAGATACATGGCACTTGGAATGGTTAACAGTAGTAAGCTATGGTTTCCTTCAGCTTGTAATAGTTAGTCCTTTCCCTTTAATGGACCTGATTATGCTCATTGCAGTTGGAAGTCCATAATATGCAACATCTCTCTTAAATACATCAGAAGACTGTTAATTTGTCCTTCCTTATTGTGTTGTCACAGCGTGTGTTGAACTTAACATGCTATGTTCATTTAGTCAGTACAAAACAAGTTGGTATAAACTTAATGTTGGACCTGTTGAATTGCAAGAGAATGAAAGCAATAGTTTGACCTCTTCTGTTTCCAGTCTTGTGGGATTATTAGGTAGTTTAAAAGCTGTAAAAAGTTTTTCTGTGCAGTTTTGATTCACAGCAGCAGCAGCAGCTGGACCTTTTCCCTCATGAACTGAGTAATGCCTCATGTAAACTGCAGTTATGGTTGCGATGCATGCCCATCACCCATGCAGGTGTAAGTTACAAACCTAAAAAACAACAGAAATGAGTGACTTTGGGGATATTTATCTTTCTTCCCACACATGTCAACTGGCAGTGGTTTCGTCTAAAAGGCTTTTTACTCAGGGAAAAAGCGTCTTTGCGAGTACTTTGAAGAAGTTTTTCAAGAGTAACTCTACAACCACAAAGCTGTCTTCATGGCTTGGAACATCCATCTTCTGTGTGCTCCAGATATTGTCACCTTCTGCTCACCCAAGCTGTTGAGACAAAAAACCAAAAGACTTCCTTTGTCTTGGTAATTCTGAGCCCTAAATGGTGATATGAGTTATGTATTAGTAGATTGGAAAAAACACCAGAGAGGTGACGTCTATGTTTATTAACAGATGGCTTCTTGGTTTGACATTTAGCTGGGGCAAGCATTTCACAGTCCATTATGCATTTGATTCAGTGCTCAGTAGCACTGGTAAAAATGCAGGGCAATATAATTTTGGTGTTTTTTTTTTTACTATTTGATTGAGGGTTTTTTTAGGTTTTGGGTTTTGTTTGGATTTTTTTTTTTAAAGTGTCATCCAGAATTTAGGGTGAGAGGAGCTGTCAAATCCCACAATTGTTTGAACATCTCACTTGGCTAATGCTTGTGGGCTAAACAAATCCTCAGGGTAAAGCATATCTTATCCTGAAAATACTTAAGATGTTTGAGTTGTTCCTATTAGGTTTTGCATGTTTAGAATTACATATTGTTTTTAACAGGAGCCTTCCATGCTTTTGACTTGCATCTGTTCATCCCTTTTAAGTCTTACTGTGGCAATATTAAAGAGTTTCTTGTTGCTGATATTTTTTTTTTCCTTAAAGATGATCAAGTAAGTCGTCAGTTGTCTGTGTGGCTTATCAGAAGGACTGCATCTTTAAATCTGATTATACATAATCCTTTTGTCCCCCTCTAGATGCTAATTGCTTTTGCAGCTCTACTCTGCATGTTCTATAATTTTCAACATCTTTTTTTGAGCATCAGCCATGGAACTGAGCACAGTATGTTAGCGTCACTCTTTACCATCGCATGCTCCATGCTACCCCATTGAGTATTTCCATTCATTCTCATATCTTTGCACCTATGAGCCACATTAGCCCTGCTAATAACAATAGAAGGTCTGAATGTCATGCTTAGCTATGAGGCTATGTTGATCTCATCCCTTTTGGTTTCCTTGTTTCTTAAGGTCACAGTCCTCTGCTTTGCAAACCTTACCTGCATCCCACATTACTGCATATATCTGAATGCATATATCTGCATTCAGACATCTTAAGACTGTTTTGGTTGGAATGAACCCAGTTTGACAAATAATTGAGTTAACTCTGATTTGCTTTCTGTTTTTATTTATCATGCTACTAAACCATGTAATCCAGTAATTTTACCATCAAGGACATGCATATTTCTAGGTAGCTAATAAGACAGCTAAGTAACGTAGAGCATAATTTCAGTCATTCTGAACCGCAAAAGGAACATTGCAGTTGCATGGTGATGTTGCTCACTAATGACAGCTTTTTTGAGATCTTTCAATTAACTGTTTTTTACCTATTTGACCTATACATTTGGGTATCCTGTTTTCAAAATCCCGTTGATTTAATGTTTGTTGATCATGTCACATCTTTAAACCTTTAATTGCTGTATGTGGTGCAAAATCAATACATTTCACCTTCCTTACTCTTAACCTTTTGCATTTATATGGATGAAAATGAGAAATTTTCTGTAGTGTCTTGAGATGTCGGCTCCAAAATGATTCCTTTCTTAGGATGCCAATAAACTCACGGAGCAAGCTCTTTATCTTTGATTGTCATATTACCAGTCCCTCGTCTTATCTATTTCTCTGAAGAATCTTTTCTGTGTCTCTCCCAGCAGGAGCAAGTACACATCAAAAGGCACTTCATCTTGGAAGCTATTTGCACGGAAGCCTGAGCCCCAAGAAGTCCCTTTCACTAGCAACAGTTGTGCTGCTCAGGTGAGCTAAGAACTCATTTGGACTGAGGGGGTTTTTTAACCTCCATTTCTGCTTCCAAAGTGTCGTGTTTGTGTCGTGCTATATGCTTGACAAGGAGGAGTTCCTCATGTAGAGCACTGCAGTGTGATTGGCTTAGAGATGGCTGTATGGGGTTGGTTTATGTACTTTGGGCTTAAGTTGAAATAATACAGCCTCAAATTTAGTGTAATAATCTGGCATTAAATGTATTTATTTTGTAATTGTCCTGGATACTGTCTGCTTCAATTGTGATTTTTGTGTGTATCTTTGTAACTCCTGGACCTGTAGCGTCAAATGACGTTAAGCAACTTGTGTGCGTGAAGCATCTACAAGTTAACTCAGTTATCAAAACATAGTATCTCAATTGCTCAGAGTAACACTTTCCACTTCACTTTTGCAATCTGTGTTGCTTATGTTGCCATTGTTCAAATGATTCTACACAGGTGTACTCAGCGAGGAGTTTCCAATTTACTTTTCCCAATTGTAGCAATTAGTTATTACCTTTTAATTTTGATCCTTACGCCTGTAAAATGAGTAAATGTAAACAGCATCCTTGAAACTAAACTCTTAATGATATGTTCTCTTACTGATAATTTGAAGAGGCAGACTGTGTTTTCTGTTGTCTGTGGTTTAATTAATCTACTTGAATTGTACTTGAACGGTAACTCCAGTACCAGAGGAGGTTTTAGCAGGAGCTTTTGAATGAGGCAGCAGTAAAGAGTTACTTTGTGTTGTTACTTAGCTTGTTGGGAAGACACTGGTAAATTTACGGCCAGAAATGGCTGCATTCTTGCATCCTTTCCCCCCCCCCTCACAGACTTTTATTTTCTCACACCTTTCATGGACTATATCTTGACATGGATAGGAAGGTCTCTGTCCCAACAGGCGTGTTTACTGGAATACCAGAAGTCTGGGCTGCTTTGTGTGTTGGTTTAGTGTCCAGAATGCCATCTATGGGATCCACTATGGGCAGTGGGGTCCTGCAGGTTTCTTGGCTGGGGGGGGTTTTGTTGTTGCTGTGTTTTGGGTTGGGGTTTTGTTGTTGTTTTGGTTTGGGGTGGGTGTTTTTGGTTTTGTTTGTTTGGTTGGGTTTGGGTTTTGATTTTTTTTTTTAGTTTTGTGGGTTTTTGTTCTTATTTTTTTGACATTGTCTCTCTTTGGGGAATTTTGGAAAATCTGTAGCACATTTTAGTGGTATTTTTGTTAGGTATAAGTAGGGCAAGTGGATGCTGCAGCATTCCTTCTTGACTAGAAAGGGTAGGGACCTGATAATTCTCTAAGTTATCCTATGTTGCCTCCCCAAAACCCCCTATGCAAAAGTAGACCGTGCATCCCCAGATTTCCTGGCTTGAGCAAAGCCTCCTACAAAGCACTTTCACATCAGGCTCTCCATACCCATGAGATGACTTGGCATAGGAGAGAGTGTTTCTGTTCCAAGTGGGTTAGCAGCAGGCATGGACCATCATTCAATGATATGAAATCTTTGGTGGCAGCTCTGCTGTAAGTAGTTCCTACCATCACTGGCCAGTACCTGCATGGTTGTGCTACCATGAGTTTTGTGGAACTGTGCAGTGTACTGGACAGCAGAGCTGATCTAGCATTAGACTATATTATATGCAGTTGTTATATGGCTTTGAAAAAAGTATTTAAAAGTTTCCCTGCATCTCTACTGTGTTTCACAGCATAGCCCTGCAAACACATAGTTATTTGCAATGTTGGACTGAGACGCTGGAAGGCACCCCCCCACACACACACCCCACCCAAGGAAAAAAAAGGATTCAAGACCTGCTTAAACTAATTTTGTTGCCAAGTTCTTTGTGTTATCAAGCCCTGCCTGTGTCTGTAGCTTTCTTCTTTTCCTGCTGATCCCATCCTGGGTGGCCCTATTAGTCAGGGAAAAGGAGGCTTTGGAAACAGTTAGGGTGTTGAGTTTGTACTTTCAATAGCAGCCATGCTCCTGTTCTTCCATGTGTCTGTGGGAATAATATGAGGTGGCTTTAAAGTAAATATAGACATTTTGCATAGATCTTGCTAGTGCCTTTTTTTTCTCTCTGTGTGCTCTAAATATCACGTCCATGTGCACTTCGGGAGAGAGCTTTCTCGGTCGATACCTGTTGGTTTTCTATCTTGGCTGGTGACCTCCAGTGCACTGCTAACGTTGTCTATAGCATTAACCGTGCACATAGTCACTTCCTTTTCCCTCTTACCTCATTTTAAAATACTTGAATCTTGTAAATGGGGTGATAATTTCAAAGCAAACAGCTTCCAATCCTTTCTTGCCAAGTTTTGCCCACAAGGTATGCAAGTAAACAGAGCAGTTAGGAAATTAGTTATGTACTTTCCCTCCTAGTGCAAGGCATCCCAGGATGGTTCCTAACCCTTTAAGTAATGAATAAAGGGAGAGATGGAGACTAGTACACCTGAGTTTCGTTTTAATGTATGGAGCCATTGCACAGATCATTCATGTTTTACAAGCTTTAGGAAAACCTTGTAAAATATGAGACTTTAAAAAATCTCCGCTATTCATATATTGAACATAAAAGTGTTTTATTGCTTGCAGCAAAGAAAGAAAAGCAAAATACTAAGGATGGGCTAAAAGAAATACAGAGAATTTTCTTCGTATCTGAAAAAATAACTTTGAAGCAGACTTTTCCTCAATATAAGGAAGATTCTTACCTCTGGTAAGTGCTTTGGGGAAGCTTAGAAGGATTTCCATGTGCTGCCATGATGTTTGTGGTTTGATTTGGAAACTGTGGGTCTGGATGATGGAATGATGGGTATGCAGCAGTCGCAGCGTACAAGACCTGTAACAGGATATGACCAGCCTTTGCCAATTGAGCAATAGAAAAATTTGTTAAATGTGAAAACTAGACCTAAGGTTATTGACCCTGAGGCTTAGCTACAAGGTGGTAGTGTGGCTGTAAAGAGGAATAACCATTATGTGATCTCCTCCAAATGAGATAGGGCAGGTCCCGAGAGTACGAGGCCTGCAGGAGTACAAATCAACAGTCGAGTTATAATCTAATGAGGCCATGAGCACAAACATAGCTTCAATTTAAAGCTTCTGCATGTGGCAGCACAAATAGAAAGATGGAGCCCTCCTGGTCCCAAAAGAAGGTCCTTCATTAGCAATTTTACTCCCTTGGCATGCCTCAAAGGGCATTATCATAATAACTCATAGTGGTTCTCCTTCACACATTTCTATCCACTTCATAAAAGTGGCTACATGCATGGAGCATGCTCTACTCATTTTCAGAAATAGGATCTCTGTTAAAGAAAAAAAGAAAAAAAGATATAAATTTTAATGTATTATATACAATATGTATAATATATTTTATTGTTACAATTGATGTGTTTTTAAAGAAAAGTATACCCTGTCCTATGGAAACTTTCCCTTTGTGTTTCCCAAGTGAAGGTTATGAAATTTGCTGAAGATGAGGTTTTTTTTCCTAGAAATTCCTTGCGTACCATAAAGATTAATTCAAAACAACTGAAAGAATGTCTCTTCTGGAAATATCTGTCTTCCGGAGTATTTCAGCTGTACTTGTGCCAAAAGCAGAGCAGTGAACTCAGCTGCAAGGGCTTAGTTTGGCTGTACTTGTAGTCCCTACAATGCATAGGCTGATTATTTTATTTAAATACAGATTTAATGCTAAGTTCTTATGTTTACTGGAGGGAGATGAAATATTACAGTTTCAGTACATTTTTTAGTCATTTATATATATATTAGCTACAATGTAAGGATGATGTATTCCTGGAATAATTTCTTTTTAAATAGCTATACTTCAATACAGCATGAGCTCAAACATCCCAAACCACATAATTTTTTTGCTCTTTAGTTCAAATAAACCTTACTTCAATTGATATATATTTTTTTCCTGAGTAAAATTATGAATATACTCTTTACAAACCCTTTACAAACCAAAGACAGATAAGATGCTGAGTTAGCCTTCTGCTTAGCATAGCCCCCATGAAGCAGACACTGCTTTTTAAGATCTGATTCAGCATCTGCTTTTTACCTGTGAATCCTTAATGAGGTTAAAGCTGTCCAGGACAATACAGTTACAAATGTGATGCAAATCATACCAAAGCCAGGAGATCATCAGCCCAGAAGCTTTTTGTATGAACTACAAATTGTCAGAGTAACCTTCTCTTCAGTACATACCCATTCTCATTCCCTGCCCATCTCCTGGGGAAGAAAAGGCACTGGTAGTCAGTGGGATAGACTGTGCCTTTCTGGCTTACTTGGTGCAAAGATCAGCAAACCAGCTAGTAGTCCAGGTTTTTTATTTTTTGTCCTCTGAGTGGCTGTTTGAATGGCTTTCCTCTTGCTCTGTGGGCAGACAGAAGGCAATGTCTTATCTACTTCTCTATCACAGTTACAACAGACTTTTTCAGGGTTTTTTTCAGACTACATGTTAAGTATAGTGGGGATAATAAGCTTACATTCCATCCTTTTATCTGGAGAAACCTGGCAGCAGATTGATGAGTGATGGGAAGGTTGGCTAATGGGAGCAGTCTTGCAGTTGCTCCATATTATTTGGCAGTCACTTCATATTATTTGGCTGTTTGAAGCAGAGATAAAAAAAACTTGGTGCCATCTATGTTGGGTTTTATCTCTTTGGTGTGATAAGGCTGCACATGTGAAAGTTTTGAGAATGCTGGAATATTTTTCCTATTTCTAATTTTAGCTATAAATATCTATGGGCTACTTAAATAAGATTAACCTGCATACCTCAAACTGAATACCAGATTACAAGAAAATTAGATTGCTTTCTTCAAGTGAGCAGTTGGCAAACTCAAAACATTCAAAAAAGATGAATTAACTGAAAGCGTGGAGATGGAGTATACCAAACCTCAAACTACCTGCAGGCAGGGGTTACTCTTGAGAGAGAAATTAATTTTCTCCCCTGTGAAGATGAAGGAAGCATGATGCTGACTCATCTTCCCTCTTGGGAGTTGTTCTTCACTGGAGAGGTCTATCATTAGATCTTTTTCAGGAGAGAAAGTGGCTGCCATTTTACAGGAGAGCTAAGTGAAGGATGGGGCTGTACTTACTTGTCCAGGATTAGAACTTCAGATGTATTCCCCAGGCCTGGCATATCCAGGAGTGCAAATCATGTCTGCAAAGGACTTTGAGCTCAGACACCCTCAACGGTTTCCTCCTGACTGAAGAGTAACCCTCAGGTGGTGGTTTGGATCTATTTTGTACGTAAATTGTATAAATTCAACTAACGAGATCACACTGAGATTACACAGAGTGCGTGTTTATGCAAGAAAATGGAATTGTGAATCTGTACAACTGGGTCCAGTTAAAATAAAGTATTACCACATCAGTCATCAGCAGGCACAGGTAAAGGAAATCTTTCCTGGTGTTCCTAGGGAATGCTGCAAATGCCTCACTGTTCCTGGAGTGCAAAATCATTCTTCCCTCCTAAAGAGCGTCCAAATGCTTTTAATATTGACCTAGAGATTAAAAAAACCCCCAACAACTAAATGTACAGCTTGAATCCTGTTACTGTATTGAATAGCTATTAATATGGCTGCTGTGGAGATGGGGTAGGAAGGAAAACGTGGCTGCCTATAGCTGCAAACAGAATAGCTTCTGAAGTTTTAAAGTGCTCCTTCTGCCTCCTCCCACATCCATTCTACCTGCCATTCTCTGTTGGTATTTTGTATATTGACTTGGGAAAAGATTTGATTTGACACTACAGCACAGCTTAAGGAACCAGCTGTACAGAATATTAATATCTGATCTTATTTCATTAATATCAGTTTCAGACATGCATTCCAGAAGAGGTTAATATTTTTAACCACAGCAATATTGTCCAGATTCCTAGACTGAATGCACCAGCTGGTTTGCAGTAAATTTTATGGTGCAGGAGACAAGAAACAGGCTTCCTTACAGAAAGGGAACATGGCAGTAGAAGTCCTGGAGGCACAGGGAGGTTTCAGGCACTGATTGGAATGTCTTGCTTTCACAGAGAGGTCTAGCAAAGGCAAGGCTAGAAACCGGAGGGATATCTAGTCTTGGCTGTGCTCTCTCCTTGGTTTCCGATGTTGCTGCTCCCCTCAGGTTCTTTGTTCTGATCTCACCTCAACTCTCTTGTTGACTTGTGTTTCTCTCTCATTGCGAGTGGCAAGCTTTCAGGCAGGCTGCATTTCTGGGCTAGCTTGTAGCCATCTGCTCCATTCCCTCCATCCACCTAAAGCAAAAGTGGTTGTGCGGCCACTTGCTGGAAGTTGGAGGAAACATTGTGATGCCTGATCTCCTGTAAAACCACCGAATGAGGTCATTAGACATTAATTTTTATTTTTTTTACAATTCAGATATGCAGCCTTGGAAGAAGTAGATGAACCATAACTTCCTTTCTTTCTCCACTTTTTCCACCACATAAAATGGCATAATTAAATAGCAGCTTTATTGTTTTACAAATGCCTCTATGCGTGAAATTAGTGTGCTTCCAAAAAAAGCCCTAAAACTGAAAGACTCTGCAGTGTTTGTTACAGTAAGTTAGGTCTGTGACATTCTATCCTCTGAGAAATATTCTGCATAGGATCTAGTTATCTAGTTCATCAACATGCATAATTTCTTCTACTACTCCTAGCTTTAAGTCAAGATTGGATTTTGTGAAGATGTCTGCAGAGGAGTTTTATGTGAGGAGCTGTATGAAAAGAAAAGGTTAAAAGTTGTTGTAGCAGCAGCCATGGAAAACTATAACATAAATGCTCACTGCTTTAAAATATGAAAAAAATGGTGTCTTTTAAATATCAAAGGGATTAGTATTAATCCAGCACTTGTGATTTTCTTAAATCATATTATTTGCATAATAATACTCGCCACCTGCTATATCTTCAAAGCGCTTTTCAGACATTAACTAATTGATCTTTGTAACACCCCTGTGATGTAAAGACCTGTTATTATCCCCACTCCGCAGATGTGGAAACCAGGAGCCAGAGTAGCTGAAGGAACTTGTTGGGCACAGGGCTGAGACATTGACATTGCAGGTGCTGGGTCTGTATTGTCCTGTCTTCTGAGAGTTCCCACTCACAGCCCCTCCAGGGGCAGCCACACTTTCTTCTTTCCTGCCTTTGCTTAATAACAAAAAAGGCACTGATTTATTTGTTTGTGACCTTCGAGAGATATTGTTCGGAGTTGTTTGTTTGTTTTGATTTTGAGGGGGTTTTCCTAAATGATTTTGTTCTTATGATTTTGCTATTATTTTTAGTTGCCCTATAGTCAAAGACAGATAAAACAGAGAAGCCTCTTACAGCTTCTTATTGTCTGTGTGCACCATGGTGATACTCACTGAGAGCTTTTAAGCAGTTTTTTCCTTGTTCAGGACTCAGTTTTGTCTTCCTAAAACACAAGAAATTCCATCTAAATACAGGGTAGAAGAATGCAAAGAACTTCTTTATGTTGAATATGTCAGAACGCTGGAACAGGCTGCCCAGGGAGGTCATGGAGTCTTCATTTCAGGAGACACTCAAAACCCACCGAGACACGTTCCTATGTCACCTGCTCCAGGTGACCCTGCCTTGGCATGGGGATTGGACTTAGATGATCTCCAGAGGTCCCTTCCAACCTTAACAATTCTGTGATTCCTATTAGGAGCCTTTTGGTCAAACTTGCCTCTACTTGTCAGAGTAAGAAATTACTAAAATGAGAAGTGACAGGGTGAGTTGCCATCATAAAACTTCAATACCTATTCCCCATCCTGTGCTAGCAGTGAGCAGCAGTGCCCAGGTGGCTACCAGAAGAGCTGTCTGTGATCGAGGGCTGCTCCAGTAGTGGGAGGCTGGGGTGGTGCTGCTATCGGGATGGCAGCATGTTCCCAGCATCTGCCTTACAGTTTTCCTTCACCATGTGTCTGGGGAAGCCACAGGTGCATGTTGTCCCAGCCCTTGGTTGTGTGGGTGACATGCAGGTGTCATGTGGGTTCCCCCATTCTCCACCACGGCTGCCTTTGGAGCAGAGCTTAGTAAAATGCCAGGTGGGCCTTTTTAAGCCAAAATGGGTCAGAAATGGAGGGCAGGCAGGTGTCATGCACCTCAGTCAAAGAAGAAATATTAAAAGCTCTTTCATGGGTAATAATCTGAGGGAGAGTTTAAAATGGGGTATTAAAAAATATATTATGGTCCCTTTAATCTGACAGTGTCACTTCAATACTTAGTGCAAGGGCTTAACATTAAAGTGAATGGATTTGTTTTTACAGATGTTTCAGCAGCATTATCTACAAGCAGGAAAGGAAATCTTGGTGATGGAGCAATTCGAGCCCATCAGTGCAGGTTCAGACCAAATTGCAGGAAAAACCTGTGTCACACCAGATTCCAGGAGATGATTTTGGGTAACCTATGGTTTCCCAAGTGCAGTGCCCATGCCCTTACAAGGGTTGCAGCGGTGACAAAGGGGCAGATTATTTTAAACGAGTTAGCGACGTGACTGTAGGTATTTGCTTTAGTTATTTGGCTAAGCAGGGGGTGAGGGGAGGTGGTTCTGAATTCTTTTGTACTCCGGCTGGGACAGATGGGCCGTAATCTCTCTTCAGGGCACAAATTACAGGGTTTTCAGACCCTCACATGCTTGTAGGTTGTTGGCTTCTTTTCACTCCCTGTGACAGCATTTCCATATTGACTCAGAGAGGGATCCAGCTTCAGGTGAGAGCGCTGCTCCTACCGTGAGGTTCTCCTTCCATGTTTTGTTTTGTCTTCAGGTGAAGGGGATGAAACTGATGAGTCCCTGTATGAAACATTGTTCCTACAGGGAGGGGCAGCTCAGGAGAGGGAGGAGAGTGAGCAAAGCCCATCCAAGTGATGTTTGGTGGCAACTAAAGTACTCCAGTGTTGATTAACCTTCTAATCATGTGTCTGAAGATGGAGAGAAGTTGGATAAAAGGTGGATCACTTCGCAAGAGGTGGTGCTGGAAGCATGGGATGGGGCACAGGGGGCAACATAAGCAGGTCAGGTCTTGGGGTTGAACTTGGCTTGTGGGAGGCATGGTGCCAGACCACTGTGCTCCTCTGGCCTGGACATTTGCAGTGTTGGCAGAAGGGTTTGGCTGTAGCATGCCCAGTGCTCTCAGCACCTGCGGTGGTGCATCACTGCCTCTTTCCCTGACAGAGGATGGGGCACCCCTCACTCTGATGGGACCCAGCATCACAAGGGTGTTAAGGGGAAGTTCCCATGCTCACAACCTATCGAATTTTTTTATTTTTTGCAGTCAAGGGTAGCAGCTTGGGCAGTCACCTCACTCACAACTCTTATGCTCAGGTAGTGTTGCTGGGGCTGGTGGCAAAGCAGAGGTAGAGCTTCCCTTTGTCTTGCTTAGCCAGTGCTTTTTGACCTCTGAAGGGACCGGAGTGCATGGGAACTTGTACTTACCCTTTCCTGCTTTTGCTGCTGAGGGTATGCACAGACAATCAGATCATGTCAGAATTATAATGTGAATAGTGATGCCCTGGCTTCTGAAACATCAGATGGAGGCATGCCCTCTATTTCTTGAATTTTCTTTGGTTTTGATCTGAAACTAATGAAAAGTGGGGGTTTGTTATGCCATGGATAGTAGATGTACCAAAAGCAGTTTGTAGAACATTTCTTATTGTAACATACTTCTTGTAATCAGGGCAAAAAGTTTTTAAACTCAAATCCATAATGTTTCTACCCTCCCCCCCCCCCCCTTAAAGTAGTCAAAGGAATAAAGTTATTGTTGGCACTCAAACTTATGTTTCAGACTTGGGATTAATTTTTTTAAGCTTGATGTTTATGAGCAGTGCAAGGTGTCTGCAGCAATGAATTACATCCTACACAGGTGAAACTGGAGTTTCTTCATGGGATCTCATCAGAGTCCTCACTTCTGGACTGCAGACAAGATCAAATGCAATTTATTCTTGGCCTTTGGATCAGAGAGTTTTTTTGGTTTTTTTTTCTGAATACATACTCAGTTATGGGACTGAGCTGACAGTTTTCCAGCAAACCTGGGTGGACACCTATCAAATGATGGTTAGTTTTGATCTCTTTTCTGATGAGCTGTACTGCAGTATCTACTCGTGGGAGAGTTCTCAGCAAACTCAGTTTATTTAAAAGAACATTTAAAATGATGGAAAATAGGTTTGGGGAGGGATCTGAAGAAGCCAAATACAGATACAGTCTGTAAGACAGAATCAGCTGTGGTTAAGCCATTAATTACAGATGTTTGTTGAACCTCCTCTTCTGATGGGAAAGACTTCATAGCTGTCATTCCTCTACTCAACTGTTACTACTGTGAAGTTTTTCCTGATGTTTATCCTGCAACTCCTAGATGCCATTTAAGTCTCTTGTCTTTAATAGACATGGTGAATAGTTCATTCCCTTCCTCTGTGACTAATTTCTCTCTGTTTGTGTACTCAGTAAAAGCTAAATCATTTGCCAATAATTCTTGGGCCCTTGAAACAGCAAGAAAGCAAGCTTTTAAACTGGTTAAAGTTCTCTTCAGAAATAACACTGCTTTGGCAATTTATACGGCCTTGAACTTGTTTTTGAGTTCACTATAGACTCTGTAACTGGCTAGGTTTGTTTAGTAAACTTTTTTAAACCTCTCACCTTTTAAAAACCAATTGTTTCCAGACTGGGGTTATAAATGGGGTTCTGTGCCTCTTACTCGTTTAATTTTGCTGTGAACAAAACTGCTAGTGTCTTCATTCAAGGGCCTGCCTTGCTTTGTACCGGCTGATTTACAATACAATGTGTAAATGTAGTAGCAGTCTGGAACAAAGGAGGGCTTGTTTATCCAAACAAATTTGAGGGTGAGGGTGAAGAGGTAAATTGCAACCTGTTCACTGAAATGCAGCTTGAAAGCAGAACGAAACAACCTCGGGGGAAACGTGACAGACACCTCGGGTTGGGGGTGGGGGTGTTGGGAGTTTGGCCCAGCGTCCCTGTAATTTTAGGGTAGTGCTGACCCAAGGAACCAAGGCAAGCTGTCGGGGTACCCAGGTGCTTCCTGGCCCTTTGGAGGAGCTTCCCTGGCAATTAAAGACTTTGTGTAGATGATTTTTGTGCCCTGCTTGGAGCAGTTGTAGGCAATTGTGTAGAGTCCAGTGTAACCTCTTGGCAGGTGTCACCGCAGTTCTCCCGTCCACAGTGCCGTAGATGATTGCTTCTGCGTGTCCTGAATTGAAGCCAGAAAACACATTTCTTGGATTTAAGTATTCTGAGTATTTTAGCCTTATAGTTAAGCTTGAGTATTTCAGCTTTAACAGCTAAGTATATTAGCAAAGAGATTAAATTGGGTAGAAGTTATATTGCCTTGTCCAGACATGAAAAATAAATTGTCAGAAATGGGCTGCCACCCAAGGCATGATCACTCCTGCAAAACAAATTGTACAGAAATATGTGGTGCTTTTCTGTACCTTGCACACTCACTTTTTGCACTTCCTGTAAATGACTTTGCTACCTAATTATGAGAAAGGTTAAGGAGGATTGCCTATTTGAACCGTATTGATAGGCCTTCCTAATGTTGATTGTAATAGAAGTCTGGTTTACTGGAACTCTATCCTTTTTTTGTTTGTTTTTTGTGGTTTTGTTTATTTGTTTTTGGTTTTGTTTTTGTTTGTTTTTCTTTTTTTTTTTTTTTTTAAAACCTGCTCCTGCTACTATGTAAAAGTTTGAAACTGTGATTTGCAGAGAAAGAAATGCTGGAACATGAGTAAGGTGAACTCTTTTTTAATGCAGCTCATCAGCTTCTTGGCTCAGTTGCATCCTGCATGCCGTGTAGTATTTACTGTCGTACCAAGCTACATGAAGTTCCATCTGTCCTTTGTTTTCTTGCCCATTAAATACAAAATTCATTTTGGTTTTGCAGAGCTTTCCTCTAAACTTTTCCTGAGTTATAAATTATGGCTTTTCTGAAATCTTCAGCCTTGCCTGTGGGAAGAACATTTTGATATGATTTAGCAGTAGATGAGTAATCTAGATACACATAGTGATTTTTCAGTTCAGCTGCAGTCAGATTCTTACTCCAACTGTTCCACTAAAATTTCAAAGGTGGCAATCAATTCCCAGCCAGCCTTGTTTATCTTCTTGATTTTTCTTGTTTTCTTCATGGTCTGTGATGCTGAGGAGAGTACCGTCTTATAAAGCATGTGTGCTGTATTCCTGTTAATGATTTTCAACTCAATTTTGTTAAGTTGGATTGCTGACCTGTTTTTGCTCTGTTCAGTCATCACCTAAAATTTTATCACAGATACTCAAATATTTCATGCTTACCACTTCAAAACAGATTAACTGTATCTCTTAAGGAATATATTTTAACTTCTCATGTCTGTTTTGGTTCTTCCAGTGTAAAACTGGATCAGTGTTAGTTAAATTAGTTTATCTCGTTCTCCATATACTTGAATACAAAACCAGGCTGTTTGTGCAGGTTCACTCACAGCCGTTTTATGGGCACCTGGACTTGAAACACATCCTTTCAACATTTTTGCAATCCATTCTGTGGATGGGCAGAGGGATGGGACAAAGAAACGTACGGACTGATTCCTGCCTGTGAGCACAGGGGTAGCTGTTCCAAGGCCAACAGGGAAACTCCCGGTTTGGGGCATGAGAGAAGAGGGGTACCCTGGTGGTGCAGAGGCTGCTGCCCTGCCAGGTACTTGCAAGTCAGCAGATGGGATGCACTGCTCTTGAGATGCTTGTTTTAATTCCTCTAATTAGTATGTAAGGTTAATTTACTCTTGAGTATGGTAAGAGAGAGGCTCAGGCCCAGCAGCAGACTGCTGAAGGAGGCGGGGGGGTTGTTTTGTTTTAAGCAGCTGAGTGGAAGGGCAGAAACTTCTTCATAGCTCTTGTTCTAAAAAGCTATGGGCTATGGGTCAGCCCATAAATGTTATTAATTTCATGTAGAGTGGCTAAACTTCCTGCTGACTTAGGTAATGTACCCACTGAGCTTGAATAAAAGGTTAGAGATGGCAATTATGGAAAAATCCTTTTCCATTAAGCTTTTGTAAGCTTAACCAAGCCACTGTCAATAATTACTCTTTTTTTCCCCCTGCTATTGTGGACTGAATCTAATCCAGACTTGGTGTATTTAATTTTTTTATTGCTTGAATGTGCACACTCGAGATATATGGAGAATATCAAGCTACATGGAGTACACACTGAGCAAACGCATTTGCTGAATTTACCTGGTGTGTTAAGCAATGAATAGATTTACAATAAGTTTGTAAAAGGTCGTAATTGGGCTGTAAAAGTGCGTGCTCTTGCGCTTTTATTTCGCTATTTGTCTCTTAAGTTGAACAAAGCATCTTGCAGAATGACATTGGGCTGGAGGAGGGGGTTCAACTAGAAGGGCTAGAAATAGCTGCTGTTTGTTTATGCCTAGGATTTTTATTCTCTCTCCTTCCTTCTCCCTTTCTTAGGGATAGTCTTATGTATTCCACCCACTCTCATTCCCTTCTGGTGAATGTGTGTGGATGTGCTCCAGGACCATATGTGCTCACAGATATATACTTCAAAGGAAATTCTAGACTGCCTAGAGAAGCTCTTTGAGTTTAGATGAGCCCTGAATTTGCCGACTGCTACAGTATTTCTTTTGAAGAACCACATGGCAGTGCTGCTGTTTCTTTCCTTCAGCACCTTTACACATTGATGAACACACTGAGCCCCCAAAGCAAGTGAGCTGCTAATATGCATGCTCCATACAAACTTAAGCAAGCTGAATTTCACTTCAAGGCATCAGCTCAGCTGGGACTTTTGGTGGCTAGCTGACATGCTTTAGATTACATGATGTATTCGCCCAGCAGTGAGGATAGCATGAGGTTCTTTCTTTTTTTCCCCTCTCCATGCACAATGATTTCTTCAAAGAAGATTTTCCCAGGTGGTTTTCTGGAAAGGCGGGAACTTGCCCCAGCTGCTTCAGGAGCACTGTCTTACCAAGTTATTACACCGACCAAAAGGACCTTGGCTGTGCCTGCTTTGCTGGGGCTATTCTTTGCTAAATGCCTACTTTCTGTTTGACAAACCTCTCCAGATTCTTGGTGGCTTCCCTATGATTTGTATGGTGTTAAACTGAATATGCTAAAAGTACTCTTGGTTGGGGAATGGGGCGCATCTGGTGCAAATTTTGACATCCATTTCCTTCCAAAAACCAAAATTGCACAATAGCTGCTACATTTCAGCTGCAGCAGCTGTTGAGCCTGCACTGTATTCAAGTTAAATGTTTGTCAGGAGTTGTCCATTATATTTTCCAATATGAAACATTGACCTTTACTATGAAGGCATGTATTTTAAAAAGTCTTCCTACCTATTTTTACAGATATTTGGTCTGCTACTCTTAAAGAATGAGTGATTGTACCTGGCAGATGTTTCCAAGGACATTTATATAGCATCCCTCACTCTTTATGTGCTCTAATTCATGGTGCTGAACTTTGTTAATTTGTTTCTATACAAGCAACCTTCATATCCAAGACAGGCTGATCCTGTTGGTAGCTACCTGAAGGTAAGGGAAGGAAAATGGTTTGATTTTTCACAGGTGTTGCTGTACAGTCATGCATTCCCTTCTTCAGACTTCACACTTTGGTCAGCCATGAAATGCAGCATGTGAGGGTGTGTATGGAAACTGTCAGCTAAAAAGCCACTCTCTGAATGTATAGAATTGGTCGTATTAAGGATGAGCAGTCTAGCTTGCTCGCATCCTAAGGCAGCAGCATGAAATTCCCTTTAGAGGCTTGAAAACAGAAAAAGAAAATTATTTCTCTCCCTCACCCTACCTTTGGAAGAGCATGTTCTTGTTAGCCAGCCTGCTTGTAGAGGTGCAACTCACTTTATTATCCCTGGGAATATCCGCTGGTGTGCTGGGGGGGCTTCTCGCCTCCCCAGCCTCGTATTGTTTCCCTATTATCTGCAGCTGGTGGAGTGTTTGTGTTCACAGGATCATTTGTTTACAAATGATATCGTTTCTCCTGAGACTACATCTTCGGATGATGATCAATGGCTCAGTTACTTTTAATAAAGCCGAGGCAGTCAGACACAGGAATTCTTTTGAAGCTGTTGAGGTCTCATCTGAGTCATATAATACCTTAAATGAAAACAGAGCAAATAGAAGACATAGAAACGAATGACAGGTGTTGGCAGGAGGGATGTTTAGGAAGTTTATAGCTTTCACAGCTTTCTTTTCTGCTCAGGGCAGATCATTGTTCTGCCTTTAGGCACAGACAAGCTGCAAATAAGAAGATGGTGGAGAAAAATGGGTAGCAGTGGCATGATGGGAGGTGGGTGATGGATCTGACCTAACACATCTTCCTTTCTCAGCACAGACAAAGCTCCTTGTTCTGGTGGACCAACTTCAGCATTTGGTGCTGAAGCCCTTGGCCGGTAGGGTGGTCACAGGACAGGGCTGGCTGGAGCCCAGGGCTCAGAAGCCCAGCTTCCCATGAGGAAGATTCTCCTAGAGTCTCCAGTAATCATTAGGTACGAGATGCTCTGACAGGCATGGAGTGGTTTTGGGACGTGTTTGGAAGCAGACTCAGTAGTCTATAACAGACATCCCCACAGGTTTCGATGTCCCCCAACCTTCCTACCTGTGAGTGTCCATATGACAATTTAAATCATTTACCAATTCAGGCTGCACACAGGCTGTGGTCAAACTAGTAAAGCATTGGTGCTTTTCTGCGTATTTAGTAAAAGGGCATCTTTGGATATTACATTTAATTTTTTCTTTCATAGGAATGGATACATAAGGGGTGAATGATGAGTGAAGACATCTCTACTATTCACTTTTCCAATAATATGGAACTTAGAGGCCTTTAAAACTCTTCTAAGTGAAATAGCTCCTCAGAGGTGCAAAAAAAAGTTTTTTTCAGGAAAAAAATGGAGTATAAATACAATGTGTGTTGTGCTGGATATTTTGTTTTGTAACCCTGGACATTTGCTACTGTGCTGTGGAAGATATGGACCCTTCTTTCTCCTCTCACCTTCTCGTGCCATATGCTTCCAAGCTTTTTGAACCAGTGCATATTGTTAGCTCTTAACATCTCTCACTTCTCTGCCATACTGCTGCATGGGCAAACAGTTGAGTGGTGATACTCTCTGGGAATGGCTGTGGCAAACTGCTTATTGTTTTACCATCAACTGGGTGTCATTTCCCATGGCACTTTAGAGCCGCTGCCCTAGTCCTGCTGGACTTGCACACTCTTACACAACTAGTGAAGGGCACCGCTGGTTTTCCACCTTCAAGATGAGGTCTTACTGTATGTGGGAAACCTAGTCTAGCTACTGGCTCATACTAACCACCACTGATAACCTGAACCTACGTAGCCAGGTGTCTGGGTGTCCCAGGTACTGTGGGACTGTGTGCATGTCATGATGATGAAGGCTTGCCGGTGGCAGAGCACATGCATTATGTTGAAGCAGGTGTCAAGCTGGCGGAGTTACCTCCAAGAAACTTTAATATGCTTGTAGTTGTCCTTTGTCTGCAAAAGTAGCTTTCAGCCTGAGTGCTGTTCCTCTTTCTTATGGGGAGGAGTGGAGTTCATGGTTTCCATCCTGCCTCCAGTTCCTTGTGCCTCTCTCCTTCATTCTCTGCAGCTGGTGGATGCTGCTTCCTCCCCAGCTGATTCAGCTTCTGGCAGGGCTGTACTTTGTGCTAGACCTGTGAGATGTTTTGATTTGGGGGTGATTTGTTTGCATTTTTTTAAAGAACACAGTGCTCTTTTGGAGATTTTATTTTTAAACTCCATGTGTGAATGCACACCCAGCTTGCCTGTGGTTAGGTAAGCAGCTGAACTAGCACAAGGGAAAGGTGTGGTAGCTCTCCTGTGCAGGCAGGGAGGCGTGGGGGTGGCAACAGCGGGAAGGAGGCAGCTCCCCAAACCAGCTTTGCTGCCGGAGGATTGGCAAGTTGCAGTGGCTTCCCCAGGTGCTCGCTAGGCCTTCTGCCCCTCCCCAAAGTCGCTGCCCACTTGCTAAAAGCTGGTGAAAGAGTCCAATGGACCTCCCTGGGAGCCAGTGGGACTTTTACCCCAACTTCTTGGTGGCAGGGCTGCAGGCACAGACCCATAGCTGGGGACATTTTCCCATGGGCTGACAGCAGTGCTGAACCTCGTGTCCCTTGTCCACCGTGTTTACACTGCTGTAGCTAAATCACTCTAATCTCGTTCCTAGTCCAAAACAAAGTGATCAAGATTGAGCTGTATCTGCAAATATAGTGAGTCTTCTCGTGTGGAGTGAGTCACGAGATCAGTAGAAATGATTGTGCTGTGGTGGAGCTGGAAAGGGGCCAAGGCTGAAAGTGCTTGTGCTCTGAATGAGATTTGCAGTACCTATGCCTGGGTTCCTCTCCAGTAACTTCATTTTACCCTTTGCTGGAGCTGGGTTTATCATAGTCCTGGAAAAGACATGGGCATTAGCTGTGTTGTAATTGCCTTGCTAAGGAGCTTCTACTTAGGTACTAGTTCTTCCTGGCTCACCTCTGTGAGGAATCCTGTCTAACAGCCAAAGAGAACCTAGCCCTTATAAACTCATCCTCTCCCAGCATCTGTTAGCTGTGTCTCAGTTGGCTTGAAGGATCTGTGTACTCTGTGCTTGTGAGCAAAAGCTATGTGAACCTCCCAAAATTATACCCTTGGCTGAAAAAAGAAGAGGCACATGAAGTCCAATTACTGGCTCTAAGCAGTATAAAGTAATGTTAAATATCTCCTGATTTTTAGATTTAATTAAAATGAAAGGCTGAATTGGCACAGCCACTTCTGTGTTCTCACCGAGGGGTAGGAGTTTGCAACAGAAAGCAAGGTCTAGGGGAGAAACTTTGCAGTGATTCTAGTAATGCTGGAAGACAGAGATCCAAAAATATTTGGCCTAACTGACTGTGCTGAACATGCTCCTCTTCATGGTTTTTGCTGCTTGTTCCCAAGTGACAATGACACATTCACTTAAGTCATGGGTGCAAAAATAAGATTTCAAAGCAGCTGATTATGAATCATACCAAAAACAACCCAACCACCCTGTACTGGGAACATAAGAAAAATGTAGTTCAGCATTTACAGTCATGAGAGAAAAAGAAGTTTGGGGAAGTAACATACCTGGAGTAGCCTGCAAGTCATTGCATATTGATTCAACTTGACAAGAGTGATTTTTGTCAGCATATCAAACTATGTATTTTGCAGTAATTTTCCTTTATTTGTACCAAAATTGCCTGGTCTGACTGACAGCTAGTTTGCTTGTTCATTCATGGGGTAATCTGTTTTGTCTTCTATGTCCTTATTAAGCTGAAAAAGAAAATTGCAGGTAGGCTTTTTGTAGAAATAAGGAGTCTTTCCTGCTCATCTCCGTGTGTGAAAAGTTGCAAGCTGTGTTCAAGGGAGAAAAGAAAACCTATGTTCTGCTGCTGTTTCTGGAATATTGTTATAACACCTTTCTAATGAAGCTCTTGTAGTGCAGTGATGGAAGTCAATCCCAGATGGCAAAAATGAATTTGGAGAATTCACACAGCTTCTTGAAAAGTCTGTTTACTTGTGTCATGTGCTACTCATTTTGCTTCTTAGACCTTTTTTTTTTTTTCTTCAAGATGGAAGAATTAACAATCATCTGAGTGTAATACCAATTTTCCTAGCTTTTTGAACATTATTCTAAATATGGGGCTATAACTGCAGTATTTACATTTTATGTTGTAATAGTGTTTAAATTATTGCAAGGAACTGCAAAGCTGTATTTTGCTTGAACCTTTTGTTCCAGAAAAATAAAGTAAATTCTAAGTACTTCGGTTTTCCTGAATTATACTTTCTCTGAGAGAGACTGTAAATCTAATCCAACCTTGGAAATCCTGGCCTCTTTGCCAAGATGATCAGCGTGATCTTGAGCAATGCTTGGGCAAGTGCATTTAAGAAATTATATGACTGAAAGCTGCAAACCTATCTAATTATTTACCTCCAGATACATATGCTAAATTTTCACTTTTTGTTGCTGCATCACTTAAGTATGATCTAAAGTCTAACTTCTTCCATGAATCTTCCAATATTTCATGGGGTATTTTTTGTTTGAGCACAGTTCCTCCGAGTTACATTGTAAATAATTCCAGCTTTCAATTGAATTCCTGCATTTCAAAAGCTGTAGAAAAAGACAAAAACAATAAAAGTGCATAGCTGTTCAAAAATCACAAGGTGAAAATAAAGCCATATAAGAGGGCAAGGGGATGCTCCATGTGTAGTTGGCTTTATGCTTTGTTTTTTTTTTCATGGGAAGCAAGTCATCTGAGTCATTGCTCTGGAGATATTTGGGGTTGGCACAACTACTGCAAACCACATTACCATTACAAAAGCAAATAGTGGTAATGTGCTCAAATCTCACTCTGATCACTTCCTTCATCATTTTCTAATGGGCCTAAGCTACAGCTGTCATCACCCTAAGTGTAGGACAGATCCACATTTACTGGAGTTAATGAGAGGCCTTGTTTCTCCTCTCCTGGTTAAGTGGTGCAGGATCCCCTACTGCAGGTGGGAAATGATGCATCCAGGCTGACCGAGGTGTTACTGCCAACTGACTTACTGTGCACAAGGATGTCCCATCCCAGGGGCCTAAGGGTAGCACCTTCATGCAACAGATTTTTAACAGAACTTCTGCTACACCCATATCCTCCAGTTTGAGTGGACTGAGGACACACATTTAGGTGCCACAATGAATAGGAGCTTAGATGTCAGTTATTTTAAATAGCACGACCCACCCCTTATCCTTTTACCTTGTACTCCCTGTGTTCTCATGCCTTTACTGCTCTTGGGCTACAGACCCTTAGCTTTGCTAAAACTACTGTTGGTATCTTCAAGGCAGCTGGATTGCATGGACTTGCCTTCACTGGACTAGACATGTCTCTTTGGTAGTTGCCTGGCTCTGTTTGAAATATCAGTTCTAAAAAGCTTTTCACAAAAAAAAAAAAAAAAAATAATTCTGGTAACAAGTCACTGGACTTGATGCTGCTCATGCAAGAGCTCTGGAGCAGTGAAAATAAGATATTGCTCCTGTTTTGCTGTCTGCTTAAATTAACCAATAATATACCGATATAGTGAGGGCTTCTGGTGTCATGGGGTCAGATTATCAGTAAATTTGGTTCCTGTATTAGATAGATTGGTAGAAATCAGAATTGGAATAGAAGCAGTAGATAACAAATATGAGGAAGCAGAGAGGAAACAGCATGTCTTCTGTAAAGGGAATTTGTTTCTTGTGATCCTGCACAAGTTTTGGAGGGAAGCTGGTGTATGAATTTGGCAGATCTAGTTGATACTTTGTAAAAAAACTCTTTGAAAATAAATGTACAAGCTATATTTCACAGAAGTATTTTAGAACCACAGTTATTAGGAAATTAAAGAAAAAGTGCTAAGTGGTTAAAAATAGGAAACAAAGAAATGGAATACCTGCTTAGTATCTCTGCTCCGTAGCAGCTGTAGCTGGGATGAGTCCTCAAAGATTTGTGCTGTTGTAGGAGCTGTTCAACATATTCATCAATGATCTGATTTTAAGTAGATGACAGAACTTGTAGAGGATACCAAAATTATTTACAATAATCTGACCTGAAGCTACCTGAAATTAGTTGCAGAGACTCTTTAAACAGAGAGGTGGAAATACGGGCAAATGAAGTTTAGTGTCAAGGAATGCAAAATAATGCATGAGGGGGAAAAGAAATAATCCTCTTCTGAGAGGGAAAAAACCCCAACGCAGTACTGGAGGTGCAGTGGATAATTTTTTGTAAATGTCAGTTCAGTGTGCAGTGGTGCTCAGTAAATAGAAAATAAGAAATACTGTGAGAGGAATAGAGAGCAAAATTAGAATTATCCTTGTGATTCTACAGATTTCATAAGCCTTTGCATCTTATATATTCTGGAGAGTTCTCATCATCCCACCTGAAGGTTGGGGCAACTTTTCTTAGAAGAAAGACTCTTCAGTTGTGGGGGGAAAAACCATGAGGGGCAAAATGCAATGTAATTTAAAAGTACAGGCTAGGAACAATACAATTATGAGACAGCGGCCTAAAGTCCAGTTCCCTCTTCTACCCCTTCTTCTGTTCAAGGCAAAGCTAAATCATGGAATTGCTGCAAAAATCTTTTAGATGCCAGTGATGTGGAGAAGAGATTAGGCACGTACACAGAAAATAAGACCTTAGATAACTTTGAAGCCTTGATGCAACTTTCAGTTTAGAAAATCTAGAAACTCATTTTTCTTAGAAATCTGGGAGGATGTTTGGGATGAAAAATAAATAGTCTTCAGTGACTGCTGCTGGCCACTGTTAAAATGTGGTTCATTTTCCCTGACTGTTTTCAATAAGACACTTAATTTCTAGCTCTGTACGTTTTTTTTACAGCAAACTCTATCATCAGGGGACATGGGAAAAAGGGAGGCTGATGTGATTTGTATTAGCCTGAAGTATGTACCTAAACTAGGGAAGCTGAATTGCCCCTGGGAGGGCTCAATCTCCTTGGAAACAGAAATAACCTAAGGACTAGTTTGGGCTGCTCTGCAGAAAGTGAGATGAAGGGTGTTGGGCTAGAGGATGTTTTGTCTGTCTTGTTAGGACAGCTCTCAGGTTTCTAATCACAAAAAGCTGGGCATCAAAGTAGATGGGAATCAGGGGCCTTAATTCAGAATGGCTTGACACAATCACAGTGGGTATGTTGGGTTGTTTTTGAAATCTGTCTTGAGCTCCTTCAGCAATGGGTGGCAGGGGATGACTCTGGATGATCATGAATGTGAAGACAAGCTCCAGGTTAAATGCCCAGGTTTAGTAGCATCATCTTCTTTTGCTTCAAGTCTTCTAATGGAGATGGTGTTGTCTGATGAGTGGCTCATGGGCTCAAAGAAATGGAAACAAATCCTGTTGGAATAAGGGACAAACACTGTTACAGATTAAAATTTAAATATCTTTCATGAATGTAATTACATTTCCTGAATTACACCCTACAGTTGAGTGTACTTCTGTATTCTCCAGTGGTACCCAAGAGAATAAAATATGATTAATTTCATAAAAAGTTGCTATCTTTAAACTAGGTGCAATAATAAATAGCTCTGCTGTTCTGTGCTGGTAGTTCCAGAACTCAGCACTGAGACATGGGTTCAGTGGCATGAGCCAGTGGACGAGCCCAGTGTGGAACTCTAAGGCAGTGGGCACATGAGGGAGCTGGAGGAGGTCAGAGAGAAATTTACCTTGTGCTTGGGGCAGGTTAATTGTGTGTATGTCATCCATGAGGGCAGCTCACCTGTTGTGATAACTTAAGCATACATCGGATAGTGGACATTGCTTGCAGTGATAATAGATAAAGTAATCTGCTTTATTAAGGGCTTTAAATTGGTACAGCATCTCTGTACAAGAGACCAGTTCCAAAGTAATGAAGCTCATCTATCTACCACTGCAAACCTCTCTTCTGTGGTGCTCTACTGCCAGATGTAACAGGGGATAATTCATCTTCTCTTCTGGTGTTCTAAGCAAGGTAGTAAACAGGTAAACTCTCTGGCTCAAATTTAAAAAGCGTGAATATCAATATTTATTTTTTTAATCGTGACTGCATCTCTACTTTTCTGTATAGAGACCTACAAATTACATGTGTGTCTGGTTTTTAGGTTTGTATTTCTAAATCTAAATGCTTTAAAAATGACATAACAATGGGGTGAGTGTGATCCCATGCTACAGGGTGTGAAAGCATTAGTCACCATGGGCATGCCTGCGGTGGAAGACAGGATTCCTCTGCCAGCCCACGTCACAGCTGGTGGCCCAACACACCCAGGGTTTTGTTGCTTCTTGCCTCTATCACTAACTCCCTGTAAACCCCTTACAAAAAAAATTCACCTATCATGGGGTGAGGACTTCCTAATCATCCTCATTTTGTGTGCCAGTTAATCAAGAAAGAAATTAAGAGCATGCTATCACTCAAAATTTTAATTGAACTGTTTAAATAGCAGTGATATTGGGGAGGATTTAACATACAATATGCAAAAGGAAAAGTTGTGGGTTTTTTAAAAAAACACACCTAATCATCTATCTATCAATCCCATAGCAAGGACCAGGTAACTCTATGATACAGCTATTTCAAGAGTGATTGAATAAAGAACTACTGAAGCACCCTGAGGAGAAGGAAGTTGGGAGATTCACTACTTTTGAATTGCTGTCACAGTCTCATGTTGAAATACTCTGTAGTACAAATGTCATAGATATGTCCCCTGTGAGCTGGCTTTTCATTAGAAATTGAGGCATTGAAACCTTCTTATGATTCAATTTGCAGTGCAGCGGAGTGACCTGAGAACAATTCACAAGAAAAGGGAAGCCTTTTCCAATAAGTTACCAAAATTCAGTGTTACAAGCCTGTTCTGCACAATTTTCCAGGGTTACTTACTGTTTTCATATGCTTATTCCTCTACTTAAGAAAGAGTACCCTTTTTAATGTTTGTGGGGGTTTTAATGTATTTTTATATTTATTTATTTTTAGTTTTTTATTACAGACTCTGCAATGTAAGAATCTTTATGCTGTATTTGCAAGTAGGCATTTATTGCTGCTGCTGCCACTGGTGCAAAATGACTGACACACTGAAATGGAGGCTGTGGGAGGTTTAGGTGGAAGCAAGTCTGAAATGTTTATTTCTTCAAGAAAAGGCAACTTAACCTTTTTAATAGACAGATTCTTGACATGTCATGAAAAAACCAAACTTTGTGTGTGGGGAATTATTTTCAAACACTGATAACCAATCAGCTTAGCAGCATTAAGGAAAAACTTCCTTCTTTGCCTCTTTTGGATGTGTGAAAAAGGCATTTCAGATGAGCACAGCTTCCGTGTGCAATTAGGTGGAGGATTGGCTGCTTGTGATTTTTGAATCATTCAGGAAAGTAACACCTGCTTGGCTTCTAAAATTGTACCTTCATGATAGCACCACCTAGTAATTACTATTCTGAGTCATCAGCTAGCTCTCGTTACCATTTCACAGTAGCAGTATAATTAAAAATTCTGTGCCATATTCCAGAAAGGATCAAGCTTGGAAGCTAAAGACACGACTTCTGAGAAGTTAGTTGCAGTATATTACTCTACTATATCTGTTGAATGTTTTCTGAATGTTTCTCAAATATTCCTGAGCTAAAGTCACATTTTCATTTTTCCTGGTATGTCTTAAACATGAGTAAACATTGCAAGGGAAGGAAGGTCAGACCAGCAAAGACTGTCCATCCAAAAAGGGGGCTCTTGTTTTAGCTCTGGAAGAGATTGGGGTCAGGTCTTGATGGAAACGAGCTCTCACACTTCTTGCTTTGAAGGTCAGAGGGGACCCGTGGAAGCAGTTGATCTCTGACCTAAAGAGAGACTGACTGGAAAAAACGCAGGAAGAATCAAAGACTGTAGGGGTTAATTCTGAGGCACTTTGTATTCTTTTCTAAGTTAGGATGCAGGTGAGCCCATAATGTTGGTTTGCCTTGTTTTTTCTGTGAAGAAAATTGACTCTGGAGTAGACAGTGGTCTTTCCTCAAGGATTTCATCTACACGGTGTAGGGGTGCTTGGACTTGGGGAGTACCTTCAGCCTAAACTGGGCAGCTGATTACGTGGGACACTAATCCACCCCATCAGTCTGTCCTTCCTATTTCTTCCCTCCCTCCCTCCCTCCCTCCCTCCCTCCCTCCCTCCCTTCCTTCCTTCCCTCCCTTCCTTCCCTGATGCAAAAGGCATTTTTGTATGCGAAGAGAAAGAGCTCTGGTGGGTAGAAGAAAGCAGGGGAGCTGGTGGTTTGGTTTCTTGTTTAGGAGATGAAAGACTGAACTTGGAAATTCTGTTCCAATTGAGGTAAAGCAGAGATGGTTTACATGAAAGTCCCCTGGTTTGATGGCTCAAAGCACTAGGAACCTGAGGAACTTTTTATCAATCTTATAAAATCTACCAAGATCCTAAGAACAGCTTTGATTCAGTGGATTGGTTTTCTCTGATCAAATCAGTTCTAAGAAAAAGACTTATCATCTGCAAGATGACACTTACAGACAATGATCGTCACCTCTTTATCATCCTCTCTTTACCTTCTCTTGGCTTACTTAAATGGATTGGTCATAGTGTCTGTCTTTAAGTCTGGTTCTTATAAAGACCCTGTCTCTCCCATCTGAACTCTTACCAATTTAATGACATTAGATGCAAACAGTTGATGTCAGAAACAGATACATTTTAGAAAGTCTGATGCTAAATGATGTAATTACATCTCACAATTTAAACATGGTGCTTTGATTCTGTGTGTGTTGGAGTAGCACATTTGCTCTCTCTCTTCACTTCCCTGGAGTGATTTTGCTAGCAGGCAAACTACCATGACTCTAATGATCTTTTACATTACTGTTTTCCAAATTACATTTCAACACTGTGAACTAAATTTTGGGTTTGCTTCCTTGTGATCTTGTTTGGTTACAGTAATAATGCTGATGTTCAATTGAGTCTATTGTATCTTGTGATCCACACCATCATATCTTTGTACTTAACTTGTCCTTTTGTTCAGGTCATGTGGAAATTGATGCAATAATGGATTTATACCAGCATTGCCTTTCCTAAATAGGACTTCCACATTCCTGGAAGACTTTTGCTTCGGGTATAAAGACTAGGGGAGCTGGTATACCCAGGATTAAATAATAGTGGTTGAGAATTATGAGCTATCTAACCTGCTTTGTTAATTTGTGTGTCACCTGTTTTTTAAATAGAGCTGTTTAGTTATAAGAGCTTAGTTATAAGATGTTTAGTTTGCTGAAAGACACTATGTGCTTTCTTTAATGAAATTTATCAGGCTGGGGATATTCAGGTCTGATATTCATAAAGCTTTATTGACTGTTTTCCTGAGGATTCTGTACCTTAATTCTGTTCTTCATTTTCTGTGAATGTTTAGGTTCTATTGCTCAAGATCAATGTCTTAAATTTCCTGCAGTTTCCACAGTGAACTTAGTCCCTAAGTATTGCTAAAACACTTCATTCTTTGTCCTCTAAAACATTCTTATAACATGGTATTTAGCCAGTCTTCAACCTCAGTGGCTCCTTGGCCCACACTTCTAAAACTTGTGGAAGCAAAGGGCTGACATGTTCAAGTTGACGAGTCAAGGGCTAAAATGTTCTGGCTGACAGCTCAACATTTTATCTTTAACAAATGCTGTATAATATCTTCTGTGACTTTCTTAGAAAATGGTATCTGCTGGCTTCCAAAACTCAGATGAAATACTACTGTGGCAGGTTGAGGGGGGTGACAGGGTATCTCAGTATGCTCGAAAGCCTCAGGTTTTCAGCAGAAGGATTGTGACTGAGAAGCCACTGCTGAAGTTGGGGCACCTGAGCCAGATATACCCAGCAACCCATGCTGTGTTAATGGTAGCTTTTGGGAACATTTGCTTCTCCATTTTTCTGAAAAGTGTCTAATGAGAATATAATGGTGACCTAGTCACAGTCAGGGTGGTGTGATTAGCTTGTAATTGCTACTGATACCTGCAATTCAACCATAGTTTGATCTCACAGATATGGCTTGTTTTAACTTAATTTGAGAGTAATATCTTACAACATTGAGGGATATTTATGAAGGGAGTTATTTGAAGCTCTTTCCTCCTACTCTTAGCATCACTTAGTCTTGTTGAATACCTTTTATCTTGAAACGGATTTCAGCTAGCCATAAAGAAACCTGAATAGTGGTGCTATTTTAGTTGGCTCTGTGATATTTTGCTCTTGCATATTGGCTTTGCTGTTCTGTTTCCTATTCTATTTGAGCCTTAATGTTCTTGCACTGCTAATAGCTGTTTGTTTCATTTAGTGATGTTTGTGCTGGAGAGGAGAGAGAAAGAGTAGAAACTAGGTACCCATCCATATATGTATTTTAGAAAGTTAACAATTTTTCCAACAGTATCAGAAAGGTACTTCTTGCATAAAACACTTTTGGTCTGTTAACGTAGCACAGGATCTGTTAACGTAGCACAGGATCCCTATTCCCTTCTGTGGACATGTTCATCTCTTTTCTGTTTTGTTTACATGCTTGGCAATTTGGAGCAAAGGCAAAGGAAGGAAAGAGAAAGAGGAACCCTTGCCAGAGCAGTGGGAAGAGAAATTGGAGGCTGGGAAAGGAGTTTGTGGTTTGGGGAGGGATGGAGGGAGCTGGAAGGTGGCTGTGCTCTCCTCTGTCTAGAGGAAACATAGGAGCTGCTGCTTGTGCTGCTTCTGCTCATTTCTCTTCTCAGACAGAAAAACAGCTCAAATTTCCCACTATGCTCCATCAAGGTTTTGCTGCAGCACTTTATTTCAATCCCTTGTTCAGTCTCTTCAGTTTCTTAACAGAGGTACAGCTGGACCCTTCCCTATAACAGTCAGAGGACTGGAATATGTCCCCCTCTCTCCCACTTTGACCCCCAAATCTTCCTGCATTTCAGATAGAAAGTATTCTGTGGCAACATGCATATTTTTGAGAAATCCGTGATGGACATTTTATAAATAAGAGCTCTCTCAATTTGCAGTGTACTTCTTTAGTGAAAGAACTGAGACAAGTAGTTATTTCTCCTCCTTGCCTGCAGAACAATCACTTTCTCTTCCACCTTTCCACATGAATGAGTTTCTTCTCCACTGATGAAGGTGTCCTTTGAAGTAAACAATAGTTTGCAAGGAAAAATCCTTATAATATCAAGAGGCCAAGATGTGTCTATATATATATATGTATATATAACAAATCCTATTATAGAAAATAAAGTTATATTAAAAAAAAAACAACTCAATAGTCATAGCTTCAAGAGATGTTGGGTATTATTACTGTTGTCCTTTCTTCTCAGAGATACTTCCTGCAATGAGTTGTCCAGGCTTTTGGACAGGGTTTGTGTGACTAACAGTTATATTTTATTTTTAGCTTTGGCTGACATAATTACCAGGAATACTTGCGTATTAAACCACTACAAGATGTCTTTTTTTAAATGACTGCTCTGCTATGTATGTACCAATTCTGTTGGAAGACAGGTTGAACTGTCACAGTCGCATTTCAAACTTCACATAATTTGTGGTCTTGAGATATAACTGTATCTTAAGCTTTGCCCTAATTACCTTTTTACTGATCATCCTAAGGAGGATGCCTCCTTCTTCTGTTGCTCTCAGTGCTTTCATGGCCAGAGGCAACTGAAATAATTTTGTTATTTTACATTAAAATATAAACAACTTTTCAGTTTTGTCTCTTTTTTTCTTTTAAATCTCTCTTCTCAGGTGCCACTTAGCAATGTGGGGTAGAAGAATGGGCACAGCTGATATAGAAGCATACAGTAGCATAGGTGGGAATTTCTTAAGCGATGTTTGTTGCTTAAAACGACTTAATGTATAGCTACTCCTGAAGACACAGCACTTGATACCTGTTAGAGCCTTTCTTTAGAAGGACTGCAATTTTTGTGCTGCCCTTCCTCATAAGGCTATTTTTCTAATAAGATTGTTTTCTGAAGGGTAGAAGTGAGAATTGGAGAAGAACTAAATGGTAGGCATCAGTCACTGTAAATGGAAGAGTTACCTGGAATCTAAAGTAGAAATCCAGCCTGCTGTATCTCTGTCCCTGAGAAGAAGTAGTCCAGTGGATTTCTGTCTTATTATCATGGTGGTAAAATTTGTAAAAATTATTTTCTACTACTTCTTGCATGTGGAAAGCGAGTCTTGGGTTTTAGCCAAAGTTGTATCTATTTCTTTGTCCCCATTGCCTCCTGTGAAAAAGCAAGTTGTTTGTTCTTTTCTTCTCACTCTTCTGTATCAGATCATTTGAGAATTCAGGTGCTTCTCAGCTTGGCCCTGGTGGGCTTGGGATTAAAATCTCAACTGTTCTGGATGCCCTGATGCTTTTCAGAGTACGCTTTTTTCATGGGCAACAAGAGTCCTGCACGAAGTGCCTCTGAAGCTGGGAGGTGTTCAGCTGGTCTTTTGGCAGCAGTGGTGCGTGACTTGGTTGGCAGAGAATCCTGCTTTTTGGAAGACATACGGAAAGGATCAGAGAGGTGGAGTTTTGCTCCTGGGATAGGGGAAATGTTGATTAAAGCTAAAAGGTTGCAACAGATGACGGCGAAACAAATCATATTTTTGCTGAATATAGGCAGGACTTCTGGAGTCTACATTAGCCAAACAGCCTGGTACCTGAGGTGTTTTGGGCAGGTCTTTTCTGAGATACCTCAAAGGGGTTTGATCATCAGAAAAGATGCACATGCAGCCTCTGAAGTTGCTGCCCTCTGTTCTCAAGATCAAAAGATTATTTAATCTCTCTGAAAAAAGTCCAGTGCCCACTTTGCATTTCAACTTGTGCATGTACCAGGCAAAAAAGGAATCAGCACTACCAGTAGCTGGAAACTGACACCTGGCCCTATGTGCCAGCCTGCTGAAACCTATGTTCACCACCTCTGGGGCAGTGCCTGCCTGTGTTTGCAGTGGTTTCTGGTCCCACTATCCCGGGATGCAGCTTCTGAGATCTCAAGGGTGAAAGGCTGAGCAGTGCTGTTGACTTGAATGCATTCTTCTTGCTTTTATGTATTGCTAACAGAATCTTTCTCAGGATTCTTTCCTGTTGTATATGGATGCTTTAAGCATTCAAAACTGTAACATTGTAACTCTCTGCCAGTGAGGACTGCTAGTCTCACTTCGGAGATGTAGCAACGGAAGGTAGAACAATGTCGTCCAGCCCTGATTCCTCTGGGAGCTTGTGTGTCATGGCCCAAATCATCCCCATGTCTGGACCTTGGCCCTCAGGGGTCTGATCTGTGGAGGGAAGAATAAAGTGTGAAGGTGGCTGAGGGAGTAACTGGGGAATAAGAAGGAGAAGCAGTTATGGCTGTGTCACCATGATCCTGTGCCAGCAGCTGCCTCGGCTCCCTACTGCAACTTGTCCGGGAGAGATGCCAGTGGGTACCTAGCCCAGCGCTGACAAGCAACTACTTATCTTTCATGCTCTCCTGATCTATCCTCACATGAAGCATTATCCACTGTACCACTGGTGCTGGGCAGCTCTGGCAGCCAGTTCTCTGGCACACCCAGGGTGGTGGTTTGTTTCCAGGGTTGTTGCGATGGCCGAAATCTAGCTTCCCTAGGGCATGCAGCCCAGGCAGGTTGTCATGTCCATCCCCTCCCTTTTTTGTTCCATCAAACAATGTAAACTGTAGTTTTAGTTTTGGACTATCTTAGAACTGGCAGCCTTTCTCACAGACTGGCTGCTCCTGGGTGGTGAAGGGTTTGTTGGTGTCCTGCAATTCCCACCCTTTTAGGCTGGGAAATTATATGGCTCATTTTTTGCAGGAAAAAGATTGATGTTCTTCAAGGTTTGGCTCTGTAATGGGTATTGGTTCCCTGAAAGAAATACAGAAGCAGACCGCTTTTTACCCTGTAGCAGAAAAAAGGTCCCTGGACCCCTTTCTGGGCTTGGTCATATGAACCATATCCTGTGATACTTATTGTATCACAGGCCCTGGGCTTCCTGAGCGTCAACTTGAGTTTTAATTTATTTTGGAAAATAAATTAAAAATTCTGGAGTGTGTGTGTTTTGTAGTACTTTCTTCAAGATCACCTGCTGACTACATCTACACCAGCTTCCGGAAAAATCTGACTTGAACTTACTTCTAGTATGTTCAGGCTACCTCATTACTGCAGGGAGCCACCTGAGAAATGTGTTAATGGCCATATGCCAACACACTCAGCTCTATAAAAACCACTGAGATGAACCTGCTCCAACTGCTGAAAGCCAGAAACAACTACCCTCTTGTCTACACCAGGAAAACTACAACTTGTTAATTTGCCATCGGCCAGCAGCTGCTCTTGGGCTGGCAATGGTGGAACTGGTAAACGGAGCTCAGGCATATTTAACAGTGTAATAAAACATAATTTAGAATTACAGAGCAGACTGGTAATGCTGCCTATTATCAAGGTTGTTTGACACTTCCCATTATAAGACTATTTTCAGCCGCTTACAAGTTTGCCAAATTTCAACAGCTTGCACTGAGATTTCTTTAAGTTGGTGTCTGCCTCTTGCTGAATATTCTGTTATTATTGTTTTAAATGAAAAAACAGCATTTAGCCAGAGCAACTCAGCTGTTTCTAAGAAAGAAGACTGAGAAAATATCTTGTTAGTCCTATTAAATTTACATGACCTTTTCTTTTAACAGCTCAGAGGCAGGATTTAGCAAGAGGGGGGAGCCACTGTCAGAGATGCTTGTGCTTTTTCTATGAAAATTGATCAAAATAGTCTGAAGTGCAAGTCTTCAAAACATTTCAGTTAACAGCAGCTAGCAGGTCTTTAATTCATAGCAGCTAATTTGCCCACAGAGGTGATGTGGGGGCCATGCAAGTCTGGTTCCTCACAGTGGGGAAACTGGTTCCTACCCAGTTATTACCTTAATAAATTCCTTGTAATTGTTGTCTGTTTAACTTCAAAATGCAAACCAAAAAATCAAATTAGTTAATAGTGCTTGTCAATAGCTTCTCTTTTTTTTTTTTTTTTTCTGGATATAATGGCAGAAATCAGATTCCTTATCATAGAATGCTAAAGGCAATCAAAATTGACTTTTGCTCTTGTTCGTTGTAGGGTTTTCCCCAGTCACATGTGGCTCTTTAGTTATTCTTTGCTTTTCTGTAAAGAAACTGTTGAAGTTGGGTGCTACTACTGCCTGCCTGTGTGTTACTGCAGATGCTGGTGAGATTTCAATCCATCCCTATAGAAATCAGTGGCTGGAGGGGGAAGAGAAAGCAAAACACCTAAGCACATTTAGCCTAACAAAGAAATCTGTCTCTGCTATTAACTATACTGCCAGCCCACTGGTTACAATAGCTACTGTCTAGCCATCAAAATTGTCTTATCCATCAGTTTTCTTTTGGCCTACTTACATGGAAATTGCAGGAGCATGTCATGGCTTGTTCTGCAGAGCTCCTAAAATCAGCAGACTCAGCATCTCTGGGTTGACATACAAGCATTAATCTTTATCTACTACATATCTACAGCTGCAATGGGTAGGACAGCCAAAAGCCTACAAGAAAGGGCTCAGAGAATCATGAAAGCAATTACACTATTTATTTTCAGGCAAACTGCGTTATGGTGGCGTTCAGCTACCCAAACACATGAACTTTCAGTTGGTGATGGGGCATGGCTGCAGGAAGACTGCACTTAAATTTAAAAATAACATTTGAAAATTTAATTAAAACTCATACCTTCATTATGCACCTTCTTGGTGCATAATGATATCAGGTTAAGACACTTTAAACCTAAGGCAATTTTATATTTTTATAGTCACTTTTTAACAGTCACTATTTCTTCTGCTTCCCTGGTTGGCATGAGAAGTCCACACAGATAGAGGAAATTATGGGGGGAAAAAAGTAAAACAGAATATAACGCAAAAGGTTGTCAAAACTATGTAGTTTAAAAGAAGTGATGCAAACTGATTGCCTGTTTTGTAAGACCATTCTCAGGCTGAAGGTGGGTAAGAATCCTTTAATGACCCATAACTTAGAGCTGAATAGCAGCTGTGACAGGTGATCTTCCTTTTTTCACAAGTACTCTATTAGTTCTCATTATCTTGTCCCTAGGTCACTTTTTGGGGCCTTTCAAGACTTTTTCTTTTTAGCTCTGAAATAAACTGTATTTCTGTCCATCTGAAGATGAACCCGTGACATTTTTGGGGAGAGTATGTCACTCACAAGAGATGCCTATAGAAGAATACCTTGCTTGCCTTAGCAGAAGTGCTCTCACTGAAGAGGAAGCTGAGGCAGGAGAGGAAGGGCAGTGAGAAGGGATACCCTGAGCATGGTTGATTCAAATCACACTAGGCAGCAAAATACTCAATTTTTGCCAAATTCTGCTCCATATTTGAGGCTGGTGGTGCCACCTGCCCCACCTCTGCTAGTACATTTTGTAGAACAGCTGAAATTATCTGCTTCTCCTGTGGCTACCTCTGTGAAGCTCTTCCAATGCTTCAGTTTTTCACCAAAGCTAAGTCGTGAAATGACTGTTGGGGCTCTCCTGTTTAGCAAAGGTACTGCTCTGGTTTTCAGGTTTGTCTCCATACAGGTGCTGCTCAGTTCTCCCCAACTTTCTGATTTCTGAGTTTAGAAGAAACAATTAAATCCTTTCTCCTATGGTGCATTAGCTAAGCTTGTGACATTCAGTGGGTTTATAGCTGACAAACAAGAGTCTTTTTTTAAAAGCCCTTACATCAATATTATTTTTATTCCTGTGACTTGTTTTGTGTAACTTGGATCTTTGCAATGCTGGTAGATGGTAGCGATGAACAAATAATCAAATCTGTTAGTAAAATGCTGAATTTTGCTCTGACTTACTTGCAGATATTTGAAGTGGATATGAAATTGGGCAGAACTGATGTGAAAGTGGAGCAAGAAAGAGACAGCTTTTTATGGAGCAACGTGTTCCTTTAAAGTATACTGAAATGTTATACTGCAGTATTGTGATAAGGATAGTTTAAGAGTGTCTGTATTTCGTGTTTTAATAGCAACCTTGTCTTATCCAGTTTTGCTTTAGACATGAAAATGCAATTTCTAAGGCTTTATCAGGTAAAACAAGAAACTTTGCATGGAAAGAACTAGAAATGAAGTTTCTGCAGACATGTTTTCTTTTTCTAAATGCTGACAAATAACTCCTGCCAAATGCTACATAAAGGAGAAAAAGAAACATATGGCAGTTCAACAGGAGTGAAAAGATGAGCTAATCCAGCATCCAACAAGTCTTTGGATGAGACTATAATAAAACCAACCAGCCTTTATCATGCTTGATAGCACCACTATAATTAGGAGTCTGTCACCAAGTTCATAATGAACCCTTCACCCTCTTTTCTGGGGTTTATAGTCTGGTAGTAAGAGTCACAGTGGGTTGCAACTAGAGCTCACTGTAGAGAAGGCTCAAATCTAGCATGCAGGTTTTAAATAAACTGTTAAAAATTGAGGGCTTGTGCCTGTGATGAGCAAGTTGTGCTTATAGTCTGACCCGAGTGTTTAAGGAGTCAGTGTCTAGGGTGATTTATTTACCTTTAGCACGAAAAATACAAATATGTGGTTCAGTATCCTGTTGTGCTCTCTTACGCTGCCTTGTAGGAATCAAGAATGCAAGGAATCAAGATGTTTATTTATTTATTTCCCCTCCCTTGGTTTTACAGTCCTTACATCTGCCCTAGCAGAAGCTGCTGCTGCAGAGCTAGGGGCTAACATTTGCTATGATCTGCCTTAAAAAACCTCATTCCTTACAAGTCAAATTTTCAATCTTAAGGAGAAGTCTGGCAGATAAGGCAAAAATCCAGGCAAAAATGCTTTTTTCTCTGTTTTTTCCCTCCATCCTTGAGACTTAGTCAACTGCTGGCAGAGGAACTGTCTATGCAGAAGATGTCTCAGTTGTGAACAGAGGCATTCTGAATGATGGGGTCTAAGATTCAGGAAGTGTCCAATTTTTTCTCAATCAAGAATGATTGCATGTCTAATCCGAGGTACCAGAAACAGAAAGGAGCCCTCTAACATATCTCAAGTGTTATCCTTTCTCCCTTGCAGTGCAGGGGTTTCTCAGCACCTCAGGATGTGTAACATAGCTATTTGCGAATGTTCACAAGAGACAGGGCAGAGCTCTCACAACAGCATCTCCTCTGCAGAATGTGGGTCTAGTAATGAAAGGTCAAATATTTGTATGCTAAGGCCGTGGGTTCAGATTACAGCTAGATGCCTAATGAGATTTTCAGAAACATTGAGGCTCCCCTGCAACCTTGTGTGCCAGACTCTTTAAGAGTCTGGCTTAGAAGGAATAACTAGGTGACCTCAATAACAAGCAAAACCTGAGTGGATCAGTCCTGTCCCAGTATGATTCAACCTTCTGACTTGTATGTAAAAGCAAAGGTGAACAGAGGTGTATCCAGTTCACATTTAATATACAGTAAATGTTAACTTCCCCTCCCAAACACTTCGGGAGAGGCTTTGATGTTCATTTGATGAGGGTGAATAGGGTGGGAAAGGATTGATATTCATGAGTTGTTGCAGTAGTCCTAAGTCTAGCAGGGCAGGCAGCCGAGTGGTGCCTCTGAATCGCCATAAAGAGATTTAAAAACCATACATATGAGTGCTGGAGACCAGGAAGGGAGTGTGTCTTGTAACCCCTCTAACTCTCCACTCTACTGCTTCTGCTTGTCGGAAAGAGAAAATCTGTGCTGCCTTTCTGACAAAGAGACCTCATCAGAGCTCTACATTTATGAATTAGTAATTCATAAATTAGCAGCTGTAGGTTGGCAGTCTCTTCAGAGGGCTATGCCAGGTTTTGCCTTCTCAAATGAGAGGCTGACCCACAAAGGCTATGCCTGTAAACTCAAGAGTTGAGATATCTTGTCCCTTGAAGAGACACCATGCTGTTGGAGGCCATCATGTCTTGTGTCTAGGCAAACCTCATGGGAGCCAGGAAATGCTGCCTCTGGCAGATCCCTTGGCCTCAAGCCCCTGATCCTACTGCACCCCATTCGAACCCTGCTGGCACCCCTGCTGCTGACTTCTGACCTAGCTGGCCAAGGAGGACAATAGAAAGGAGAGGCACATATGTACCTCTTGAAACACACATTCTTGGCTTCTACACCTATATCTGCTGGCAGGCACATGGTAGGAAGCAGCTGCTCACACTACTATTGCATTACACTCTTCATGTGGGCCCTATGCTTTCCAGCAGAAGTCGTGAAGCATGGATGTGAACCAAACCGTGACAGCCTCCTGCAGAAAGAAGCAGAGACTGTGTAAAGAACAAGAGACACAAGGCAGGCAGGGACCTCTGCTTGGCTCTCAGTGTGCAGAGGTGCAAGATCTGGACTTCTGGCATGAGTGAGGGGTAAGGACCCTTAGTACTGGGGTCCCTATTACTGGCTACTAGGGGTGTACATTACAAGAAAGCACATAGTATATTCTAGCATACATGTAACAGAGGCACGTATAACCTCCAAGGGGAACATAATGAATGAGTGAGATTCATTCAGCCATCTTCAAAAACCCACCAGTCATGTAGTGCATAGGAACTGCTCATGCTAACAACTTTGATATCGGCACTAAAGACTGGTGTCTTGAAGATTAGTGTGTGAACACAGGAGACCTTTGTGGGTATAGTTTTGATCAGCAGAAAAAAACCAAGCTGTGATTTTCAATTGAGAATATAAAGCTGATCACAGAAGGAATCCACTGTACAACAATCTCTGAAAAGAAGGGTTTTTAAAATTTCCATTAATTAGAATATATTTCATCTCTTGGCTTCATCCTAATTCAGAGAGAAATATGGAAGTTTCCGTTTCACAGAAGAAGCTTGCATAACCCTTCAACTGGCATTTTCAAACCATGGTATAAATTACAAAAGGAAAAGTTGTAGTTGATGTGGAAAACACAATCTGTGCCTACAAAGTCTTCTGCTTTAAAATGCCCATTTTATATTCTCCTCTGGAAGGTATGACAGCTCAGCTTATTAGCAGGGCTTCTTTTTTTGTGTTTGTTGTTTAATATTTTTCTGAAAAAAGGGAAATCCTGCAGTGTTTTCCTTTTCTTTCTTTCTTCCCCCTCCCAACAACGATATCGCAATTTCTATCCTTTCCATGTGTATGTAATTCAAAAAAATATATAGATAAGCATATTTGATATTTTGTGTTCTTGGAACTTAAGAATTAGTTAGTTGATGCTTAGAAGCAGTTTCTTCTGCTGCTGCTGAATAAAGCATCGGCTAATTTCAGAAAAACATATTAAAAAAGATCAACTCTTAAACAACAAGGATAGACTCTGGATGTTTCCCTTCACTAAAACATACTAGCTGCTCCTCTCTTCAAATAAAAAAAAAATTGGGTATTTGATTTTTTTCAATATTTGCTACCAAATACTACTTAATTGCTCTTTCTCTTTGCATGACCCATAGAACAAATGCCTTCAGAAAGCTATTTTTTTCTGTTGCATTAACAGTCAAACTGTCATGCTTCAACTTTCAAGCTATGAGGTTTAATTTTTAAGTCACCCTTCTGGAGCCAATAACTTTTTTTTAAATTGCCCAAAATGCAATTTTGCATAACAGCTGTGCTATGGAGAACGAACCTTTCTCTTGTTTGTTCTTAAGCTTCTGAGTTCCGTTTTTAAAGTTCCCAGGTTTTGGCAATTTCTGAGTTTGACAAAACTATAGAGTGAAATAAACAAACAAGAAGGAGAAAAGCAGCAATATTCCCCCTGCTGTGGAAGCTGGGTGGCACACCATGTCTCTTCCAGGAAGCAGATGTTTGGGGAGGTAGTGCTGTTCTTTGTGGTCCATGTTTGAGGAGTAAGTGCTGCCTATTCACTGTGCATTTTTGCCTTGCTGGTAGATGCCTGAAAGTTTTATTATTCACTCTTATTACAAGTGCGCAGAGGAGAAAGCTATATTCTTGCTATACTCTCCTAACAGTTTAAGAGCTTTAAGTTCCCCATCCCTCCAATACTTCCCCTGAGGGCTTCAGAAGGAAATGTTTCTGCTACTGTGGTCTCCTCCTCAGCCTTTTCCAGTCCTCTGCCTCTCCACTTGCCTTCTCTTCCACTTCTCCTTATGGCTCTTCCAAAGAGCAGCAGTCTATACTTGGTACAATTCTTGCCTATTTTATCAGTCCCATTGGTAAACTCATCATGGAAGAGTTAAATTGTCTACACTCATTAATTTCATTCTGCTGGTTTTAATTGTAATGTGCAGGAGACTGTTGCTATCTGTTTTCAAGCTCAGAGAGAGACCACTGGGATACATTAGTTCCCAACTTCTTTGAAAATACTGGTTTTTGCAAAACCAGAAATACCACAGTTATTTTTAACAGAACCCCTCATTTTCCAAAGTTGATGATTTTGGTTTTCCATTTGCCCTGGATACGATTATTTTCAAAGCCATTATACATTTATAGTTATAGACATCTATTTAAAACTGAAACCACGGAGTAGGGAAGCAGAGGAGCCCTGCACTTACTCATCATGCTGTGTGGACTGACTGTTATAATGGGATGTGAGAAGCCAGCCTAAGCATTGTAGTGCTCTCTCTGTCTCCAAAATTTTTTCACCCAGTCTGACTCTTTCACAGGACTCACTGCTTTCTGCTCACAAAGTTTAAAGGCTAGAAAGAATTTCTGGGTAAACAGAATTATTTTTCAGGAAGTTTTGCTTGCAAGAAAGGGAGAAGGCTTTTACCTTTGCAGGGAAAAAAAAAAAAAGTTAAAAAAAAAAAGAAGAAAAAAAGAAAAAAAAAGAAAGAGGAAGCAATGAGGCCTCAGACCCAAGGAAAAGCGAACACTTAAAAGCACTGTAGTTTTGGATTCAATCAGCTCAAAGCGTGTGGTTTGGGTTTGTGCACACATGGTAATAAAAGCCAGCAAAAGTCTTCATGGGATTTTACCAAGAAGTTAGCGCAGATGCCAAATCCATTTATCATTTCTTTTGTTATGTGCCACTGTGCCTTATGACCTCCTCCAGACTCTAAGCAGTGAATGCTTTCTCTCCCAGTACCAGTACATATGCTTGTTTTGTTTTTAATCACTTCCTCACCACTCCACTACTTATATGTTTTGTGGCACCAGCAGTTTTTCCTGTTATGAGGGCCTAGGTGCATTGCTTTAAGAAATACGAGTATTTAGAGAGAGAACAGGCTTGTCCCAGAAGTAGTTTTACTGGATTTGGGGGATTTTTGAGGGAAGTTGTTTATTACAGGACTACTACTATACAGAACTATTGAGTTTCTACTCCTTTTTCCAATTAATAGCTTCTATTTTTATTCCACTCTTTCCCCCCCCCGAACCCTGCCGAGTAGAAAAGGTAGGTTCCACAACCATTCACATGTTCATGGTATACCTGAGGAAGCTTTTATAAGGTTGAGTTCTTCCACAACCTCCTCATGCACCCCTAGGTGCCTCAGTTGCTGTCTGCACACACAGGCAATTCAGAGCTTTCCTGCACAGCAGTTCATTGATTTTGCATTTGTTCCATTCCTGCTTGAAGATATAACACAGTGTGTGCTGCCAGCACTCCCTGGCTGATGGTCACAGGTGCTTCACTTTGGTCATGCAGGTGGACAGCTACTTTCCCTTTTACTCTTCTCTCATCCTCTGAGACACAAGTGTTGACATCAAGAGCCGTTGGGCAGATCACAGCTCATCTTCATGCCAAAACTCTCTCAGGTTGTCAGACTTAGGAGGGATAGCTTGAACAGTTTAAATAGTAAGTCGTCACCCTGGCTATTTTTGACAGAAATGGGCAAGGGAACATCATCCAAATGGCTCTACTGGAAGCTTTGAAGATTGGAAACCTCCACAGGAGTCTGGACAAGCACTGTGCTGAAGACAGTCATTTCTCCAAATGGTGGAACTGAAGCTGGGAGATGGTGTGTGGCCACAAGTTGTGACTAATGCCTGTGACTTGCATTATGGCTAATCTTTCTCTTGGTCTGTGCTTGAATAAATTGGGTAAGACCATAGCCAAAGAAACGTGTATTTCAAACCTAGGGTTCTGTTGTCGTGTGCGTGTTTAGCTCTGGTATGCGGTCAGGGGATCCAAGAGGATTTGTCATGGCTGGTGGCCACAATTTGCTTTCTGAATGTTAAGAGAACAGATTATTTTAAAGAAGATGATCACTGAGCTCACCTCAGTTTAGAACTTGGGGGGTGGAGCACAGCAAGCATGTGGTTGTGCCTGACAACAATACTTGGTACTATGAGAAGTTAATGCACACAACATCCAACTGGTGCTTCCTGAAGAACCTCAAGATACAACAAATGCAGTCATCAACAGAGAATTAAGTCAGGGTAATTGTTTAAAAGAATCTGTTGGTCTTCTCTTAGTCTAGTTAGACTAGAATGCTCTTCCAGCATGATGTAGGCTTGCATGGGGATGGACTTGGAAGAGGAGATAATTCATTGGTTATCAGTCTCTTCTCCCAGGTAACAAGTGACAGGACAAGAGGAAATGGCCTTAAGTTGCAATAGAGGAAGTTTAGATTGGATATTAGGAATAATTTCTCAACTAAAAATGTGGTCAGGCTTTGGAACAGACTGCCCAGGGAAGTGGTAAAATCACCATCCCTGGGAGTAGGTGGCACGCGGGTGTGGCACTTGAGGATATGGTTTAGCGGTGAACATTGTGGTGCTGGGTTAATAGTTGCACTCGATGGGTCTTTTCCAACCTTGAAGATTCTATGGTTCATGAAGCATTGTGAGCTGGAAGACCACTTATGTGGTGGTACTTGCAGAAGGAAGAATTTGACAACCTTCTGTATCCTTCACCAGCAAAACAAGAAGGAGAATTTCCAGTTTCTCTAACTTCTCCTCTGTCCCCACTGAAGTTCAGCACCAACTCGAGCTGGTTTTTTGTGGGACAAAATTTTTGTCCCATATCTGTTTGTATATGTGTGTGAGACGAAACCATACAGACACACATCTATCTCCCTTTGTACCATTTCAATAGTTTTTCACAGAACTGATCCAACTTGGGCAGGGGGGGGTTCCCCTATTTTTTGGCAGCCTTTTCATGAGTTGGGTTGCTCCCATGCAGCACAGCTAATGATGGACTGTGGTGCAAGGACACAGCAGCAGTGTAAGCAGAGGACTTCATCCTCATTTGTGTCTGTTGAGCTGTCTATATGCCTGTGCTCTAGCCTGGGCTGAGAAGTACTGCAAAAAGCACTTTCATGGAAAGAGTGGTCACCTCTAGCAGAGAGTGTGGAGGGTGTAGGAGCTAATATGTACAAGACATGAGGAAGGACTGGAAATCCCTCCAGTCAGCAGTCTTCAGATGATCCCTTCCGTGGAGTAAGGCCCATGTTACCTGTCCTCTTAGTGCCAGTTATCTGAGAGATAAGTGTACTCTCCTTCAAAATGACTGATAAAGTCTACTTTCATTGCACAAAGATGCATCGTTCCCTTTTGTGGGGAAGGAATCTTCCTTTAGGTCTTCGTTTTCTTTGGAGCCTGCCTTCAGTCTCAGTAAGAACAACAAAAGACCTACTGAGCAACTGAAACTATAGGCTTGTTCTTTCCTTGATTCATGGTGGTGTTTACCAAGGACAGACTTTGACTGACAGTCCCTCAACAGGAGGCAGATGGATCCACACGCACATCTCCCAGTTAGCTTAATGTGAAAAAGAGCTCTTCACATATTTTCTTTCTCTCCTGGGTAAATCTGTAATTAATACAGTCTTGGTATGTTCTTCTGACTGTTCTCAAATCTGCTTCATCTCTTGCATTATGGTCAGATAATAAATCCCCTAATTTTGGAGAAGTAAATCAGAAGGGTGAATTTTGGTATTTTCTCTGGACCTTAATTTTCTACCAAAGTAATGTATAGCCTTTGAAGTTGTTATCAGCACAGGTTTGGCCTTCACAAAAATTATTCGAATGAGAGTTTTTGTCATCCAGTGGCTTGCTTTTGAATAGAGTTTTGGGTAGTGGAACTCATGTAGTTCAGTCTGATGTATAATTAACAATATCCATGGAATTCCAATATTTGAAATTTGAATTGAGGAAGCAGAGTGAGAATTGTCCTTGTTTGTCTCAGTATTGTCTGTCTGATTGTGCAATCTCTTCTTGCCTTGTGACACCATCAGAGTTTCTAATGCAAACCTGGACACCACTACAGTGAAAATAAATCTCCTGAAAACAAGCTGGCGTTTCTTAGGAACTGATTAAAAGCAGAAGGTTGCAGGGCCTGCAGATTGTGTAGTGAGTGGTTTCTAGCAGTATGGCACAGCTGCTATGGGTGCATTGCCTGAAGAGCCAGTTTACAAGGTCCCATTTCAAGGTCTGCACTCGTTCCCACCAGGTAACTGCTGAGGCAGCACATGGTTGTGTGTTTTGGGTCTGTTTCATGCCTTGTTCTCTAGAGGCAAGTCACTCTAGTTTGTGAAGATACCTCAAAAGAGAGGCAGTTGCTGTCCAATGAACATGTGTTATTTGACTTAACATATGAAAACATTAGCTAGGGTTTTCTTATGCCTGTTGGCAAAAAGGTGTTCTTTTAAAGAAATGCCAATAATAATAACAGCTACTTCAAATAAAGTCTGAGTTTCCTGACTATGAGTGGGAAATTATGTAGATTACCAACCCTGAGAACCCTCTGATACTCAGTGTCATGATTACAGGGTGTGAAACTCTATTTGGGGACTTGGCTAATTTAAACTACTTGAGCTCCACAGCTAAATTACTTTGGGTAATGCTTAAGAGCTGTGTTTTCTAGAAATGAGGGCTCAATATGTTACAGAAGATGTAGTTTATTTGCTGTTAGTGACCTTCTCTCATTTTAAAGCAATGCTTAAATAAATTAATAGTTTCAAGGCCTTGAAGAGGGGGCAGTTTATTGTATTCCAAACTGAAGTTACATGACTGAATATTAAATAGAGATTTTCCTTTTGCTGTGTGACATGGTCTGATTTGTTGGCCTTGGAAGATATATTTGGAAGATAAGATGACAACTTTTTTAAAAAGAAAGTATATGGATTTTACACTTAGTTTAAGAAACTGTTTCTCTCTGTGTGTTCCCATGCATATGATTTAAACTACATTTCTAGAACACACATGGAAGTTATTTGAAGGCAAAAAGTATGTAATGTGTTCATGAACTGTAATGTTATGGATCTAACTAGTGTGTGTGTATATATGTATATTTTTTTATATATACATATTACTGGATGCTAATTCATTTCACTAAAACTTACCACAACATCCTTAAGAACCGCTGCTACTTGTGAGAGTGTCATCCCTTGTGGGCCATCTAGCATTTAAGTTAAGAAGTTGTCTCTGCCACCCTCCAAAAATCTGCTTTGAGCTGCCTTTCCCTCTTCGAGCTTCAGAGACATTCAAGTGTCCCTTGAGAACTAGGATCTGTGGTCTGGAGACTTCCTAGGGTTGTTTAGAGAAGACTTCATCAACTTCTTTGCTGTGTGACCTGCTTCCCATCACAGTGCCACCTTTATTGGTCTCTCTTCTACTGCCAACCCACAAGCATTTGTCCATCCCATAAATGAGCTCCACACTCTTGAGTGGCCCGTTCATGTAAAGGGCAAAATTCTGCATTGTTCTGTTTTTCAGGTGGATCTCATAGTTTCTGTGGCTCAAGAGAGTCACATGATCATAAAAGCCACGTTGCTGCCTGGGATACCAGTCATGGAGCCAGACATGGACTAGCAGGAATTGTCCACTCCTACCTGGGGTTTTCTCTTTTGCATTTAGGATCAAGGAGAGCAGTGCCTGGACTCCAGACTTTACTCATAGAGCTCTGTAGTGATTCTTCACATTCCAGGTCTGCCATGGCAATATCATTGGTGCCTACATGGATGAGCAACAAGGGGTGATAGTTGCAGGTACAGGATAGGGACATTCAGTTTCTTTTCCATATCATCTCAAATTTGGCATCCCAAAAGTGAAAGTCTCCCATGACAACATCTTTTGTCAGTAGATGGGTGCCTTCCCTACAGAAGGGAATCTCCAGCCACTGTCACTTAGCCCCTTTTCATGATGCTCATACTTCCTTAAGGCCTCGCGGGCCTTGAAACCCAACTTCATGGAGTTTGCTCCTCGTCTCGGGCTATTATGTCACAGTACCAATTCTGTCCATTTGGACCTGAGGGCAGAGAAGGAGTTTCTGTCCTGCCCCAAAAGTCCCAAGCTGCCAGCTTCTTGGGAGTCTTCATCCACCACGTGGTCACATGTAGCATCTCAAGATCCCTCCTTCTTCGCATTGTGTAGTTTGGGCTCTTGCTTTTGCAAGACCATGAAGACCATGCTTGTCTCCTGTTTGCCCTCTACTCTGCTCCTCCCACAACCCCCTTAGGTGGAAGCCCAGTGCCCCATGGCACCGCATTTCTCCGGGAGAGACCATGAAAGAGGCTGGGGCCATCACCTCCCTCTGGGCTGTGGCTGCTGATTTGCTAGGGTGCTATTTCCAGCCATTGCCGGTGATCCAGAACTGCTAACTCAGTTGGGAAGGGTGAAGTGCATAACAGCCCTGGGCTTTTTGTAGAAGAAGGAAAGGAAATTAATTTCTGTGGATTCCCTGCAGCACAGTGTTTAACCAGAGTCTTACCGGTACAGGAGGGCATTGTGTAGCTCTCCAGCAAAGGGGACTGTGCTGTGCTGATGGAATCCTGAGAGGACAACCTCACTGGGTAGCCTAGCTTGACTTCTCATAAGTAGTGTTTAAAAAGGCTGGTCCTGATAAGAGTGAGAAAATATTTTTTTTACTTTCTTGTCTCCAGGCATCCTATTAATGGTTTTGCTGCAGTCAAGATCTCAATTTCAAGAGTATAAAAAACTGTAGGGTTGTTTTCTTGTTTTGTGTGTGTCTTCCCTACAGGGTGTGGTGACACCTTTTCTGGAATCTTTTTTTTCTATTTCTTTCCCCACCTCAATGCCAAAAAGAAACAGGTTCTCCAATTTTCATGTCACCTTTGTCATTAATAGCCACCTTTGTGATAACTTTCTAAGCCACTTGAGAGTCCTCCCATGAAAGTCAATAGGTTTTTTGTTGTTATTGGTGTTTTTTTAATTTATGGAGTACCTTTTCTTCATTCAAATATGTCTCAGCCTCATCACAATACTAATAAGTAGGTTTTTATGCGTAAGTATTTCCAGACCCAACTTGTGGCTGTTATGGTTTGTTGGATCAGCGATTTCATTTTTTAATGAAAATTCTAAGGAGGTTTTGATTATGAAATGCAATGTCTCACAACGAGCTATTAGATTCTAATGTGTCAATACCTGCTTTTTTAAAAAAAATTGCTTTTACAACTTCATACCTGTTTAATTTATCCACAGAACCTCTAATTTTAAAAGTCTGGGAGACAGAAGGCTTCTATCCCTGTAAAAACTTGAGAAATAAATAAAGAAACAAATAAATAAATTTTGAGACCAATTTGGACTCCTGAAAGGAAACAGTGATCTGGAACAACACGTACAATGATTCTTTAGGCCTTTTTTTGTGTTCAAAAAGGCCCTCTGAGAAGGTCTGGGGGAACATTTTAAAAGCCAGTGATTAAGTTTAGTCATGCAGTCCCTCAGCAGGGTGGGTTGATGAGAAAAGTGTTACCCAAAATCACACAGCCTGACTGCCAACTCAAAGTGCAGTGCTTACCCCAAGGTTTCATGATTGAGCCAGTCCTCCCACACTAGCTCTTGCAAATCGGGGCGGGGGAAAGAGGGAAAAGGGGGGAAATCTTATTTGGCCCTACATAGGTTAAAAAGCCCCGTGCAACACTATGGAGGAAGGCATAGGAGCAGCACTGACTATTGGCAAAAATGCGTGCCTGCAAATGTGGCGAGACTCTGGTTTGCATTTTGCTGACAAATGACTTGGTTTTGATCCAGCTTAAGCTGGAAACAAAATTGTAAGCTGTAAATGAACAGGATTTTACAGCTGTTCACCACATCTGGGCTTTTGTAGGACTGCCCCCCCACCATAAGCCACTCCCAGAACAAGACCCTGCACATCGTCCCTAGATAGATTATTCAGCAGAATCCAGTAGAAAATTGGCTTCATGTTCAGCAGGGGTTCGTTGACCCTGAGACTGGCCTGTCTGAAAGGAAAATGTTCCTGGAGGGTGTCTGGAGAGCCCCTGTCCCTGAGATTGCCTGCTTGTTTGTCAGTGCTGAGGGCTGGGGAAGCCATTTTACAGTGCATAGAGCAGCATGTCCTCTAGCCCCACTTTGATTGCACCAGAAAGATGGGAGAGAAATGAAAGGAGAATGATCAACCTCAGCCGAACCAATAAGATTATCCTGATTTGGGTGGTGCAGTTAAAAATGATATCGTAGGTTTTCCTCAGGTACTCTCATACGCATTTTATTAGACCTTTTTTTGCTTGGTCAGGTAGACTGGGTGATCTCCCCGTTAGTTCTGGCATCCTCTCAGCCACCTTCTCCTGCTGACTCCTACTGCCCAAAGAGGTGGTCCAGCCCCTGTTCTTCCCTTTATCACCTCTGCAAATTGCCCGTCTGCACAGTGAGACAGCTCAGCTCTTTGTTTTTGTTACATAGCCAAAAACTCACCAAACCACAGAAAATGAGGCTTTTGCTAGATTATTGAGTCTAATCTGTTTATTCCTGAGGGCCAGCTGCAAGGAGAAGCTGGGACTGCACGGTGTGGGTTAAGGACGGGAGAAGGCTACGTGCGAGTAGAAGGTCACCCTGCCTGGTGGATCAGCTGGGTCAGCTGTCTCAGAGCCATGCCCAAAGCATTCCTTCTTCGGTATCCACCAAGATGCAAACTCAGAAGCTCAAGCTTATCCTGTAGAAAGACCGCACTAATCTCTTTATGTATCTCTCATGTGCTTTTCAATGTGGGTTCTTTAGGCCGTATTCTTTGCTTTTATAAAGTTCTGTTAAAAGAGTCAAGCACAAGAGGACAAACTGTTTTAGAAAACAAGTTTCATTTATCCCAGTGCTCATAAAACCATTTGTGTTATAGCCTGTAAAAATTAATGGATATCGGAGAAGCTATTCCTATTTCCTAGTCATGCAAAGTGTAGCCGCAATCAACACAGGTTATCCCTCATTCTCAAATACTAAAGCCAGGGCTGTGGCAAATATTATTCTTCAGCTCAGTAATTCTGTATCTCACAGTAACAGCTTCCACAAGTCACTGACTGCTGTATATGTCTATGTCTTGCAGTAAAATGGATTTTTAAAAAAAAGTCTTTTACCTCATTTGGTCTGTTAATTAAAGTCAACAAAACCTGGAAAAATTATTTCAGGGAAAATGTAAGTCTGCTGTTTCTCTGTGGGAGAAGAAAAAATGAAAATGTATCACTTTGGGGATATGATAGTTTGTTTCTTTGGCAGAACCTCTTGTGCTGAAAAATATTTTACTGAGACACTGCTTCAGATTCCAGTAGGGTTACACATTATTCTAATGTTGTACAGCAGCTCAATCGGAATGCCTGAAAACCTTTCCAGGTATTTTATGGGAAATATGCTAAATGCTGCAGCAGTGTTAGCCACGTGCTGCCAGTTAGACTGGACTTCTGTTCCTCGCCTGGCAATGACAAAGATGCTTAAATTGTGCATATTTACAGGGTGTTTTGCTAATCATCCTTCTTTTCTAGCAAAGATTAAAGAGCTAGCCAGCCCCTTGCAAAACAACAGGAAGCATTTGTTAACTAACTGTTGCAGGAGCTAATGAATACTTGGTCTCCTGCGGGCACTGCTGTATAAAGAGATAGCAAGAGGCAACACCAAGCAGGCCACTTTGCCCATCTACTTACAGTAAATCAGGCAGGTGGAGATTAAAGCCATCAAGTTTCAGAGGGCACCAAGAGAAATGCTCTGGAATTTCATGCTGAATTGATGTAAGTTACTACTCCAGCTGTCAACTGTGTTTCTTTAGCAGGGATGGTTGAAGGAAATGAAAGTCGACATCCCCCTCATCACAGTTCACAGCCTGGTAGGCTAACCTATGCTGAAATATGCTGGCCATCTTTTTCCAGAAATTGCAAAATCCAGCAGAGGGATAGGATTGGCAGTATGAGGTGGCATCCGCCACCAGGCATGAACTGTTTGGACTTATATGCCCACACTGCATTATGTTAGGGCTAGGAGACTGGTCTTTGTGGTATCTCACCAAGAACTTCACCAAAATTATATGTGAATACTGTGTATTCACATCAGCAAAGAGCATGCTGCTTACTGGAAATCACATCCTATAACAGTTGCAGTTGCCTCTGGAGGTAAACTCACATGTGTCTATGTCTGGCCACACAATCATGGACTTCCCTCATGACTTTAGGAAGGGCAAGGGCATGTTTTAGCTCACCTGTTGAAAGTGCCTTTGTATTACTTTCTTTTGTTTTGTAAGAAGCTCTCTGAGATTTTGGTTTTCTTTCCTTTTGTTATAGTATGCTGTATTCCCTATTTGAAGTCCTGTTTCAAAACTGTGCTTTCTGCTGATGTTAACCTTTCTTCACATGTAAGACAGGGTTTAAAATACTTGCATTATTGAAGGCATTTTTCTGCTTATTCTCAGGAGTGGAGGGAGAGGAGTTTTCTGTCAATTCCATAAAATATATTCAGGTCAGACAGGTTTTGAAGCTTCTAGAAAACTAGAGGAATGTGTTGCCATTAAAGGATTAGTTTCACTGGAGCGCTGCATGCAGTGCTGTCAGTCATTAAGGTCCTTGCCTTCTGCAGGATCTCTCAGAATAAACCATGATAATTTTGCAGGCTAGATACCATTTGGTGTTTTGAAGAGATACAAACATATAGCTTTCATGAAACAAAGTATTGTTTAGTCCTGATAGAAATTGTGCAACATGTAAGAAGGACTTACAAATAAAAATCAAATTAATACCTTTTTTCAAGTTTTGCCATTTCCTGTAAAGTGAGACAGATTCAAGTCATTCCCATGAGCTCCAGCAGAGGCATACGCTCATCTCCTGCAAATTGTTCTAATTCTTTTCAGGTATCTTTGATTTGTATGTTGATAACTGGCAATGCAGATAAAGTTATGGAGGTGACAGTTGCTTGCCAAAACCCCTTTATAGCTATACGGTTTGTCAGTTTACTGTGAGGTTACTTACCATTGTATTTTGTTTTTTCTGGTAACATCTTAGTATTTTCTGGTAGTGCAGAAAATCCAGGTTATTTATTCATTGAAAATGTTGAAATAGCTACTATATCATTATCTTAATAATCTGGGTCAATGAAGCACACGTGCACTGCTGCAGATCAGTCCTGCCTTCATCATAGCTCTCTGTCAGAGGGCGTGGCCTTCACCCTCGGAAAATCCCAGGCAATTGGAAAAGACTATTTCCATGCAATTTACCTCTCTGAAATGGTTCTTGCTTTCTGCACTGTCACCCATTGCACACAGCTAAATGGATAAACATGAAACTGTTGTGCGTATCAGTATGATGCAAACGCCAGAATGTGTCATGTATAGTCTGAAATTAGCAGCAGACATTTGTCTACCCTTTTTCTGTTAGTTTGCTTTTGGGTTTATGTATGTATGTATGTGTATTTGGACTACAGGTATTATATATGTTAGATTTTTCCCTAAACAGATCTAGTGATTAATTCTGTTTTGAGTGGCCTTTCCTCCTTTCATTACATAAGCATGTAATGATAACTAAATTACAAATTTTATAACAAGTCAAATAAATGTTGTTTAAAATTCTCATTTGGAAAGTTGTCTCTGGAGGTGCCATATTTGTCTGTAAAACTGTCAGTTGGCAGCATGAAATAAAATTTAAAAAAAACCAGAAGCATGCATTTTTTAAAGATTGAGGTACAGAAAATAATGCTTCAAGCATAATTTAGTTTTAATAACCTTCATTCTTAGAAGAACTGCATCCTATGGTTCTCTGCTATTGCTGTGTGATTGTGTGGGGTTTTTTTTTGTTTTTTACAAAATAAGAATGAAGACTTTACCAATCTTTGCCTCATATTTACCAGTTTAAGATAATACCAGTTGCTCCTAACTTATAGAGCAAGGAAGAAAAGACTTGGTCCCAGCACTAGTTAACTGAAAAAACTCTGGTAATGGATGAATGTTTTCTCCCATTTCTCTTGCTGGTGGCCATTAACACTGTTACTTCCATTATCATGTTTGAATCAGTGTGCCTTCCTAAGAGAAGTTTCTTCTTCACATACCAGTATATTTCAATATGATTCTGGTCAAGGCAGGATTATATTTTGTCTATTGAGCTTTTGGCTCAATATGCTAGATTATTGAGTTCATTGGACACCTTCTGAATCTAGAAAATAATCTGGTTATCTGAACTGCAAATAAAAACAAACTCCTACAGGAAGAGCTTTTATGACGATATTGCTCTCAAACAGCAGAAGTCACTTTGAAATAATTTCTCCTTCTGAGGTGGCTTTAAAGAAATGGGTTACCCTGCCAGGACAAATGTATGGATTCTCTGGCATCCTTTTCCTCTAAAGGTGCCTATACAAGTCTGACCACTGCTTTCAAGGGGAACATTTTCAATCTTTGAACACTGTTTTATAACTTTGAAATCCAAACATTTTGAGCATGTAGCACAGCAACACACGGTGTAACTCCCTGACCACCTTTGCATTTTATGTAGTCTCTGCAGTACTAACCATAAATATGTGAGGTCAAATAGTTAATCCTTGTTCTTACTAGAGCTGACTTTTGTGTTTGCTTTTCAAGGAAACTACCTACATGTGTTTGGTTTTTAAGAATTGCTTGTAAACATGTAAAAAGCTATTACTATGCAAATTTGGTATCCACAGCCTTCCACCTTGCTGATTTCTTGGGTCTCTGAGGACTATAGCTATAGTTAAAGTGCTACAAACCATGGTAGAAATCTAAGGGGTAGCTTTCAACCCAAGACTTGTCCGAGTTCTTCACAGCTGTGTGAAGGCAGCCCCATCATGTAATACAGTCATCTTGTTAGGTAATCAGTTGACCAGATACATCATTACTCACAAATTCATTGTAGGGAAAAATCTCTTCTGATTCTGATCTGTAGTTCAGCTGTGATACCAAGGAAGTGTGTACATGTATTTAAATGACTGACTTCTGAATGCAGCCCAGACAGAAGCAATTTGCACATTGAAATGTGACAAGCTCACAGTGTTGAATTTTAATCAATGAGACGTTTTACCTTATCTGCATGCATTATTTATGCTTGAAGACTAATGTCAGATTAAAATACGGCAAACTTGCTCTTCTGAGAGGAAAGCTTGGAGAGAGTATGTAAGGACTCAGGATGATGAGGCTAGACACAGTGAAGAGCACTCTGACCCATTACACTGTTAATCAGACTGGTCGTTTATGACAAAAGGTATCTCTGATAGTACTTTAGTAGTATAAACCAAGATACTGGCACTCTTCCAATTTCTCTTGTTAAAATTGAATTCCAGAGGCAAGATTACTATTAGGCCTGCAGTGCTTTGCTTTATGGAAGTTAGTTACTTTGCTCTTTTAGTTTGTGAGGTTAAATGATTGTTGTGTAGTACACTGTTGTTCTCTTTTACTGGTGTCAAACACCTTTCCTTGCAGCCATCACCTTTCAGAGGATTTTGTGAAAATATCACATATCACCTCACAACACAGTGTACAGTATCCAAAGTCCAAGAGGGATAGGTATTTTGCAGCCACAGAACGCAGCTATCTTCTTGAAAGTTCCAGAACAACATTCTTTGACCATCATGTGTGTATAGCTGTCATCCATCATTCCCAGTATTTTTAGTACTTGTCATATGAAACTTACAGTTCAAGTTTTGTAATCTTAATCAACAAATATGAATTAAAGAATCCTGTAATAAAAAGGAATTCCAATGTACTAAAAAGAAATCTGTGTTCATAAAAGGAACATTGAGATCACTGGAAACTTCAAAGATGAATTTGAGGTAGAGAATGATTGACTTGTATTAAGAGGGGAGAAAACTTTATTCCCAGCTGGAGAGGAAACCGCACTGGCAGAAAATCTTTGAAACATTTGTTCATAACAGAACAATCTAGTCTTTGGGGTTCTGTTAAATGAATTAAAATCAGCTTCCTTTCTCTTAACATACTGAATTAACAATAAGATATTAACAGTAGTGCAACAGAATTCTAGGAGTTCTGACTCGATCAGTTCTTTGTAAGTAGATAAACTTTATTTTAGCCAGTGTTTAACAAGTAACTTGTTACAAATAAGTAATTCAAGATGATGAAGGGGGTTTTGCTCATAAAAAAGTTCCAGCTGCATTATTTAAATACATTCCATACATTTTTTCTCCAGTGATAGGGCAAGGGAGAAGAGGTGCCATGGCTGTTCTCTTTCTGAGAGTGCTTAGAAATCTCTTAACTATCATTATAAGTCCAGTAAAAGGGCAGAAGGATGAGTAGGTTCTAAAAAGTTCCCAAAAGTTTTACCTGAGTTCTCAGGGTAGTTCAGACAATCTTCAAAGAGAAGCAGTTATAAATACAGAAACTGCAGAAGCCATGTGTGTGGTTTGGCATTAGCAAGTAGAAAACCTAGCTGGGAGTGTTTATGTTTGTCCTAGTGAATACTTAATAATCATCAGTAAGTCACTTAAACTGATGGTGAGCTTGAACCATCTTCAGGCCTTCAGTTTCAAATGTATCTTATACAATACCTGAAGCTCAGAGTGTGAGTGTGTGGAATTACAGATGCATATTGTTACATCAGTAGTTCAGCTGATGCTGTTTCTTATTCAGATCATAGCCTGCACAACTGGTAGCATGCCGCATGAAAGAAATTATTATAATTGTCATAATAAAAAATAATGTAGCAGATTGCTTTTTTTTGTATACTCGGCGGTCCATAATGATTTGGTTTATTGTGATATAAGATGGTTAACTCAAATAGACATATTTGAAATGTAAGTAAGAATTTTTAAGGGCTCATAACTCAGTATGCACTCAGATAATTTTTTTAAACTGCATTCATACTTTATGTAATACTTCACATACTGCTCCTTTGAGATTTAGAAAAACAGTAATTACATGGTAAACATACACTCATTATTGGAATCACTTGTTACAGCTTAACAGTGTCCATGCAGATTTGTCACTTCTTTCTGACGGATTATGTGAATTTAATTTTGGGGTTTTCGGTCCACCACCCATCACAATTACTAAGCTCCACTATTGAACAGAAGGTAGTTTGAGCAACAGGTATTGGATAAACTGCCTCAGTTAAATAGGTGACAGGTGCTTGGGAGATGATGGCTCATGAGTTTGTGGTGGGGTTTTAATAGATTATTTAAGATTACACACACACACTCTACCCCCGCCCCACCCCCTGTGTAGTCTTAAAGCAACTGCAGTTTAACAGTTCCCTTCTATGAATATCTTCTCCAGGTCAGGATGGTGTAAATGCTGAGACTAAGAGCAAGGCAGCATGCACGTGTTCAAACATCCAAAAATAGGCAGAAAAGAATAAGGAAAGAGAAACACATAACTTCTCCCTCCATCACATCAGGTGGGAGTTAAATTAAATATCATCTTCTAATCTCGCAAGGGAAATACAAAATATTTAAGAGACATTTTGAGAATACTGTAGTTGCGAAGGATATATTCCTACTTAATGATATTTTTTAAAAAATTGAAATAAATAAATTAACAAAATTCCCCCCAAACTAAACATCTAAATTGAGCACTCCACATGCCTGTTCGGTAGTTGAGTGCCCATTTTCCTTTCAAAAGCTCAATTTGCGATTCAAGCAGAAATCAGAACAAATAATGAAGCCATTTTTGGATGATATTGGAAGCTGTCATGCAAGAGTATCTGGTGTTCTAAGTAAATTACATTGTATGTGGAAATTATGAGAATTATTAGAATAAGGAAACAAACATGAGACAAATATGAGAATGGTTGTGTCAAAGATCTACATAGTAAAGTACGTAGGGTAACTAACTGTGAGGACAAGCATAGGAACCAGAAGTTATATGAATGATCCCTCTATACACCATACACCTGCCGTATGCTCCCCAGCTTCTGACAACTGAAGATTTAGGGGTTTAGTGGATCAGAGGTTGCATTGGGACTTTCACTAGTTCTTGATGGACCTAGTTGTATGTTCTCCTAATTATTCTGTTGAATTGAGTCCAGATCAGGGCCACAAAGTTGATCAGAGGGATAGAACACCTCTCCTATGAGGAAAGGCTGAGAGAAATTGGGATTGTTCAACCTGGAAAAGAGAAAGGCTTCGGGGTGACCTTATTGCAATCCTCCAGTACCTGAAAGTAACTTACAGGAGAGATAGAGCAAGACTGTTTACAAGAGCATGTAGTGACAGGACAAGGGGGAGTGGGTTCAAATTGAAAGAGAGTAGATTTAGATTAGATATTAGGAAAAAAATCTTTGCTTTGAGGATGATGAGGCACTGGAACAGGTTCCCAAGGGAGGCTGTGGATTCCCCATCCCTGGAGGTGTTCAAAGCTCAATTGGATGAAGCTCTGAGCAACACGGTCTAGTTGAAGGTGTCCCTGCCCATGGCAGGAGGTTGGAACTAGATGATCTCTGAGGTCCCCTTCCAACCCAAACCATTCTATGACTAATGAGCTCTTTGTACTTCAGCTTGTGACACAGATTTCAAATTGTAGCTGCATGGAGAGCCCCCTTCTGCACATCTGTCTTCGGATGAACTTGTAGTTTTTAATATTGTGAGATGATGTTTGACCTTAATCATATCCTTCTGCATCTATTTTGCATGTTCAGCTGCTAGGCTGTTTTAGTCTCGTGTGACTCTTCAGGATAGTCCTGTGAAGGAGTGTTGGACTCGATGGTTCTCGTGGGTCCCTTCCAATTCAGCATATTCTGTGACTCTGTGACTAAAGGTTTGTTGATACAAATCTTACTGACATTGTTGCCCACATATATCTTTTAATTCTGTGGCCTTTTTCAGAACATGTGGGTATTTTCAGTAGTTTAATATTTGGAGAAGGAGCAAGGTAATTTTGTAGCATCTAGTCAGTTTTTTATCTCATTAGTAAATCCTGAGGAGCCCCTCTAACTCTGTCTTCTGCAAATATGCACTGGTCTGGTTGTTCTGGTATATTTCTGTGTGACGAAGCACTCCCTGTCATTGTTTCTAGCTGATATCCAAGTCAAAGGCAAGAAATGATCTTCCCAAAGCACCAAGAAGGGATAACTCTAAAATGTGATGCCTTTATGTCTTAACCCAGTTAATGTGGGGTAACTGCACAGAGAGACAGATTTTTTTCTTTCCCCACCCCGCTTTGGCTTAGGGAGTTTGGGAACAGTTACCATGGCTTGAAAGAAATTTGGGGCAGTTGTGTGAGTGAGTAACAGAACCTACTGGTTTAGAGTGCAGCCCTGCCCCTGTTTATCAGATGGAAGCCATATCTGTATCTGATCTGTATCTGACTGCATAAAAGCAAGCTCAAGTATCTACTCTTTTCTCCAAGACCTAATGTGGGCTGTCTGCTATTTATGGAAAAATATAGGGTGCTGCAGAGAAAAATAGACTGCATTCTAAAGTTTTGAAAACACGGATATGTCCTTTAACTGGACTTTGCAAGGGTGTGGCTGTTAAACTGCCATTACAGTGAAGGCAGGTACATACCTGCCTTGTTTGTATGCTGCATTTCAGGTCCTGAAAATAGTTCTGTCGCACATCTGACATGTTTTTGTGGTACTGGCTCCTTCAGTTGGTTTGTAAACTTTTGTGAATTCAAGATGCTTCTTAGTATATTGTGAAACTGTAGGAATAATTGAAAATAATACTTGGAATAAGGCTTCATAATTCTTCTTAACCAAACAGTTAATGAGTTTTCCAAATTAGGAAAGTATCTACAGATATTCTTATTGTAATTTAAATTAGTTCTGACTTGAAAAAAATGGATTTGGATTTAAAACTGTGGTTCAGATCTGCCGCAAAATTTATAGTGGGTATCATAAATACAAAGGCATAACGCTCCTTGTTTGTGTTTTAACATTGTGATTGCCAAAAAGCTGATGAAAATCTGTATACTCGTTTGGAACCTGTATTAGGAATACTTTATAATTATTGTCTTAAAACTATTGGTAGTCAAACACTTCATGTTGCTTGTAGAATTATCAGTGATAATCATTGATAATTCTTGTAGAATTATCAATGGCAGCTTCTCTGGAATTTCACATTTACTTGGGAGTGAACACACTGAAAAAATTCCTATTGTCAGGTAACTCAGGACAATTAAAATCTCAGTCTGAGAAGTGATATTTAATTACTTACTGCCTAGACAAGCTTGTAAAACAAATTTAATTATGTACATCAGACAAACTGATGACCTCCCCTTAAAATCTGATGTATATAGGGTGACCTGTGTGTCTGGCCTGAGACTGAACGGGGAGAAACAAAGAGGCCCAAGGTTTCCTCTTGCATGTCACCAAGGAGCAGCTGTACTCTATACCTCCCTGGGGAAGCAAATGCATTTGCTTCCTCCCCCACAGTCATGATGGAGAAGCCAAAAGAGAAATTTAACCAAGGTAGAAGTTGAGATGAATCCAAGAATTCCTGACCATAGGAATACTGAGTTCAGTACTCTGGCTGAATAGATACTCTATGCTCCATCTGCCAGTTCCTATGTTCAGATACATCGAGATAATAGTTGCTAGTAGATTTATTTTCATCCTCTTGTAAAAAAAGAAGCCTGCTGTTGAAATATGGTGATAAAGATGGATAGTTTAACTGCTGACAGTTTCCCATGACAAGGAACTAAATTTAGGTCTGTGGGTACCTTTGCAGGAGGGAGTGGGTTGTTCCTTTGTTTACCTCCATGATACTGGATTGCATTGCAATCCATAAATAAACATGTTTGCCCAGGAGGAGTATCTCGAAGGCATAAGCACAGTGCAATTACCCAGAGCCTATAGCAGAAATGGGCTGTAAATGAGGGGAAGGTGGTTTGAAATGAGCAAAGTAGACATGCAATATCTTTTTAGGTTGGTAAGAAAGCAAATACATCATGGGACGGTCTTTGTCTACAGAAGTGGAATGAAAACTTTGCAATGAATGCCAAAGCATAGAAAAGTCCCCCAGATAGTGGCCTGGGAATGGGGAGAAGGGATTTTGTTGTTGCAGATGTAGGGCTAGCAGTCAAGGTTGGAAATGTGCTTCAGTGCTTTTTGCCTTTGCTTTTTGCTGAAGTCCTGAATCCAGCCTTCTACATAAGGCTCTGACTCCCAGACTCAAGCAGATGCAGTGGAGTGAGCTGCAGCATTTGCCCTCCCTGTCATCAGCTTTGCCCTTGTGTTGGAAATGAAGCCCATTAACCAGAACTGCTGAGAGGACATCCCTGCTCGTTTGCTGCTTCGCTTTACAGCCCAATGTGGAAACAAAAACAGTGGTTTATGTTATAATGTGTCACTTTATTGTAAGTGCTTCCTGATCTCCGTTCATATTGAATTAATATATGTACCTTATGACTTTATTTTGGCATTAAATTAGCCAACAATATATGCCTTACCTGAAAGATGAGCAGCTACCTGCCAGTGTCATAGATGTTTGCCTGTCCTTGTAACTGATTGAATTCCAGGAATACATACACAGTGGGAAAAAGATACAACCCTGTAGAGTTACTGTTGCTACTCCCAGCATATCTGTAATGTACATGTTCACATACAGGAAAAATACATATAAAGAGATGCATAAGGATATAGGAAACTGCAGCTTTTTCTTATAATCCTGTATTGTATGTTTCTGTCCTTATTATGTATGTATTCCGTATAAAGTACAAGTTTCTTTTCCCCAGTATGAAACTGCTTGATCAAAACTCTTTATACGTCACTACTGAAGATGGAGATACATATTATGGAGAAACCAAATTGAACAATAAAATACTGTTCCTCACAGGAAAGTTGAGAAACTATATAGATCATGTGATGCAGATACTGCTCATTTTTACAAGGAGGCAAGGATAACTGTGGTATTACTTAATGAGGCTAAATAACAAATCTTATCTTCAGTGAAATAACTTAGATTAATTTCCAGGAGAAAATAGAGCAGTAGGAGTACTGCAGGAGTGCTGTCATTTTTGAGAGTCATATGTGACAGTCCAATGTTATAACTCAAAGCTGTTCTCCATGTGTCCTCTCCTCTGCATAATTTTGTCATGTCCATTGCTCCTCTCTTTATAGTGGTTCTACTTTAAATGATCTCTGCACAAAAAGTCTTTATCAAGTCTGGAAAAGATAGTGTAATACCTAATTTTCTGTATGACAAAATGTTCTGAAATTCTTGCAGAGGGATCCCAGTTTGTGCATCGAGTCAGCTGGAGTAATTAGGGCATGATGCAATTGTTTCTTTATAGGCCTGAAGCTATCCCAAGAACCACAAAGGCTGATTCCTTCCTTGTTAAAGGTTACTTTAACCCTTGGCCAGATGGGTGTCATGGGTTTTGTTCAAACACTTTGAGTTCTGTGACAAATGGAATCACAAGACCCCAAGTCACTCTGCTCACAGGACTGCAGCTCAAAATGTCCCTCTCTAAATATTTAGGAAGACCAAACACTGTTCAGGGAATGTGATTTTGGGTTGGGTTTTTTTTTGCTACGGAATGATAAAAATACCATTCACAGTATTCTACTTGATGAATCAGAATCTGAAACTATTTATTTTGGCCAGCCTAATATGTTGTCATCCTCTGTCTTCCTTCTGGAAAATTTTGGCCTTATTATTATTTCAATTCCTTGAGGAGCATTGTTTTGGACTGCTGAGAATAGCAGTAAAAATCTGCAAAGCTATTTTCACTCAGATTTTAGAAAGAAGTCAGTTATAAAGTTGGTGATTTGTCCTATGTGCTTCGTGTTAAGATGACAATACCTTTACATTTTTAAGGAATTTAATAAGCTCTGTGTTCACAGACACACTCTAAATTGGGATGTTATGTTTCTAAACATTTACCTGCTCTCACTGAGGTAGCATGAACTGTTGCTGTCTTTCTCTCTATTTTGGAAACATATTTTTGGAAACTGAAAGGTACTTTGGGGTTTCTGGGTTTGTTTTTACCTCAGAAGAGCTCAGACAGGTTAATGGGGAGGTTTTTGAAGATTGTCCATTAGAAAATATTCATGCACATATAATATTTATTCTCTGAAGCCTGCAATGATGATTTTAGGCTTTGCTTTTTGTCATGAATACTTGAATTTATCAACTAAAGGCAACATGTTTACTCTCTTTGCAGCTCTTTTCACGCCTTTGACTATTGAGGCATAGAAGGAATGTGTTATAGTGATCCAAATACAGATTAAATTTTAACCTGTTTTGTCAACATTTCTGTTGTCTTCTGTGTAGATATTTGTGCTAAATCTTCCATGCATAGAGTGGGAAGGAATTCTCTCTTCTACCTTGCAAACATAAGTTGCACATATTTGATTTTTCCCTTAAAAAGGCAGAAAGTACTTGCTGAACATATCTTCCCTAAGATGTGAATGGCCAGTTCTTTAAAAATCATTTTGTGACAGCAAGATGCAGGCGTGTTTGTGCTCCCTCTGAACACATCGCTTACTTAGATAAAAACCTGACCTGAATAGGTATGTGCCAGAAATGTGTTCCCAAAGACTGGAGCCTAAATAGTGGGAACAGATTGAGAGCTTTCACTAACTGTTTTCTTTCTTTGTTCTAATAAATATCAATTTACTCTGATGTTCTTCATTACCTCTAGATTAGCCAAAAGCTTCTTTAACCATATCATTACTAGCAAACAATGGGCATTGTGTCAAATTATACATGAATAAACACATGTAAATTCAAACAGTTGAGGGTCTATGCAACTTCATATATAGAATATTCTGGCATGAAATATTTTTGTACTAGAATTTCATCCTTTTTTAATGTCATGTTTCAGGCAGATTCTCCTGCAGCAAGCCTGTATTTGTTACTGATTTTGTTTAATTTTCAACTTCGAACCCAAGCTGTTTAAACAGATTACTCCCTGCTTTTATCTGAGTTGACTTCCTCATGCTTTCATCAAAGCAAAAGAGATTATTTGACTTTCTGTCTGGTAACACAGCATTACAAGAGAGTCGTATGTTAAGTGACAGTGATGGATTCTGGAAATGGTCACTGTCTGCACGTAAGTCCCCTGTAATACTTCCCGTCAAAGACCAAAAAAATCCCATTCTTATTTATTTGGAGTCTATTTATTAGCATTCATTACAATAGTATTTACTCTCTAACTGGAGTGAATACATTTCAGAACTAGATTAAGTGAGAGTGTTTGAACTGGAATAACAATGTGCAGGCATAATAAGTTTATCCTGGTACTACCTTAACTTTCTCTCTCCTGGGCACACAATATTTGTGAACTGATTAACACCTGGCAAGAGAAGGACACCTTCTCTTCAGACTAGCTTGCAGTGTAGTGAGAATTTATTGGTAACTAGCACCAACACAAGTTCTGGGCACATAGGAGGTTTTCTGGTGGGAGTAAAAGTTCATTTTAGCCTTTGTGTCTTATTTATAAGAAAGTTAAAGTGGAGATAGTGAGTTAACTAGGTACTCATTTAGTTAAATCTGTGGAAAAGTCTTTGAAGACTCTGTGGGGAATGTACAGAACTCTGTCTACATTTCTGTTTCTCTTGTCTCTGCAGGAACAGTTGGGTTATAGGTGTAGAATAGGGGTTCTCTCAGCCAGGGTAGCAGGTGAAATCAACATAGACAATAGCAGGTGCTTTGGAAATACACAGCATCGTCAGTGGTTGTAATATTGACTGACTGCATGTGTATTTCTTTCTAAGCTCTCTTGGGCTTTGTGCTCCAGGCTGAATAGGTGAAGTGATAAAATACCTCTGTAGGTTCTGAAGACAGTTTTTCTTAGAGAGGAATCACAGATATTTCCTGTCCTTATGTAAAATGTGGAAAAAGCACTTCAAACTGTAGCAAATGGCAGCTCCCAGACACAGTCTCAATTCACAGCTGAGCATGCAGGGAAACCCTTCCAGGGTTTTCATGCAGGAGACACATGACTCCTTGTGAGCCGTGCAGATCTGTTAACTCCCTGATATGGCCAGGCTTCTCTTTGCATTGTTGTCATTCTGAACAAACAGTGCTTTATATAGAGACCTCTGTGTCATTAGCCTGGAGGGAGCAGTGGTGCAGGTGATCTTGGGCTGGCTGCACTAAACCCCAGAAGCCCACCACAAAGTCATCCTCCAAATGTGGGTCAAGGATTCCTCCCTTATTTGGGAGGCCTAGATGACCTGGGGAGGGCCCAAGTGAGAGAGAGAAGTACACAGAAACCGAAGCTGCAATAAACTCAGGAATGATGCAGGAATAAGGCATCTGCTCAATTTTTTTCAGATTAACCACTTTAGAAGAACTGCTGTAAATGATCAAGGCACATGCATCTATTGAAGGAGTGTTTCTGGTATGGTTCAAAATTGAATACTAATTGGTTGTATTTCTGTAGGAAAATCAGCACAAGACTGATATCACCATACTACTAAAAGATGATGTGCCTCAGCATTTGCTTAGGCTGTGTATAGTCTAACATATGGAGTCTTTGCAGTCCTACTTGGAACCTACAGTAGCTCTATATATACTTCTTTGCAAAAATGAAGCAGCAGTATTTTTACAGTTGTTATTGACACCTATACATATGCGATCACGATTATTTTTCATAATTATGTATTTTAAGATAAGGCAAGATATGTAATAAAAAGTGTTAATACTAAAATTAGAATATCAGTCCTGATGTGGATGTTGAATTGTTGTTTTTCTGGTATTGGTCAATAAACAAGAAGTAGCTAAGGTTTTTGCTGGCCAAATTAGATTTGGTTAAGTTAATCACAAGTTACTTGTGTTTATCCTCTATAGCATCCGTTTACTGAAAGTTATGTGTATGTACTGAGAATGGGAAATGGACCTGCAGGCTTTTTGTATTAGTATTAAAGATTGATACATTTTTGTTAATTTCACCTATACCATGTAATGGTATATAAAATAGAATAAGAAATGTTATTAAAATGATCTGAACAGGCTCACTCTTAATGATATACAGCTACTTACCTATCTACCTTCCTTTTTTTTGATAAAAATATAGCTCTAAGTCAAAGCCTTTCCCTAATATTAATGATTAGAATCTTATTAAAAATCAGATCTCATTAAGTACACCATCAGTATTAAAATAGTGTATCCTAAATCTCAGTCATTTAGAAATGATCCATGCCTGAAAAGATTAAATGAGGAGCTCACCAATTAGTGTGAATGTCTTGGTGGAACAGAAAGTGACTTCAAAGAACTTGATTATATATTTGAGTTTTCTAATATATATATTTTCTTTTTTTCTGAAGTACTTCCAATTTGAAGACAATTTTTAAAACTTTTTTTGCATAATGTTGGAACATTTGAAGCTTTTTTTTTCACTTTGGTGTGCAAACCAAATGTAAGGGGCAGATCGAAACATTTAAAAACAATCTCTTTAGTTTTTAGAGATGAAAGGATTGAAAATTAAATGCTAAGTCTTGGGCTGCTTGTACTCCTCTGCTGCACCACTGTTTGCTCTTATGTGTGCACTGGGATGGAGTTTGATTCAGCATTTTATCCCACTACCGAACCCTTGTTGTATTGTGAGCCTTCGTATGAAAACACTCACACTCTGTGTTGTGTCTGCATCTGATCACCTTTGAAAGACGTTTTGGCCCATATTGCAATCAAATGGTGTCAAACAGTGCTACAGAATGCCGTAAACCTTGAATTCCCAAACTTCATCAAACTGGCAAGAAAGTGAAGCCTCAAGTCCTGCACAGAAGGTTCCCTCCATCATGTGAGGAATATCCCAGTCTCAGGCTGCTTTAGTCTGTGTCAGGTTATACCTGGGAGTAGCTGGCATTTTCAGCTTCCAGTCCTCCTTATTTGTGTTGTGCAACATCTGGCAACCAAAAAAACTTTTACTAAAAAGTAGCATTGGATTAGAGAGTCACATACTGTGTCAGGGACAGCTTGGAAAGAAAGCAAGTATTGTATCATCTTGTGTGCAACATCGCTATGCTGTTGCCTGGTGGTTTTCCTAGTAACAGATGCAACCTGGTTTTAAATTTGGATTATTTTGCTGATTTTTTTTTTTTTTTTTAAACAGCAATGATTCCTAGTTTCCACAGAAATTTAATCAATGCTGAGGCTTGTTTTGGCCATTCTGCAAGGGACACTGCATAATTCAGACTTAAACCTTTTGGTTGTGGCACTGCATAGTGAAGATGTGTGTCAATTCCTTATCATTGCTAAACCTCCTTTGTGTTCTCTGATGGAGTGGGAAGCAGAGAAAGAACAGTACATCAAAGCAAATGGTATATTTTTGTAATGTCATGTGTATAAATATTTGTGTAGTGGTTGTAGTTTCCATATTAAGTGCCAACAAAACTTTTTAAAAATCTACCTCAGAGCTGTAGGTCTAAAAATGCATGGTAAGTGAATAAACCATTTAAATAGTGAGGATTTAAATGAGAAGCTGAGGGGGGAGGGCATAACTACAGTCTCATGTACTGCTGTAGGAGCAGGAAGAGGCTCAGAAGTATTTAAAAAAATACATGGGGTTGAAAGGCTAATTTCCATCTCATGCTGTATCAGATTCCTCACTCCTTAGCTTTTGTTAATCCTCCAGGATTTTTAGAAATTATTGTTTTATGAAAAATGTAACTATATATAGTGGGTATATATTATAAACGTACACAAAATTATATAGTTTTCAAAGACAGGATAAACCCCATTATTGCAGTAAGAAAACACTTTTCTATTACCTCTAACAGTGTTTTCCACATCCCTCCATTTCAAAGAGAAGTGAAATGGATCAGCATGAGGAATCTGTTCATACTGGTTCCCAGCTGTGGTTATGTCAGTGGAGATAAATTCACGTCCTCAGATATTACCCTTTCCTGAGCACCAATTGCACACACCTTAAATTCCAGTTTGACAAAACCAAAGCTTTCCAAGGTGTTCATCTGCTCTCTCAGCAAGGTTTTGAGGTTTCACAGTGTTTGTACAAGGAGTTTCAAGGCCTATGTGACTAAATAAAAATAGCCCCAGCTGCAGTAAATGGCAGCTTTTCTTTGCCTTCCTTTTGGAGGAGTGAAGGTCAGAGATACATTTATTTCCTTTGTTGGTGTAGGTTTTTCATGCCCTTCCAGCCCTTTTTCTGTCTGCTGACCATCTCGGTTGTTAGCAGCTGATGGCCGAGGAGCAGAATCTGCCTTTCTGAGCAGAATCTGCCTTTCTGAGCAGAATTTGCCATTCTAATCAGAATGGCCAGTGCACCTTGCAGGAAACTCCTGAAACTAGAAGTCCAGCTGTTGTCCTTTAGTCACTTTTTTTTTATAATACCAAATCTGAGTAGGCTTTCATTCAGTTTGTAATCTAGGAGTGAATTAAATGTCCTTTCTATCAGATTTATTTACCTCTCACCTCAGGAAACTGGGAAGAGTATCCTGCCTCTTCCCTCAAACCATTGTGTTCAAGGTTTTGTGTGGAGTTTAAATGAAGCATTTTTGTGCAGGTGTATTTTCTAGAAAAGTGAAAAAAGTCCAGTGTATTTATTTACTTATTTATTTCATGTCACCCTAAAAACTGTTTTTGCAGACAAACTGCTTTTGCCCGTTTGCTTTTGTAGAAGATATGTTTATGCGAGTAGACACCCTGGTGATTTCCACAGGGTTGGACCCTCTGTGCTTTTGCATGATGTACTGTACATTGCAGAAGTTACCTCTGGGTTGTTGTAATACCACCTTTCCATTAACTAACAGACTATAAAAAAAATTTAAATAAAATGCCCTTGGGGATAGTAAATGACAAACTTCTCTGCATGTTGTTTCTAAGAGCCTTGCAGCCCAATCTCCTAAAAGGAGCACCTGCAATCTGGCTTTATAGCTGATACACAGCTAGTTGGCAGACAAAAACCTTGCTAGGATTTCAATTTACAACCTATGATACATAGGATTCTTTCTTCCTTGTAATGCTTTAAACTGAAATTGAATTTTAAATTAACTTGACATTGTGCTATTTTCAAGTCAGATAAATAACTGTGTTCCTTTTCCCTTTCCCATAATATATTTGATATCTGTCTATGATAGTTTTTCCTGAATTGATATTACAATTATACATTTGCCTGTCCATACTTTCCTTAGAAAAAAAGAAGTGAAACATAATCATGTAGCTGTAGGAAGTATTGTTTGCACTTTGACAATTATATAGCTTTGTAGTTTTGGAATTTGCCAGTTTTATTTCTGTTGCTCACTGTAAAAGCTTGTGGTTTATTTCTGTGGTTTTTCACATAACTTTGATCAAACAGTGGCCTTCAGGGTTATGTTCTTTGAACCTTCATGCATGTAGGTATCTTCCTTTTGCTTTAATTCATCAGGCCACATTCTTCCTTTCAGTACCCCATTTGCAACTTCACTGTGTAAATTAACAATCAACAGTGTTAATGAAACAATGTCTCAAGTCACCAAACTTCCATAGTTTGGGGTTTGGGGTGCTTTTTTTAAAAGAAACCCACAAACTTGTTTGCAGTTTTTTAAGCTCTTAGACCCACACTGTGCAGGTATACATGCTTGTGTAACACATCAGGTAGTTATGATGTGGTCAGTGGTGTCTTAATCTGACACCTGGTAGCATAAATCTTTTTTATATTTGATAGATACCGCCACTGGGAAGAATGTTATAGAAGAGTGTCCTTAAAAAAAATAGGGATGAATTCTAAGTATTTTTCAGAGAATTAAATAAATGTCCATGTTTCTGAATGTGCTTGTATAGTAGCAAGGAAGACTTTTATGAAGACTTTTACAGTAGAACTGCTTGTGGTTTGTTTTTTTCCTCCTAATTCTCACACATTTAAGTGAACAAACATTTCTCATGAAACTGTATCTCGTAGAGCTTACACTGAAGGACATACAGTGGCAGAATTTACAATGTTGGTGTGCTGAGAAAAGTGTATTTCTTCTGTCCTGGTAAAAAATGTGGCTAACACCATGGGTCCTTATGTGTAACTTGAAATAAAGTATTGAAGTACATCCCTCCCTCCCTTCTCTCCACAGGAAAGTGTTCTCCATACAGCTCCCATATTGTACCTTCTGGCTTCCTGCAGGACATTAGCATTCCAGGAAGAGTTTCACCAGCCTCTAGGCTTTAACAGTGGTCAGGACAGGCAGAAGGAAAAATTACTAAACAGTTCCCCTCTTAGGCTTGGGGCTTGAATTGAAACCAGGGGCCTTTGGGAATGTGTTAAAGAGCACTGCTTTCCTTGCTCCTTCTTTTCCTATGACCTTGCTATCCGATACCAGTATGACCAAAGATCCTGGCTGTTTTTATTAGCAAGCACAATGAAGAAATATTTGGAATATTTCATTTCTCTGAGTGTATTAACAAAGGAGAAAAAAAAATGCCTCTACCTTAAACAGGACAAGAAGTTATGCAGACCTGCCCAACTGAGACAGAAATTCTATTAGGGAAAGGAATGCCACATGAAATTGGAATGTTATCCTTCGATCAAATAAGAGTGAAATACCAGAGCTTTAGTTTGGGTGCTTTTCACTGTTTTATAGTCTTGTCATCCCTTCACTATGTCCACCCCTTTCCCCCGCACTTCTCAAAGGTATTCTAATGGAAAAGCTTTCTTTCCAAGATATTTACACAAAGAAGAGATTTGACAGAAGATGAGATGTCTTCTGATCAAAAGCATCTTAGTGTGCTATGATCTTTCCCCAGAACTTCACTAAACATGCAGAAAAAGGACTCTTGCTCCATACCCTGTGCAGTTACAGATCCTTTGGGTGGACTTTGTCATTGCACATTCTGGGCTGTGTGCCTGAGCGTATCTAGGCATATTTGTTTGAGTCTCAGCCCAGGATATATGCCAAAGAGATTAGACTTCATCTTTCATCCCAGGGAGAAGAGAGCCTAAATGGGTTTATCGTGGAGTTTTCATTCACTCTGTCATTTCTCCCTTCTTTATAGTTCATTGCTAGACTTCTAATTTTTCCTGACAGCAGTGCACACCCCTGCAGCTGGCCTTGCATAATGATTCCCTCCTCCTAGACAGACACAAGAGTGGATGCATAAATCTCCTGCCATCAGGGTGCCTCCTTTAGCAGACCCTGCCCCCTCTCCCCCTTGGAAGAAGATCTGTCCCCTCTGCAGCACTCTCATTTACCACCTACTAGTTTTACCCGCTGTGCCAAGATGCTGCCTGTGACCATTATCCCGCCTATGCTAAACATCAAGAAATGGTTCTTTTGGGACAAAAATACAACCATTTTTTTTTCTTCTAATGATGATTATTAGTGAAAATTGGAATGCCTTTGGCAATTGTATTTGATGCAAACATTACAACATACTGCAATGAGCTTCTGTGAAAAGCAAGAGCTGACTGATGGTTTGAATTAGGAGCCAGAAGATGAGAAAGACTGTCAGGAGCAAGAATTTTGACTGAAATATAGGTCTTTAGAAGGTCTTAAGTTAGAGACCCCTGTGTTCTCTGAGGCCCTGTATTAACTCAAAATGATTACTTTGAACTATCAGGTAAGGGCAGTGCTGTCAAATCTAGGGCTTCCCAGCTGTTGGACTCATCGAGCACATTGACAGTTTATAAATCAGACGGGACTTGTGGTCCATTTACAAAGAATTGTTTGAAAATCTCTTCCTTAGCCCTTCATCCTCGCTTATGGCAGTGGAATATTACAGCTGGCTAAAAATCAGCACAAGACTAGTTTAAAAGGCAGCAATATCTGTTCCTGTTCCAAAAAGCAGACACAGGGTGAATGTGTAGTGTACGGCAAGAGCTTCATCATCCTTTACCAGCAGCAAAAATATAGGTTAGCCCCTTTGGTCCTCCAAGAGACTAATCCACAAAATACTAGATTTCTCAAATAGGTATATGGTATTAGCAATGTGCTGATAGTCTGATATTCATAGTTGCTTTTAAAATTAAATTATAATTTTTCTTCAGCTACAAGTATTTTGCAGTTTTCTCTGCTGCTGTCCTTACAATGATTCATACTGCAGTTATTTTGAAGAGATGGATAAACTACAATTGTTTATATGCAAACAGAATATGGCATTGGCTGCCAGAAAACAATCTGGCTAATATTTGGCTTGTAAGGTTGCCTCATGTTTCGTGTTTTGGCTATCAGAGAGAGCAAGCTTAAAATTAATTGAGAAGAATTTCTTTCTTTCTGAGTGTATTCAAAGCTAGTGGTATTTTTACCTCTGTAAATGTTGGAAATTGATTATAAAAGTCAGAGGTGTTAGCAATATCAGCGACCTTCATCTAGACAGCTGTGATAATAGGCAAGACTTTCCTTAGGACACCTTGCTGCTGCTGACAGGTTTTGTTGCATCTGCACCCAATTTTGTATCATTAACAAGGAAAAAAGGATGGATGAGGGAATGTGAATTGTAAATGTAATAGTGCTCACTCCACTAAATTTACTTGAAAAATGGTCACTTTCTTGAGTCCAATGCCGTTTTGTACTCTTCATGATCATCTAATTAAGCCTGGAGGATTGTGGATCCAGGCTTTGAAATGAGCAGGGTTGGCTATCCTCTTTCCAGAGAAGAGAACAAATCTTCCTCTCTGTGCTGCTGGGGGCAAACTTGTAAACTGGTTTCTATTCCATGCCTTGGTTACTGCTTATAATTAGGAATCTCACTCCTGTGACTTCATATGCAGAACTACACCCTTGCAGTAGACCTACCTGCCAGCTGAGCATCATGCACACCTATTCCCAGGATCCTTGAATTTGACTTTATATCTCAACTATTCCTTCTTATACAATGAGCTTTGAAGCAAACTGTGGGTATGCTGAAGAAGAAGCCCTCCATGTCTAAAAACAGACTCCTTAGACTCTGTTTCAGGCTAAAGCTCACTTTAAAACTGCTAGTGGTCTTTATTTATTTGAAATAATTTTATTAGAATAAAGCACTACCTGTGGTTCTTGAAAAATGAGAGAAGAAAGAATATGTATCCAGTAGTTTGGTAGACCCACATGAGTGGTTTTCTGAGGGGATTATCCCTTTCTTGCCTTGGTGTTCCCTTGCAGAGTAGCAGCAATAGAGTCTGATGGCCAATGTGTTGCTCGGATTAAGAAAGAAGGCATATGCGGTTCTTGGAGAAGGGAGAAGACAGCAATGACGAAAGTGTCAGAGCAACAGGAATAAGTCTCTGTTGGATTTAAGGAGAAATTTCCAGTCCCATATGTCATTCCTTTGCCTTAATGATGGAAAAAAGCTATTTTTTATTTTAATATCTTGTCTTTATGATATTTTAGGACTGGAATTCTTGCACTTTATTCCCTGGACATCTATTAAGTAATGTCTTTATTTCTCTCTGCTGAGAGCAGGTACACAGAGAAATCTTCTGAAAGTCTCTTTGAAAAGTCAGCTTTTTACTGTACAGTAAACCTATCAGCCAGCTAAAAGTTTTGGCTCATGGACATGGTGGATGCAGCAGGAGTTGAGGGCTGGGAAGTGGCTGTGTGATATCCACAAGAGATGTGAGGTTGTGCATGACCTTGTGCCTTAGCAGAGGGAGGAAGTATTACCAGGAGGATGGTGCTGGCAGGGAGAGGTGTGGAGCTTGCAAGGCATCCCACTGCTTTTGCTGCAGATGAGTCTGGCAGCCCTGTGACACGACAGCCTGATTTTAAAAATAGTGTCCTGCCTTCAGAATTACATGTAGAAAATGTATTACTGTAAAGTTGGAGTTTCTTCTACAGTAAATACCAACACTGTCTTTTACCCTTAAGTCCTTCCTTAGCATTACCTAACAGAGGACTTAGGATATGTTGTCTTAATTTTCTTACCAGGTTAGTTTTACCTAAATGCATTGAATCATTTCAGTTTGTGGTACATGAGAAGATACTTCTGATAATTTGAGATTAAAATAACTTTTTAAGAGTTTTCATACATAAAATACTTATAGATTTGGACTGTTGAAAGATTCCTTGTCGGAGAAGACACATACAGTGAAGGTGGTGGCAAACATGAAAAAAAAAGCTTTCCTAGTTCTTTACTATGTATTTCCTTTTATTTTTAGACAGAAATAAAAATTTAATCAGGCTAAACCTTATTTTCCATACTCAATTATTCCCCAGAAAGTTGAAATAAGTATAGATGCAGGCTTTTCAAGAATATGCCCATAGAAACTAATTTCTGAAGCAAAAGGAAACTGCAAGGTGGCATTGCTTTTGAAAATTGAGTGTTAATAAAGGGCTTCATTTAAGCATACATTCTTGAAAATGGATGGTGAAATGTGTAAGGGTTCAGAGGGAGAGGGGAAAAACAGAGGTACAAGGGAATGATACTAGATGAAAGTACAAGGTAATTTAAGAATTTTGTTAATGTCCCTACTTAAAATTAGCACTAGTTGGTTTGGTCACTCAAACACTGACACTTCAAAGCAAAATTTTTACCATGAAGTGTTCTTGCTACACATTGGGCTTGAGTAAATTTGTTATTTGTAATTTGTTCAATGGGTCTAGTGTTATCTGCTAGAAAAGCAGCCCCTCCAAGGCAGAGTTAGAATGCTCTGTAGATAGCTTTCTAGTGCTTTGTGTGTCCCCAGGATACTTTGTGAGGGCATCTGCAGTGGAGAAAAGCAGAGAACCATGCTTATCAATAATGGCAGCTGTAATGAGTTTCCCCTTCTATGAGGCTGTGTTGAATCTCCAGCAGTTAGGCAGTGTGAACATGTCGCTCTGTCTTGGGTGTGTAATGTTGCATGGCTCCTGTGCTGAGGGAGCTGAGAGCCTGTTTTGTTGTTCCAGGTGAGAAGAACTGAGGGAGACAGCCCAGGGCTTAGTTCTGGGGCGCAGCTGGTACCCACTGGAGCACAGCTGAACAAGAGTAAGCACTGACACTGCTTTGTCTCCTCCTGCAGTCCCAGCAGAAGTGGGTTCTTGTTTCCCAAGCTGTGGTGAGCACACAGACTTCTCATGTGAATTTTCTGTTTTCAGGTAAGCTCATTTTTCCCTTTTCTTTAATACAGTAGAGTTTCTAAATGAGAAGTTATATATATTATATATTATTATATATTATGGGTTTTTAGACAATTTTTTTGCTCTTCATCAAGACTTTCAGTCATTGCTGGAGCATTTAATAAATGTTTATTGCTACTAATGGAGATAAAACTTGTAGGAGTCAGTCTTGCAAGAGGCATTAAAAATTAGCAAGGAAAACAAAGAGAAAGCAAGAATATCTTGGCAGAGGTTCTGTATTTATAAACCTATTTATAGATTATGTTCTGGGTAGAAGAGCAGGTTTGTGCCTCTGCCAGCAACATGCTGCAGCCTACTGCTGTGCTAGTGCTTGCCCTAATTTTGCACTTACGTTCTGAGTCTCCCAGGGGGATGCTGAGCAGATGTGTGATTGACCTGAATCTCGAAGGTGCTTGGGTTTGACTTTTACTGAGGATGATCGGAGAGATTCAATCACCTTCTTTTCCAGGATCTGTTCATGTTGGTTAGCGTGTGTTGGCTTGGCAGGCTTCTCAGAAACCAGCTCATAAAACCTTCTTCTTTATTCTGAAGTGGACAAAGAGATCTGAAGCAAATTGAGAGAGGAGTTGCACAAACATGACTCTTGGGCTGTTTTTTTTAGCTGCAAAGTGGTTTAAAGCTGTTTTGGCAGCTTTTTTGGTGCTGGTGATGCTCCTGGAGCTGCCCCTGCTGGGAGCTCTGGTTCCAGCCTGGCACGTGCCTGGAGAGGAAGGTGAGCGTTGGTGCTGGGATCATGTGTACCACCTTCATCACAGCTGCCAGTAATAATTGTCCATAGACTGTACTTTTCGGCAGATAGCACTTAGACTTTCCAGCAAGAGAAATGTGTCTCCTCTCTCACACCAAAGAGAAGGGAAGCAGTGGGAGGGGAAAATAAAATTTACAAAGAGCCAAGTTACAGAAACAAGTGTATATTCTACTGTTTAGCTAGTAATCTGGCCACATGCCAGTTTAGGAGTGGTTTTGTTTAGATTTGTTGTTGCTGTTGTTTTGGATGCTTCAGATCTTTAAGTTTTATTTTCCCTTAAAAACTTTCCATGCATGTGAGCTGCAGAATGAATTAAAATGAAGATGGCTGTTCCAAACAAAAAAAGTATTCTACCTTTGCGCATCCATTTAGGTACCTAAAATCATGATTTTTTCAAATGTAGGAAAAAGCATGGGATCACACAGAAATAACCACTATTCAAGCTTATTTAGAAAGGTACATCAGGAAAGATGAGTATTACTGAGGAACAAAGGTGGGTCCTGTGTGGGATGTGAATGTAAGGAGTGGACTTACTGAAAGCAAGTAATAGCAGAGTAATTTTGCTGAGGAATTTTAAACCAATTATGTGCATAACAGAGTATATGTTCTGAAACTAGTCAGAAGTGCTTTCTGCGGATATAGCTAACATGGTTTTAGAAAGCCTCTGCCTGGCCAGGGTTAGTGCTCCCGCAGCTGAGACAACCTGGGTTCTTGCATGTTTGGCTGTACATCATCCCCTAGCTGAAAGTCGGCCTTTCTCAATCTGCCTCCCCCACAGCAAATATTTTAAAAAATGCACAAAGGTGTGTCTGATAATACCCAGTGCCTCAGCTTGTTCCTATGTCTGACTGAGAAGTCTGGTGTTCAAAAGGCGCTTGATGTTAGATTTTGTAATTATTAAATGTTTTGATAAGCTGCATCAAACTACATCAACTTTTACTGAAATTACTTCAAGTTTCACATAACTGGACTGATTAAAGGTGGTGTTTCAAGAAGCCTTCACTGATCTAGTTGTTTCTTGACTATTCTTTTGAAAGGGAAATTAGCATCCTTGTGCTTTTTAATAAAACGAGACGAATATTAAAAATCCACTGTCAGCAGTTTGGCTTGAACACCAAGGCAAGTGAGTTACTGCTTTACAGAACGTAGAGGATATTAAATGTGGATATTAATTTTCTTCTTTCTTCCATCACAAAGAAAATAGAAATGCTCACCCAAGAGTGGAAAACGGTTTTTGGGATTCCTCAGCAATTGGGAACTTTGATACATAGTGGTTGGTTTTTTTCTCTTGTTTTTTTTTCTTCCTTTTTTTTTTTTTTACAACCATTTAAGCACCTACATGGTAGTGCTTAAAAAGTGAAACAAAAACTAGGAGATCTCTACTAAACTTTCTTTTATTTCTAGGGGTTTTCAACGAAGCTCATTAATCTTCAAAGTTTTCCCTTTAAATGGGTGGCCAGTGTAAGCATTTCTGCAAATTCATTTCGTTAGAAGATTCTGTCTCTGAAGTTGTTCAAGTAGGCATAGCTGCAAATCTGATTCACTTGTGTGGCAGTGAACTTCACATGTAAATCGTGCTTCTAGTAAGTCAGTATTGTGCTAGAAGGTGCTAATGGCTGCCATCAATCAGAGGACTGGTAAAAGTTGTTCTCCTCTTCTCGCCCAGACTAAATGAGACAGCAATTAAATGCCCTTTTGTTGAGTGATAGCTGAGACAATGGAAATCAATGTCCAAAGCACAAAGCAGAATGGCAAGTCTTAAGTATAAGCTAAGCCATGTGTCCCAAGGGATTGGCATGTTGATTTGCTTGCAGCTGAAAGGGTATATGAAAGGAATAACTGGTAGCATAGACAGCAGGAAAAGCAGTAATGCTCCTTTGGAGTGGAGCCAGGAGGGAGCTGGGAAGACTTCTCGATGGGACTGTGCTGCCATGGTCTTGCCTCCATGCAGCCCCGGCTCAGCTGACAGTACAAATTTGAACTGGAACAGGCCCTGGTATAAGATCATAATCAGAAAATATGATACCAAGTTTGTTAGTGGTATGTTTTTATACTACCTGCTCAAGAACTTGCAGTATCTGGTCTGGTGTGAAGCCTACTGATACAAACTTCACCTTTCAGCTTTTCTGAAAGTGCTTCACCTGGCAGGGTGGGTTAATGTTCAACCAGTGCTGTTACTGCAGGGATTTAGATCCCTGGAACAGGATTTGTTGCATCTTGAGGACAACGTTCCTGTTCCTCTAAATGCCATCACTTTGTTCCCAAGTGCTTGACAGGTGCAAAACTTGCTCTGTATCTCTCCTAAATAAAATTCCACTATAAGAAAGCCCAGTTTGCTCATCCGTTTCCTGTAGATGCAAACAATGCCTTGAGACTCTTAAACGACGACACACTAATTTTGTTTAAAGGACATGCAATCACTTAGGTGGCTGAACGTGTTTTGCCTGTCTTCTTCACTCCAGACCTGCTCCAAAGCTAATTATGTCAATGGGACACTTCCTTTTGACGCCAGCTCACAATTCTGCCTTAGCTTTATTGCCTTGCTGAAAAGGCCTTAAGTTACACAGGGCTGCTTTGTCTCTGATCTGTGTGGGTTTTTTGTTTTTGTTGAGGGTGGTTTTTTCTGCTTTTGTGCAAAATTGTAAATGCATTGAGAACAACAAGCCATTGCTTTTACTAATGGCAAAGTGCACTGCTGTCATGCAGCTCATATGCTGTTGGCAGAGACTGTGGCTATATGATGTTTTGCGGCAGCTGAACTCAACTGAGAGAAAGCCTTTTGCAAGTTTAGGACTTGAAAGAAATGTTCAGTAAAAAATTATTTTATTTTTGTGCCTGAAAAGTATTACATACAGATGACCAGAGTCATCTAAATTAATACTAGAATTTGATCAAAAGAAAATACATCTGTTTGGAGAGCTCTGTATTGAATTTGTTCTGTGGGGTGCTATATCTGTTACAGCTCCTTTGAGGGCTTGAATGAAAAAACGAAACTACCTGTATTAAGATATCCCCAGAAATCATCAGGCATTAGGAATGGATTCCTACAGACCTGGTATAGCTGGTGTTCCTTGTCCTTATTGCTCAGTGATAAGACACTGTCTTTTCCTTTTGTCCCCATCAGGGAGACACTTGCTCTTCAAACTCATGTTCTACTGCACTCATGTTTCATCTTTTACAATATTGACAATTGCTGTAAATGACACACTTCAAAATCCCCTCATCTTCATATCAATTCAGGTGTTCACCTTTGATATTGACTCTGGTTCTAGCCATGACTTGCACCTCACTTCTGTACGGGCACAACAATACACTACCACATTATCAGCATGAGTATCATACTTTGAACCTTTCAGTGAAGACCTTGGATTACTGATGAGATCATTATTACCAATACTGATACCTTTTTTTAAATATTAAAACATTCTCATCAATAATTGTTTAATAAGAAATTCTACAATGTAGCCAGGATGATCACAGAGTTGTGAGAGTTGAAAAGCTATTTATACTGTTTTATATTTAATTACTATGTGTGCAATTTTGAATAATCACAGATTAGCCTTTTTAAAGCATCTACTTCTGTGTTGCAAGCCTTCAGCAGTTCAATAAAGCAGAGCCATTGACTGCTATTTGATGTGTCCATTACCTCCTGCAAATGGTTTGGAATACAATGGAGTAGCATGCAGACTTCAGAGCTGTCATGACAGGTATTAAGAATGTGTCAAATCCCAGTGATGACTGATAACATATCTGTCATTTGTGATGGGATTATTAGGAAGAGAAAAGCCAATGGGAGAAAGATACTCTAGGAAAAAAAGAGGGGGGAGGGGAAGAGAGAAAGAGAGAGGATTTACTCTTCTTCCGAGCTGCCTGGTTTAATTAAGCCTTGTCTAGTCCCTAAACAAATCTATTAAGTTTCTGAATGGTTTGGCAGCTTATGTGCTTCAAAGCTGCTGCAGTAAGTCCATGGAATTTAGGTTTCTCTTTGGTGGATAGTTGTGCTATAGGTATTGTGGCTATGAAGAAGGTTCTCAACCCACCCGTACATGAAAACAGCTAGTGCAACAGTACTGTGTTTTTTATTTTGTTTTCTAATTGAGCATTTAACAGAATGCTGTGGAAGGAAGAATTCAGTGGACATATAAAACATTTTCTGCATGGAAACTCTTTATTGAACCGAGAAAGGAGAACAGTCTGCCAGTGCCATTTGATTTGCGTCTCTGGTTAGCAAAGGACTTGAAGAATTGCTTTTTTGGGGGTTTTTTTGTTTTTTTTGTTTTGTTTGGGTTTTTTTTGGGTTTTTTTGGTGTGGGTTTTTTTTGGGTTTTGGTTTTTGGGTTTTTTTTAAGTCTGAATGTGTATCTTCTGTGAGTGTGGAAAGAAGGCTGAGCTTCATCTCACTTGTAAAACTATGTTCTGCTGAATGAGCCCAGTGTGCCTAGTACACACACTCTTTCAGGTGTTTCAGCCTGAGCCATAAACACATCAAAGATCTACAAGCTATTAAATATTAAGACAAAGGAAACATCTTGTTCTGCTGCCTCCTGGTATTCAGGCAATGCCAGAACAGGGGAGGTGACCTGAGTGATTCTTGCTACCAACATCTTTTTGGTGCAGGAATATCCCCAGAAGCAGCTAAGCAGCGTAAGTTATCTCATATGGCCCCTACATGCAGAGATCAATGGGGGGGGGGGCATATGAGATGTCAGGAGAGGGGGAGCCTTGAAGCTTCATGGGCTGAGACAACTATTCCTTGCTGTCATATACTCCCTTAAATCCCCTTCCAGCAGAATTCATCAGCCTTTGAACAGAGACTCGTAAGACTGTCAGGATTGTCCCTTTGTCCTTTCTACTCATTTATCTTTTGGCTTTGTATGAAAATGGACCTGGTCTTGTCTCTGCCCCTTCCATAAGCACAGCCAAAGTGCTCATCAACTCTTTCAGGGGCCCCCCAGTCCATCGAGGAAGCAAAGGTAGTGGGCACTTAGTATCACTGGACTGTTGCTGGAGAACGGCTGCTGCGTTAGGTGTTCAGCTAGGTGGCTGCCAACTTGTATAATGGGCTGGTGGCCATCCAGGCTGGATGGCTTGGAGAGGAGCGGCTATTCTGAAGGTGAGCAGGAGGCCAAAGGATGGTTTCAGGTTTGGGAAGCAGAGATGGAGAGAAGAGAGAGAAGACCTGTGTGAAGACCAAACTGTACTTGTGACACAGAGTGAACGTTTGACTGATGTTTAAGTGCTCTTTGGTATGTGAGAGCCACACAGGGACCTAACCAAAACCGAAACACTCTCAGGTGACTTTGGACCCCATTCCTCACAGTCACCAACAGCAAATCAGCTGACCTTAACTGCTCATGTCTGCCTGGTATCACACAGCAGAGGCATGCCAAGCCCACCCTGCTCCAGATGAGCCCACTGCTCTCCTCCAGTGAGGCAAGCTCCTCTCACAGGTGAAGTGACTCCACAGCAGTCCAGCCATGAGACAGGCAGCGTTGATGGGGCTGTGCAGTGGGCAGCCAGCCTTTTGTCCCTGCTGAAGCATGTGACAATGTCTGGAGTGTGCTCTGAGGGAATGCAGGCTGCGGAGTGAGCCGCAGCAGGGATGGCGTTGGTACCCACGATGTGTGTGTTCCACAGCAGGATGCCTTGTGTGTACTGTAAGGGAAGAGCAGGCACCAGGGCCATTGCAGTACGCCCATGGACTTACTTGCTTACCTCATGGAAACTTGCTCACCTGCCCAGGCCCTCGGGAAAGACCTTTTATTTTTTCCCATCTCTAATTGCATGTTTACCCCACCCACAGAGGCTGACTGAGCAAAGATCGAAGTGCAACCTAAAGCAAGGACACCAGCTTTTAAATGTGATGTATTGCAGCCTAATTAATTTCCCGAGATAGTTCTCTCAAGGGCCTGGTGGCAACCATCGCAAAACAGTGATTGGGATATACAAAGCTGGTTTAGCTTAAGGGATGTTGATGGAGCCTGATTATTTTTTTATTATTATTTTTTTTGCTCCAGAAGCTGAACTCAGCATTTCTTCACAGTACCTTGAACTGTACACCCAGAAACTATTAATCATACTGTAAAATCTTGGCTTCAATTTCCTCCTTTAATACATAGGAGATTATGAGTTTTTAACGTGTCTATCTGGCTGGCAGTACCTCCTTTCATACTGATTAAATTTGGTTTTGAAAAGAGGAAGGGCTGTGGAGAATGGTGCTGCAGTGAAGAGCCTTTCTCCACTGGTTACAGTTTGATTTTGACCCCAGGTAGATGCAACAATGATGTTCATGTATATTGATGATAGGCAGCCTACAGTGCCTTACTTTCCTCTTCAGTGGCTATTCCTTAGGGAGGAGGCTCTGGTGCAAATAGGGACTGTTGGCAACATTCACTGTCTACTTTATTTTCTTTTTTTCCCACAGAGCTCTCATTGTGTTTTATCAGCTTCCATATTCGATAGATTTGCATCCTGAATGGGTTTTCTGTCCCAAGAAAGGATTACAGTAAAATGCACATAAGCTTGGAGTACTTCCTCGAGGGAAGCTATTCCTTCCCTGTATTCTCTCTGCTCTCTCCAAATGCACTAAATATTGTCAGTTTAAAAGAAGCAATAGTAACACTTATCCAGGAGCTATTGCAGAAGTTGACTTGAGACTCAGTTTTGGTTTTTTTTGTTTTGCTGTACATGAAGTGTCCTGAGATAACACAGAAAATTATGAGGTTGAGGGAGTCACCCCTGAAGATCATTGAACTTTCAATAAAATTCCTTTTAGGATCCAAGATCAACAGTGCCCTGCATGGTGCTCAGTTTTACATGTGCTCACACTGCAGTCCAGTTCTTGATTTATTTTTTAATTTAATGGTAGGATTAGGAGCATCATTTGAAAACCAAACCAAACCATCACTACCATCCAATTTAAGTACAAAAGGATATCTTGAACCTGAAAAAAAAACCAGCTTAACAAAGAAAGACCTTTTTAAGTCTAACTCTTGAGTTCATTGCATATTTGAATGAAAACTGATTTCTGTGTTTGTTTGGACAAAGTAAAACATTTGAAAAATTAAAGATATCAGTGGTTGCTCCTTGGGGGAGGGGAGGCTGGGGGCAAAATATTGCAAAATTACTTTTGCTGATAACAAACAGCCCAGTGGGAGATTTCTGTTTTGAAAATATGTAACTGTTGACATGAGGATGTTCGAATATTTTTAGTGCTGATAAAGGAAAGAAACATTTATTGGAGTTTTGGAAATCTTGAACAAAAATACTTGTTAAGTTCTAGTTGCTCTGCTCTGGATGGTAGCGTTACACTATGTATAGGGAATTTTTTTTCAGCTGTGTGTTTCCTCTATTGTTTCCACTTCTAAGCCTTTTACACTGTATTTAGAGGAGAGGGAATAAGAGAGAGAAAGAGAAGTTTGGTCATAAGGAGAATAGTGTGCTGCACAAGTGTCTTTGATAAGACTTTCAAGGTGGTGTTTGCAAGTTAAAATGTTACAGCTAAACCTAGGAAAAGCTAAAAAAATTGTACTAATTTTAATTGTAGTGTAAAGCTTTAGTATTATCATATGAAAAGGACCAATGATGCCTTGACTTGCTTGATAAAATAAGAATCTGTTCACGATAATGACCATTAACTCACTGACAGGATGATAAAGAGATTACAGGGCTGAGCTTCCCAATTATAAAGAATTGGTTGGTGCACGTGCCATTCTGCTAGTCCCATCTCAATCCTAGCTTCCAGTCAGCTAGGACCTCCCCAGTTAGCTGATAAATGATGGAAAGTGGCTCAGTGAATGCTTCTGCCGTTTCCCTCCGTACCCTTGAGTGGATCCTGACTAGCCCTATAGACTTGTGCATGTCGAAGTGGTGTAGCAGGTCACTGACCATTTCCTCCTGGATTATGGGGGCTTCATTTGGCTCCCTATCTCTGTTTTCCAGCTCAGGGAGTTGGTATCCAGCGAATTACTGGTCTTACTATTAAAGACTGAGACTTTTCCTCATCCACTGTCCCTCTGCTTCTCCAAGGATGGAGACTCCCCTTAGCCTTCATTTTGTTGCTCACGTATTTGTAGAAACATTTTTTATTGTTGTGGATCAGTCATGGAATGTATTTTTCAATATGTGACAGCATGATCTCTGTTGTATGCAATTTTCTTTTCCTCTGATCTGTTACACACCAACTGTATTGGGAAAACACTAATTAAATGAGAACAATGTATTTATTGGGACTTGAAGTTGCTTTTATCACGGTTGCTATTGATCAGGTTCCCAAAAAAAAACGAAAGAGCCTGCTTAAAGATGCTCTCCAATCACTCTGTTTAAGGGTGGCTCTTTGTTCCTATCTGCCAAAAAGTAGCAGCAAACGATAAAAGAAAAAAATCCCTTCTTTGTAACTTTAGTCCCTTGAGTCTTGATGCAAAACGGTTAATATTAATTGACTTACAGATTTCGTTTAGTTTGATTTTAGCCTTTGACATGGGCCACCAATGCATTATACTGGTCTTTAAATGGACTACACATCCCTTGGTAACACTTTGAAAAAATAGTAATTTCTGTAGTGATGCAAAGAAAGGTGGGACTTTGTGGAAATCCAGTTGGATTGCTTTTTAAGTAATTCACAGTCTTGTATTTCTGCATTCCATACCTAGAAATATTTCAATTAGTTTTCTCCCAAACTCTGTATATGGCAAAAGATAAAGTTATATTTCAGCGTGCCTGTCACCAGAAAGAAGTAAGATTGCAAACAATGAGCAGGGACATCAACAAAAGAATCAGGCAGGATAAGCTCTTTATATGAGAAAAAAACCCAACAATTTTTTTGGTAGATATTTTGGCAAAAAAGAATGGAGATAAAGGTCTGTGGCACACTAAAATAGCTAAGTATGTGCTTTTAAAAGCCTGTAGGTCTGGAGTAACATGCAGAAAGCTAAGACCATACCCGAGCTCCTGTCAGGATACGTTACTGCAACACTGGTTAACACCTGGCTCCAAGCAATCTTGGAGTCTTGGTTAAGGCTCAGCTGAAACCTGGCAGCAGGGGAGCCAGGGCAGTGCAGCTGCAAAGCTACCCCAAATCTCACACTTAACCTAAGAGCTCAGTTACTCCCCTGGGTTTCAGGGTACACATCCTTCTCTGGCACTAGTGCAATCTCAGTAGGTCCTCCAACTTTTTGAAGCAGCAGGCAGCATCTGGCTTCTCAGATCAATCAGTGCACTCCTTGTAAATCGTGTAATTTAAGTTCTGTATGGACTAACAGGCTTGAAGTGGGGTTCTCAGACTCTCATCACAATCCTCCTCATCCTGTACCTTATGTCAACATTTCTACTTTGTATGAACATGTGTAGCCAGAGGCTGGTAAGGAAAAGGAAGTGAGGGAATTTCACACCATGGAGAGCAACACAAATGCTGTAGCAATGCTCTGGAATAGAAAGAGAATATTTAGAAGGGTGGCAGAGAAATTGGTTACAGCTGGACAGGAGAGCAAATTAAAACTGCCCTTCTGCATGATACATATTCAATTAATCTGACACATCAGAAGACAACAATTCATAACAGAAAGGAAGGAACAATAAGAAGGGAGGAAGAGGATGGATAAAAATTTAGCAGAGCGCTTCAAAACAGAAATATTTCTGCTGGGTAGGGCTCGATCTAGTGTAACTTTCTGGAAACTATATTGTCCAACACAAAAATATTTTTTGGTTTTAGGACAGAACAGAGAATTGATTTGTCTTTCATCTGAAGATGCTGTATGTCATATCATGTATCATACCATAATAGAAGCAGGGCTTATGAGGAGACAGAATTGGTTTTGTCAAGCCAAATAACATTGTTAGGGAAGTAAGAAGCAGTAGGGCTCCAAGCCTTTTCAGAGGGACTTGACTTTATGGACTCTGAACTCAAAATCTTATCCTTGATCTCCCAACTTTTCCATCTGCCTCATAATCTTTAGCTGATGGCCTAATGCCTAAAAAGCATTTCATGACTTGAAACTTGTTACTCTACAGTTATCCATAAAGTCTGCTCTAGAGTCAGCCATCTGTATAGTTACTTATATTACTGCATGTTTCATATCTGGCATTTAAAATAATATGTTTATTCTTTTCCTCCTGATGTGAAAGCAGTTCTTAGTCAATAAGGTGTTAAGCTATGCCTAGTTGAGTTCTTTCGCATCAAGTCTCCTGAATCTTGCCAGGTTAAATCTAATGTGTTAAATTCTTTGGCAAGAATGTTCCAGTTTGGGAACGCTAAGAGCTTTGCTTGTTTTCCTTTGGGAAGGGAATGGAATGGAATGTTTCTTGGTGAAAATGCAAATGCAGTAGAAACTGAAAAATCCAGACTTTCTTCATAATCAGTAGAGGAAAAATGACCACTTTGCACTGTTATCCACTGCAGCCCTTGAGCTCTCCACCTTGGAGAAGATTAACTGCATTCTTCAAGTGCCCGTTTTTTTTTGGCTGATAAAAAGAGGTTAGTTGGCTTACTGTAAGAGCTATTTCCATGCTGTTGCTATGGAATGTTAGGAAAGATGTGCTCCAGCATTTTGGTTTCAGCAGCAAATAGCACATCTAAGCAAGGACCTGTATCTCTTCTACCATATTTCTATTTAGAAATATACGAATAGGAACCAAAACTGATTTTGCTTGTGCCTCCAGTTCCCATGGCAAAGTTGATCAAAGTTGAGGTCCTTTGTCCTCTCCCCCCCCCATTTGGTTTCTTATTCTTGGAGGCAAACGTGGCTACAAAAAGATTGTTTTTGAAGTTTGAATATTCAAACTTCAGTTTGACTATTCACTGAACTTAGTGAAGTACTTAACAAATAAGCTGTATCCCTCCTGAGAACTATTGCACAGCAGTGCTGGGAAAGTTTTACCAAAGACATGTAGTAAAAAGATTATTCTTCTCTAACATTAGCCTTTTCAATGCTATGTCTGGGGAACTCAGTCCAAACTGAGTTTTTGAGACTATCTTATATTTTTTGTATTTTTTTTATACTCATCATAAAGCAGAAAATGGGATGCACTATTTAAGGTCAAAATAATTTTGACTTCTACCTTCCTTGAATTGTATTTAGGGCTGTTGGTGGCCTTCTGAAAAGCTATTTGTCCTAGAGATGGTCTCAAGCTTTGCACAGAAGGCAAGGATAGAAAATGTATAAGATAGTAACAATTTCTTTATCTGTAGTATATTACAAAGGAATTTTCACTCCAAAATCAGTGCAATTTTCCATCTAGGCTTAGTCTCACACATACTTTGTCTCACTGTATACTTTTTTTAATATAAAAGTACGTGATATTCTGCAGCATGCAGTAGGGAAAAGTGTGTGTATTAGGCTAAAGCTCTGTGTCTGCTCCATGAACAGCTGAGCCGCTGGGGGACATCGGTATACGCAGGCTGAGCTGCCCTGGGAGAACAACTGAGCTGTACTTTTTCCTTCTGTGCCAGGTCTGCTCCCACCCAGAGTGATGTGAGCTCCACTGGATAACTCCAGCCAACCGTAGCGTCCAAGGAGAATTACAGTAACAGGAGATACTTTGTTTGATAGAGCAAAGAAATGACCTTGTGAAAAAATGATGTGTGGGACTTTAGTGTGCTTTACCCCTGGGCTGTGCCGGTCCAGGGTAGCAAGTGTTGGGGGGCAGTGTGCCACTCCAGATACCTCTTGAAGAAAGATCTTGTCCAAAGCCCCAGTGATACTTGAGTTTAAATCCTCTAACCACTTTGGTGTTTTGGTTTAATTCCTGCTGCCATTGTATGGGATTTTCTGCTAGCCACTAAATGTCTGATCTCCATCATGTTGATTTACTGGCCTTGATGACACTGTCAGTAACTTGTGCAATGTATTTTCTTTTCAAAATATATTTTCTTTTATTATCTTGTGAATTTTCAAAGGGTGAATGGATATGCTTGTGTCTCTACTGTTTATAATTTAATTTTATTCATTGTCTTTCTTAACTAAGTATTCTTAGGCTTTTCAGTTTTGTTTTGTATGGAAGCTTTCCAAAGATGTTTTATTTTAATTCATTATGCATCAACTAGAGATTTATATACATAAAAACACATAAAGCTAATATCTGTGATCATTTAGTATTGCAATACACTTTTTCAAAGTGATAGGCCTATAATATGTTATTTAAAGGGCTCTGACTCATGAGTGCAGACATATTTTTTGATAGAGGGTAATAGCAGAAGAAGTAAGCTTTGAACTGCAGCTTTGTACTTCTGTAAGGAAATAGTTTCCTGGAGCATTTGCACACCTTCCTTCTCTCAGGCTCTTGCTGGGTACTGGATAAGGTGAGAAGTTTTGTCGTCTCTGCCCAAATGCATCCTGCAGTGCAGCATCGCTGAAGGCAGGAGCTTGTGAGGTAACAGCTCCCTGGGCTCTGCCCCGGGGGAGCCCTGGCAGGTCTGATGGGTGGGCGCCTGTACAGCTTTCCCCTTCAGAGTCTCATTTAGCATCTGGCTGGAGTGAAACGGAAAAATCCTTCCAAAAACTGTCACTGATTCACCTACAAAATTGTATTTTGCAGTTCGGAAGAGCAAAAAGGGATGTATGTGCCTGTATTTCAGACCAATCTGACTTGCTCATGGCTTTTTCATCAGATGGTGCAGCTTTTTTTATGCTGGTGTTCCCAGCCAGCCAGCTTGTTTCTCTGGAGGCACAGGGCAGTGAATCTGAACTCACTCAGTGCTCCCTTCTCTTGAAGTCCTGGTATCCTTTGATCTTCTTTCCTCAGGCTTGGCAAACAGCCCTGCCATCAGGGTCCTCGTGAGGTGTCCTTCAAAGCTGTAAACCTAGCTAATTTGTTGGAAGGGAGGCTTCTGAGCACTGGCCATTATTTCACCTTTCCTGCATTGCTACCCAGTGAGCCTTGTATGGCTTCCTTGTGTTTTTTAACTGTGTGTTTGGGCAGGCAACAAAACAAAACAGAACCAGATGACACACTGGTTGCAGGTTTATTGTTTGTTTTAAAAAAGTAGTAAAAGAAAAGATACACAAATGCATCCTTAGTTCAGCCCACAGCCTCTCAACACATATTTACATTTATATGGTAGAAAGATACCACTCGGCTTTATTTTAATGCCCTGCCCTGCCCTACCTCAAAATCCAAATCTGTTTGTCATTCCACCAAGTTACCTTTTGCCCATAGTTTCCACACACCACCCAGGCATTTAAAAACAGAAATGATCACAGTATAGAAACAACAAAGTCTCTTGCTTAATTCATTTGCATGTGTGTGTATGATCTGTGAGAAGGTATCTGCAAATGCAACATGTTGTAGTTGCTTGTCTAGGTGGTTCTATTTTAATCTCTTCCTGCGGGAGGGAAGTCCCATGATCAGGGCCAACCATAAAGTTCTCCCTTCTTTATGTATGGACTTCTTCCAGTTTAAACCACTCATGCATGATGTCTAACTCCCTTTGAAGTTGATGGAAAAGATTTTTGCTCTGTGAATACTCAGTATATGGCCTAAACACGCACTATGCTGCCTCCCAGAATAGTTTGCAATGGTTAGGATTCCTGCAGGTTTTTGGGACTTGGCCTTGGCTATGTTTTCGTTGTAAATAAGTGGTTAGGCTCAGTATTTCAAATATGTCTTCACTGGACCCTGACACCACACGAGAGCATTTCTTCTGATGTTAACATCTGGATTCTAACATGAGTAGTGCTTTCAGATTTTTTTGTTTCCCTTGCATTCCTCAGTATGAGGTTTACCATGTTTCAGTGAAACCTGGAATGGATGCTCGGAAAAGTATACAAACGATGTATCACTTCTAAGCTGCTAGCTCAATAGCTCCCCTCACTTCTTTTCCTTTCATTTCTGCTATTAATAAGAAATTTTCATTGTTGCCTCCTCTGCCACTAATCCCATGGAAAAATTTCAGATTGATCTTGAAAGGTAAAAATACCTTGCAGATAGTTCCAGCCTGGCAAATAGGAGGAAAAATTATAGGTAAAACAAAACAAAAATACCCAACAAAACCCTAAGCTAAGCACTGAGATTTTACTCTGGAAAAATCCTCTTGACTTTACAGACCGTTTATTTTAATAAAAATTAATGAAAGTAGGTTGTGGGACAGTATGGATATGGCTGTCAACTGATTCCCATGTTGCTCATTCTATACATGGTTGTATTTTCACATATTCTTTGTTTTATCTCCCTAAAACAGTAGTTTGTAATTCAGACAGCCAAGAGGGAGCATCTTTGAGGGCAGCAGTATTAAAAATATTGCTTCTTTTTTGGCAAACTAGAAACATTCTTGTGTGTTTAAGAAAGATGGGCTGGATATTTTTGGATGCTCACTAATTCAGTTCAGCTGTTGTTGTTTCGTTTGCTTGGGTTTGGAAAATGAGAGCAAGGGAGGATATATAGAATTACATGAAAAGTAATTCTTCATGGAGCTGCAGACCACGTGGTTTATATATTCTATATCTAGAAATTGATCATTTACTATGTCTTAATTTGTAATTCAAACACGTATCCTTGTAATGGCCGGTCCAATTTGGTTTTATCAAAGTAATCATCTAAGGGTAATATTTTCCCACATAGCTGCTGGTATACCAACTCTCGTATCTGCAGTGTCTGTTTATCTTTGATGTGTTTGTTCATTTACTTACACAGCAAAAGGTAAGAAAGCTTATGGAAGGAAAAAATAGTCAAAAAAAGAATGGTAACAAGGCTTGTGGAAAACATTGCTGTAGAAACTCCATTGGGGGACCGTACCCCAAAACCTGAAGAAATTACACACTACAAAAGTAAAACCACACTATCAGGAGCTGATGGATGCGTTTCCATGCACAGGAAAAGAAAATGTGGATGGCAGTGGGACAAGCTGGAGCTATTTTTCATCTCTACCCAGAAGCAGTTTCTTGGGTTTCTTCATCCAGCAAGGAGCAGAGGCAGGAGCAGACAGGATGCCAACCTTGCACACAGTTGTAAAAGGGTGAAACATGGTGCAAGAGGAGAAAAGAAAAAATGAAAGTCAGGGAAGCAAACAAAAGACAGAAGGATAAAAATCTCTTCAGTTAGTGTGAAGTCTCAGAAAGTCTTTAGGCCTCCAAAGATAAGTGGAGGCTATTCTTCTGGGGATTGTTTTTCTTTCTGGTGATGTTCAGCATTTCACATCGTATGTCTTTCCTTGTTACAAGTGAGTGACAGAGGTTATCTGCATGTTGAGAGGACTCTTTTTTTCCAGCCCAAGACAGTGATTATTCAAGAGAGGGTTTTTAAAACCCCAGTAAATCTTTGGAACCCAAGAGATAATCTCAGTATATTTAATGTTTTAAGCTTTCCTTTAAGATGGCATGTTTCTACTGTTCCTTTAACAGTAACAAGGGATATATTTTCTTGTATCTGTTAGCAGCCAGTAGCTTAACAATAGCATTCCAAAATTGTACCAAAAACTTGGGGTATTTGTGCTTATGGGCACCTTGAGGTTCTTGACAGGTCAGGATTGTTTTAATTGACATAATGAAGTAACTGTACTGTACAAACGAGAGACTGTTTTCAGGTTGAGGCGCATTAGTTTGCCAGTAGTAAAACCTAAATTGCAGCATATTATACAGCCATCCCTAGATGTGAGTTGATAAGCTTATGCAATATATCCCTGTTCAGAGTGGTGTGCTCTGGTTTCCTACCTCCTTAAACCTGCTGCTTCCCTCCGAGCACCTAGAGCAGCCGGAAAAGTTAGGGCACAGACCAGTGACTTGCCTCTATATGGCTTGCATTTACTAAGTACAAAGGGATCTGCCTAAAGGTGATGATGATTTTACAGTGCATTCAGGATGCCTGAGATGGAGAGGGAAGTTATGAGGAACAAAATGCTTTCTTCAAAATTTGGAGCCTGGAATGACTTCTAAAGCTACAGAGTAAGTGCCTTTCTACATGATTAGTTTAGGCTGTGGCAGCACAGTTGTGGATGATAAATACAACTGGCATAACCTGCTGGTTGTGCTCCTGGGGTGTTGATTTTAAATACAGTTCTGTCTGTCAGGAGGAGTGTGTGGGTGAAACTTCCTGTGGATGACAGAACATTTGCTCCATAGCTCCAAAATTGGAGCACAGCTGAAAGGCAGGAGGACTTTTAGGCATGTGTGGGATCCTGCATGCTTTTAAAATGTATTTTCAATGCTGTTAATGCACATAAATCACCTAGCCCTTCAGGGACAGCTGGGTTTGTTTTAAACTTGCTAGGTGCGATATAGTGTTTGTGTAGAGTCAACAATCTCTCTGCAGCAATGGAGTGGAGAGGACTCTCAGGCCATGGGCAGGACAGCCCTTGTCAGGGAAATGAAACCTCCTTCAACACCAAATTAATATATTTTGGGTCAACTGCATAAGTGTAAAGAAAAATAGTATATGCAGAGAGGAGGCAGCTGGCTGGTCAGAAAGGGACACTTCAGGGAGTGCTGCATGGGCAGGGGCAAGCAGGTCTGGCAGGGTCTCTGCGTGAGCCACCCCCTGGACCAAGAGCCAGACCAGGGACAATCCTGACTGCCCACGGCTCCTCTTGACCATCAGGGTACATGGAGGGAGAGCTGGGGAGTGGAGCCCAGCTGTGACTGGGAGCAGAGGAACAGCCTGTGTGGATACTGTCAAGTGTCAGGGGTCACCTCCAGCTGAGATGGGACTTTCTCCTTCCCTGGACTGCTTGACTCTTCATTGCAACCTCATCCTGCAAGGTCTTGTTAACCTGGCTGCTTTCTGCATCCCATTCCTGCTCCCTCCAACCTCTTCTCTCTTTTTTATTTTCCTCTATCTGATCCTGGCCTATCGCCCACCCCAGGGGTTAAGGGATTTGCTGCCCACATGCCCTGTTATTCTCCTTGTGCCTCAGTTCTTTTCTCTTTGCCTTTCAGTAACTACATGTGTAATGGGTGTAAATACAACCTTGCATTAGTTTTTATATGAAGTGATCAGCCTTGTGATGGTAATAATTCATCGTGGCCCTTGCTAGCTTCAGAACTGCATCTATTGAAGTGGAAGGCTGGGTGTGTTGGGCGGGAGTTTTTTGAAGCTAGTTATATTTAAACTAGATAAAATGGCAAGAAGTGCTTAAAAACAACTGTAGGTCACTGGCTCAAAAGGGATTAAATAGTATAAATACACAGGAATAATTTGAAAGGTGTCTCAGGTAATATGAAGATGTACATATCTGCTAACCGCCTGGGCAAATTAGAGAATTAATTGAAAGAGAATGTTAGCTCATTAGCTGAGCAAGCTAATGTCAAAAAAACCTGAAGCTTTCTTTTAAGACTTTTAGTGATTTTTTTTCCAGAATTACCTAATAATGAAATGGTGCTTTGGAAGGCAGCCTTGAAATGGAGGCAAGTGTTCTGATAATCAGCTTCCATATGTTTTTAACTGCATTCTGAGATTAAGTTTTATGCCGCAAAGTAGGGTTCCTGCTGCCTCCCTACCCCTCCACATTAGAGGGTAGGAGTTTAAGCATCATGATTTGAAACACATTTTTGGATATGAAAAAAATCTTGTGTGTAAAAGTCTTATGAGCAGTCCTTAAGTAAGTGCAAGTGTTTATATGCTTTCATATCTTCTATAAAATTACTAAAATTACTCAGAGACTCCTAATCCTTGTGATCAAAAGGAGTACTTAAAAATACTCAGAACAGAAACAGCACCTTTGAATACATACTTCCATATAGGAAAGGTGGGCATCTCTTAGCATTTCAGTAATGAAGCTGTCACACTGTGTGAGAGGGAGGAGAGCTAGGACTTCATTAAGCATTCATGAGACTGAGTCCTGAGTACTAATAGGGAGCCAGCTTCCCAGAAAGAAAACACCCTGAATTAATGTTACTTTATTAGTTTCTGTTTTGGACACCTTGGGGATCATCTACCACCTCTTCTGAAAACCTTAGTTCCTTCAGTAGAGAAGAAGGATTTTGAAAGGAGGGAGAAGTACTTGATTGTGATCCTGTTAATCCTGGGACTGAAAATTTGCAAGATGTTGGTGGAAAACAGAAAGTAGAATGATTGTTCCAAATGGATTTGGATTTAGAACAGTAATCTGAATTCATGTCCAACTCAAATAGAATGCGTACCATGCAAGTTAGCACTTTTTAATAATTGCTTGGGCTTTGCTGGAAAATAGAGTCTCTAAAACAATGTGCTACAATTCAGTGGCCTAAACCTGCTTTCAGGTGCCCTAATTCTCAGTTGTAGCTTATCATCCAAGGATCGATAAAAACATACTGCAATTGCTGATGTGAAGAGTAAGAACAAATTACTTCTAATTATTTCTGAAGGGAAATGTGCAATAGTGGACTACAAAGCTAGCCTCGTGATCATAGGGATATGATTACGATGGAACATATTTGGTTTTTATTTTTTTTGTTGTTGTTGTTTAGAAAATGTTATGAGTATTTCTGAAAGTAGAAATAGTACTAAATACATTTCAGAATTAATGTACTGTGGTTTAATCATCACAGGTAAACTATATATGTGCAGCTTTCTTGAGCTGTAAACGACAGGCTATGTAAGCATTTTGGAATAAAATATTTATGCATTTAGCATTCAACAGTGTTGCTAATTTAGTCATTGGAAAACAATGTTCTCTTTATTGCATATTAATAAAATGTAAGTGCTGCTATTTGACTTTATAAACACTAATAAAAAATTGGTGTGTGTAAATTATTTCTTACTGGTTTTAAAGAAATACACCAAAATACCTGTCAGTTTTTTCTAGTATGTGCAACCCTGTGTACAAGTTCATTTTGATTTAAAGGAAGATTACCCTGAAATTAAATTCCTGACTCTGAAGTGGGTAACTGGAAAAGAAAGCCATAAATTGCTTCTTCATTAGACAACTTGAAAGACTGAGAAAGCATATGGAGGGGAGAACGGTATTTCTTGGTTTTTTTGTTTTGGTTTGGTTTGGGGTTTTTTTGCATTTGGAAAAGTAGAGATTTGGCAAAGTGAAGATAAAAAATTAATGCTTTGTCCAAGGTTAGTAAACTAATTTTATGATAGTCAGCTATGTATTTGAACAGTGCCTGCATATTGCATATTTGTTAAATGAAATGTACAATATCTTTACTTGAGTATCCCTTGAGAGAGGACACCTTTTTGCTTTTCAAAAATATTATGAATTTATGCAGCATCTCAATGCATTACTTATGCCATTTGAGTGTCTAATTAATGCCTTTGGGGAACAAGGAGCTTTGTCCCTAAAACTCGCTAACTGTAAATTCTCAGTATCAATCTCCTCTGTTTTCCACAGCTGCTTTGCATCTTGGTGCTACCAGGGGATTTCCAGATAGTTTTTGCCTATGCAAAACCATGATTCCCCTCTCTGCTGCTCTTCTAACAATATTAAATGGCTGAGAGAATATTTTCCTGTCAACTCTTTTGCTGATCAGTGGGGGAGATACTGTGTTTCTTACAGGAAAGGAGATACAAAAGCTGATGAATCCTCTCCAAAGAGAATTTAATTTAATGTCTGAAAGTTACTTGACCAGATATTATTGGCTTGATAGATGACAGTCCCTCCAGAGCATATACAGATAAACTGTTTTCATTATTTATGGGCATTCATTAAAGTAAGCAGCCAAAACCTTGTTGAACTTCTAGATTCACCTCTGTGGAATCAGAAGAGTCTATTGTACTAGGTGAGAGTCCAGAAATATTTAGATGTTTTTTGTGAGGATGTAGTGTCATTATGTGGTAGAATATTCTTTCCTAGATGAGCAGCCTTTATCAAAGTATGCTTTCTTCATCAATGTATGAATTTTTAATTTTGTGGATGATGAGGAAAGTATTAAGCTATCCAGGGATGTACGTTAGTGAAGAGTAAACATTCCACCTAAATAATGTTATGCCTACAATCCTCACTATCTCACAGGGTGAAAAGCTGTGAATTACTTTATCCAGGTTAGAGACCCTTGCCAATTCACAGTGCAACCAAAAACTTATGTTCACAAACTCCATGTATATTGTTTGTGGAGTCCATGTGACTTGAGAGGTGGGAAACAGGCAAAAGCATTTTGTCTGCCACCTTTCTGCTGGCATACAATATACCAGGGAAAAATTAGAAATCTTTTGCCTCCGAGAGAAACGAGCCTCACTTATTGGGAGTAATGTCTAATAACTAAATTTGTAGATGCCAACTAGCTCTTTAAAAGGACTGTTTCCAGTAAAATATACAGAAAAGGGGAGGAAGGGTTGCCAGAAGGCTGGAGCAAATTCTGTAGAATACCAAGCCACATGTCTCCTACCCTCTTCCCTTCTCCTGAATGTCTTAGCTAGATCCCTCATATTTTGTGGAATAAATTACCAATACTCTAAGTAAATAATTTTATTCTGTTGGCATTTAAGGTAGGTATAGTGTAACAGGTGTGACTCGGAAGGAAAGGGGGTGGGAAGTGTAGGCAGTAATTTAATTAATCAATTTAAGTTTGTCCTTTCTGACTTAAAGTATATTTCCATGTATTTTTTCATTCCCATATGTACTGATGTGGGGTTTTTTTAGTTGATGCTCATATGCTTCTTGTCATCATACTACTCAAGTACCTCTTGTTCTAGATCTTCTTCGCTCCCCTTATGCCTGTTTTCTATCTTCATGCTCTTTTCTTTCACATCACGTATCCTGCCAGATAGCATGTTGTTATAAACCAGCCACACAGTCCTCATTCCCTTCAGAGACACAATGTTGAAATGCTCCAGTCAGGGATGCAGGAAAATTACAACTCCTACAGATGCAGAACGAGAACGTGGAGGTACCAGGTCAAAACAGCAGTACCATCCCTGCCTGGGTGAAACACATGGCCGCTCAGTGCCCTTGAGTCATCCAAGAGGAGCTTAGCATCACGTTAATCGATCCCCATTTAATTTGGCAGTCACTTTTGCTGCAATATGGCAATACTTTCTCAGTCAGCATAGCATTATTAATTGATAACGTTCAAATGGGTATATTCCAAGTTAAGTTAAGCACCTTTAATGCTTAACACCAGAGGCTGTAAAATGCCTTACCAGAAAAACATACTGAACTCCTTTAACGTATGGGACCATACTGCTCTCCTGAATTGTGCTGAACGTGCTACCACTTAAATGATGCTGTAGATCATTAAATGATCAGACACAGTAGGGTGTCCAGGACCCTGGCCAGTCTTGGGTAGGGCTGAGGTCAGGACTCCCTGATTTCTGGGATGAAGGACCTCACGGGGCAGAAGGGAAAGGAGAACAGTTCACATGGGTATGAAACATATACTACCTGCCCAAATTTTTAGTTCAGATCACAAGTCATCTCCATAGCAGACCTGATACGTGGTTATGTGGTAACCATATACTATACCATATCTCAAGTTTGTTTGTAGTTTTGGATGCTACTTTCACTTGTTGGATGTCTTTTAAACCTCTGTCTCCACTGGACCACTTGGAGCAAAGGTGATCTTCACACTCCTCTGCCTGTTTTTCTCTCTATTTTGTATTAACAGGAATTCCTTCACCTTTCTACATCTGCAACTGGAGAAGCACACAATCAGCTGCATTCTCCTTATCCTCCTTAGTGTACTCATGCCATTCCGTTGTGGCTTTCACCCCTCTGCCTGCTGAGCACACAAGAACTGCAGCTTCAAGAACAATTTTACCATCTCTCAGGCATAAAGCCAATAGGCAAATACCTTATTAGTATTTTTCTTATCCTTTAGCAACAGAATCCCCACTCCCCTACCTTCCCATAACCAGTTCTGTCACCAGTTTCTCAAAGAATGTGGTGGATGGGAACCTCTGGTAGAAGAAACCACCTAATCTAATCATAATTACATAGCAGCAGAGAACATAGGATGCATTTCACTTATAGATTGAAAAGCAAAATATACTATGATATTTAAAGTAAACTACATCTCATTTTGGTCAATTGAACAATCTCTTTTTGAATAAGCGCTAGGCTTTCATGACTTTGAGAACTTGCAGTGGTTCATCTTAAAAGGTTTTACTTTCCTCCTGGTCTACTCTTCTTTGTATGTATTAACTTTTCTGTTTGAAAAATAGGACTTTCTCAGCAGAAGAGTGCTGCACTGAAGTTCTTTAGCTGAAAGTGTGTGTTCTACTTGTCAGCACCATTAAAATGCTGAAGTGGCAATGGGTTTATGATTAGATTTCAAATTACATTAGTCATTTACCAACTCCAGAACACAAACTGATCTGTGCTTTTGTTGGGAGCTTGTGTAGCTACTGAAAACTACTTTCCCAGAGAGTTTTTAAGAGCAAAAACCTGTGTAGCACAGTGTCTGCATCTCATAGGATGTTAGTTTTGCTTGAGGACAGAAGAGTTGGTTTTGTGTTTATAAAAACGGAGAGTAAACCACATATGTCTCCTGATAAATGAGTCTTTTTGTTTTGGATCTTACATGTCTTGTATCTTAAAATGACATTGGGTATATTCTAATTATATGGGTTTTTTTCAGATTTGTTGGGGGGGGGGGGGGGTTGGGAGCAAATATTCTGTTTCTAAAAACAGACTTTGTGCCAGAGGACCATGGAGAATAAAGACTGTGGAATAAAGAGCTACCCTCTAATTAGAACAGCTATGCAATACATGAGTGGGGGATCCATGTCTCCTCTTCAGTACAAGGAGAGGCTGCAATCCAGTGGAAAATCTCAGTCAACCATGAAATTGCAAAACCTCTGGCTGCACCCTCCATTTCCTCATTCCACCTCTTGAATCAACTTGTGACCTTGTCTCTGTAGAGCTGCTACTACTCGTCTTGTGTCTGGCTGTACCTACAGCCTGCAAAGTCCCATTGGGACAGACGGGTTAGTCTTGCCCTCCTCATTGGGTGACACCAGATGTCTGAGATAAGTCACTCTTGCTACCAACACACTGTCTTCTCATTCAGCTGTCGAATCACATGTGATTTAGCACTGTGTTTTTATTTGAAAAAAGGAAAGGACTGAAGGATGCTGTATGTCACATATTTTTCAGGTCCCTATGTCTCCCCCTGGCAAGTTTTCTTGAGGTTTTTTTTTGTTGTTGTTGTTGTTGTTTTTTGGGGGGGGGGGTTGTTATTGTTTTTGGTGGGTTTTTTTTCTTCATTTGTAAATCGTATTTACTGATGTTCTAACACAAATCTGTAAGATTTTTACTTGTGTTGTGCACAACGGGAAGAAAAGGAGCCTTATTTCAGGAGAAGTAGATCGTCTTTGTTGATCAGGTTAAAACATTCCTGTTCACAGAATAGCTTTGTGGATTTGATGTATTCCCTTTCAAACATACTGAGAGACTTTGATCAGTGATGGAGTCTCTGTATATTTGAACAATACCATTTTGTTTCAGTCTGTAAAATAAGCTTTTAAAACAAACTTTCAAGTAAAGCTTTTAATTTTACTCCTACTAAGAAATAAAACTTTGCACAGGAATGTGAAGTAATTGCATGGATGGGTTGATTTGGAGCTAGATAATTTCATGGTTTGTTCACTTGGTTAGAGAGTAGGAGAGGTGAGGATAAGAAAAACAGAGAGAAGGTGTTTAAAAATGCGGTTTTTTAATTTCTTGCCTAATAGAGGCTGGCATTGGTGTTTGAGTAGAGATGTATAAGTTGGACTTCAATAATTTGACTGCAGTGGTTTTGTAGACACTTCAATTTTGGAAGATATTTGCGATTGATTGGTCTTTTCTGGCAATTTTGGTGTCTTCTTTTTGATACAGTTTTATTTGGAAGTTCATTGTTTTCATTTTGGGCTTTCCCCTCCCCAAAAATACTGTGGCAAGTAATAACCACAAAAACACCTTCTTTTGAAAACCCTCCCACTTGAGCTGTTAAGAGCTTGAGTAATATCATTTATAACTTACACAGAACACAAAATGGAAGCGACTTTTTTTTATCCAAGAATTCTTGCAAGGGGTTGTTTTTGAAGGAGTTTGCTGTGGTCACTGGAAAAAAAATAAATCTCCCATCATTTTCAATTCAAGAGATAAAGGTTCAAATTTTACTTGGTCAGAAACTTGTTTGTTTTGATTAATCATGGGGATGAAAATTCAATCTGGGAAGCCTCATGGTTTCCTGTTTGAAAGAGGCTTGGATTAGAATACAGTCTTCCAGGTGAAACTTAGAAATATTGCAGTGTAGTTGTCAGAAGAGGATAATTATGACTTCAACCAGCTACATAATATCACTCTGACATAATTTTGGAGATCTTTAAGGATGAAGGTGACTTGAAAAGAGCATCCAGACTTGTCAGGGCTTGGCATGGCAGGCTGGGGCAGTGAGTTTGTGCAGGCATTATTCATGCCATTGAGCACTTACACTGGTGTGAGCAGGCCAAGGCATGAGAGCAACAGACGCCAGAGCAGAGCAATGCGCAGCCACGGCAGTGCAGGAAGCGTAAAGCTGAAGGAGCTGAGGATGTGCTGTGCTTTTTCTGCAGCTGATGCTCTTAATGCTTCTTGAGATGCATTGGCGAGATTTGTCCACGTGTGTTACACATGTGATGTCTGAACAGCAGACTGGTCTCAGTACTGCATTTTGCATATTTTGCAATTCAGAGCAGAATTTTGGAGCTCTTTGATCCTTCGTATAGCAGGTTGGAATTGGTACTTCTGTCATGATAGTTTGATTTTTTTTTCTTTAATAATTCTATATGGCCTTCTGTAGTATTGCAGAGCAAACCCTTTCCCCAACCTTCTTCCCTCTGCTCCCCGGTTACCCAAAGGTATTAGGAAAATTTAGAAACAATTTTAAAAGCTTTTGAGTCTTTCTGAATGTCTGTGATAATAATAGTTCCATTTGAGCAGAGAGGAAAAGATATGAATCTGCTAGTTTTCCAAATACCCTGAACAAACTCATTTGTCAGACTGAGAAAATGTTGAGTACCCTTACAACTGAATGAAAAGTCAACAAGTTAATTCCTTAAGTAAGACCGGTTTGGGTATTTTTTTTCTTTAGAAAAGAACTGTGCTACCTGTATTTATCCTCCAGCCACGGTCTGAATTCCTTTGTAATGAAGTGAAACTGTTCAGATCCGGTTTTACCTGTTCCTCAACTTCCTATTTTACTTTCTTTTACTTGTAATCTTTTTTTCATGTGTGTTTTACTCTTATTCAGAACATGGTAGTCACATAAGCAAATAAATCCCTTAGCAAAAAAAACCCCACCAAAACAAGTGCACATATTTTGTAGTTGCTTTTTTTAACACAAATTTGCTCTACTGAACTTCTACTGGTGGTTCCTTCTGCTCTAATAGCCCACCCAGTTCAAGCTCTGTTTAGACTTAAAACTACATACAAAATGTTACTGTCAAATGGTGTATTACCAAAATAGTTTAAATCAGCTGGAAAACTGTGACTCTGCAGGATATTCAGATCCACATTCTTGAGAACTGTGTCACTTGTGTATGTTTCTTCTTTTTGTTGGTCTTTCAGACTCTCTGGCTGGAGGGTTCAAGTCACCAAGATGCATGTCTTAAAATGGGCTTTTGGGAGAGTGTGTTCATGTGTCTGTCCATCCATGTGTACATGCATGTGTTTCAAGTTTCCAGCACCAGGATGCTATAGCTGCTGCAGCATTAATTGCTATATAATTGCTAGCATGTCTTTAGGCTTGCTGCAGTATTTTTTACTGCAGTCCTTTGGCACTCATCTTTCCAAACTCTGCAAAATGGTTTCACCTCTTCCTCCGTACAGCCACACAAGCTCTCAGGACAGGTTTTCGACTCTAGCATAGCAAAACCATGTAACACATCCTGGGATACAGAGCAGAAGAAAGAGAGGCAGAGTCTTGGAAAGAATGGGAGTTTCAGTCAAAGCCCTAGGCCTTGTTGAGTGTAGGAGGACAAGTCATTTTCATTTATTATTCATGCTGTTTGAGCTTTGGTTTTACTTCAAGCCTTGTTGATAAGAAATTTTGAATATATGTTCTTGTACTTAGTTAGGAAGTGTGTTATCCTCCTGAATAGCTGACAGCTAAGAGAGTCCCTTGCCTGGCTGAACTGATCCTTTAGGAATACTTTTCTCAGAGCTGACCTCAGAAGTGAGTCTCCCAAATGGTATCGTCATCTGCCCACACACAGGAATAACAGCAGGCAATAATCTTGGGCTGCTGACAGGGCATTTACAATATGTTTGTCTGAACAGCCAAGTCATCCATAAATGACTTCTGAGTTTCTCAAAATGTGTCATATGTAGGGGAACAGGGGCAGAGAGGTGGCTTGCCTGGTGCTTTCATGTATCCCCACCCCCTGCTTGAGCAACCTTGGGTTGCACTGGTGACCTAAAAAGGGCTTTTCCCCCTCTGATTCTTAGGTGCAGCCAGGACCCTTGATCTGATCCCTTCACCATCATGTCTCCAGCATGGAAAGTGAGTGTAGGTGTCCCAGCTGTGATGCCCAACCTGCTTGTTGGAGACCTTTTACACCTTCTAACACTGTGACCTCTCCAAAAGCATTCGGTGTGCTTCTGCTCACTCAGCCCACATGCTCTGAGTATGCTTTTGTTCACTCATCCTTCAGTGTGTATCAGGATCAGCCTTGCAGTGAGCTGCCTGACATGCATGCCAGGGCATGAGCATGCCTTTTTAAGAAATGCATGAAATATCCCCATGTGCTTGACAGTGCCAAACACTTCAGTATCTGTTTCCGTTTTCCCTTCACATGATCCTTCCAAATAAATAGCTTGCTTAACACAAAAAAAGGATGAAATTAACTTGAAGTCTGACTTGGAGTCAAAGTTTGTGTACTCATCTGTGTCTGGCACCAGTGGGGCATATCAGTGCTGCTCAACTGATTCCTAAAAACTACAGCTTGGAGAGTGGTGTCACCACAATCAGTGCCCCAGTGTGGGCTTCTGACTGCTGTTCCCAGATCTGTAATTTTTCCTCCCTCTTCCATATCCAAGTAGCTGCTCCTGGCCCATTTCCAGCCTGGATCACACTGGATTGGTCTCAGCTCCTTGGTGAAGTAATAGTTAAGGAATGTTACAAGCACTTAAGTTTCTCTTCCTGGCACGAAGGCTCTCCTGCCCACTTGCTCACCAATTACCCAGCACAGCCATACCTGCCTTTTTTTAAGCTCCAACTGTCACACCACATAGACTCTCACATTTTACAATGTTCCACAGACTGAGTCAGCTGAGGGATCCTGGCCAGTAGCAGAGTACTGCTCAAGCTTTTGCTATGGCTGCCATTACCACAACACATAGGAACCTCATAGACGGGCTCAGGATCTCGTGGGAAACCACAGATCTCTCCTAGATACGTCCAGCATTCCTCCAGCATATTTATAAGCTTCCCCTTTATGCAAAAAAAGAAGTAGGATGATGTGGTAATGCTGAGTCGATAGACACGTGAGGCAAGAAAGTCAAGTTCAGCCTGCAACACAGCAGCGTGGTGGTTTTCACTTAGTATCTTCATTGGCATTGCTGTAGTTGTGTATTTACATCATATGACAGCAGGATTTGGAATGTGCTTGCCTCCAGACAGAGGTTCTCATTTGCTAATTGCCTGGTTTCCATGTTTTGGGCCTGAAATGTGTGCAAAGAGTTTTTGGAAGGAGAGATTGCCTGCTACAGGTTGGTCCATGTTCTTGTTACATTGTCTGGAAATGTCATTTTGAAAATGATATTTCAAAATGTCATTTTGAAATTTAAAACTGGGGGCAGAGGGGTAGATAAAAATTTGTGTCTTTCTCCCTGCTCTATTCCTCCCTCTTTCCTGACATCTGTTACACCCTGGATTTCCAGCTTTTTTGGGTTTGAGTGTCCCTGCTGTTCTGCTTTTCTTTACTTTGGTTCTTTTTCATTTTAGAAATATTTTTTCCAAACATTTTCTTCCTTTTACATCATCTAATGAAACTAATTGTGGGATGATCTATGCAAGGACTTCCAAATTTCTGCTACTGTCTTAGCATTATCCCTATGTCTGGATAATGCTAGACAAAAGGTGGGGGGGGTGCGGGGAGCAGGGAGGAAGGAGGTAGGGAAAGAGTGAACTAAACCAACGTGAGTCTTGTAACTAAGAGACTCACAGAGTCTGGATTTGCAAACTAATGACTAATTTCCCTAAGTACTTGCCTACTCCTAATTACTTCAAGATGAGATTCTTGGATCGCTTGGGGCAGGCGAATATTCTTTAAGTGCCTTGCATGTGTACGTCATAAGAGAATAATTCTGAATTATGTGCAGATAGTGAGATGTTCTTACCCAGATTAAATTTGACTTTTGTGTTCTGGTCTTGAGGAAGCCAAAGGAGCTTGAAGATCATAGTCAACCTGAGAATACTCCAAATTTTCCTAGAAAAATCATCACGTGCTTTATCCTGCTTGCCCTTGTGGAAAAGCTTCAAGTCTCTGGGGTCCTCGGCCCTTCTTAGTTTTGAAAGTATATGTAATAAACACAAGCTAAATGCTGTGTATATCTCATCAGGGCCCTGTAAAAATATTGAAAAATGAATGATGGGGGTGCTTTAAAGAAACTCGTCATCAGTCCTGCTGGCAAATTTTTGCTGAGCCTACTCCCTCTTTCCTTAATATTACTGTGTCTGTATTGTAGGAAGCAGTCCCTCTTGAGTGCTCTCAGACCCTGAGTGAACACATTTCTCCACCCAAGACTTGTTGTGACACATCTGGTTTATATTGAGACCGCTGGATTTCTGCTAAGCCCTCCAGCAGAGAGGAGTCTTTGAGACATTTTTTCTGCATTCCAGCTCTGAGCTATTTGCTAGGAGAAGAGAAAGCAATGCTTTGTCTTTCACTGATGGGAAAAAAAAAAGAGAGAGAGAAAGAATACCTTTTGGAATATAACTTGCCTTTTGTAGTAACCCACATGGAGGTGAAGGCCTTGGCTCAGCCTTCAGGATGGAATAACCGTGTTGCTGTGGTCAGCACGGTATCTTAATATTTCTCCTGCATCTTTCAAGGTAGTTTGCTTGCTAGTTAATGCTTGCTGATCTATTTTCTGGCTTTGATTTTATTCTGGGGTTTTTTGTTTTGCTGCAAGGCATGCCTTTGGCTATGGAGAACTGTCTTTTAGACTATAGATTTCCTATAGTATCACTGGAATATACAGTTCGTATGTAACTCCTGAGGAGAGACCTAATGCATCTTTGTCACATGCAAGGGCATTCTTACTTTGCAAAATAATTTTCTGGAGTTGATGGGAGTCGATGTGGCCACTGGAACCACTGTTGTTTCTCCTAATGAAAAATTGATGTTCTAAGTGGTGAGACAAATTCTATCTAGGCGTTTCCTTTCATTTAAGGTTTTTTATTTTCTTCAGAGTCTTATAAATCACTTAAGTGCTATTGGAGAGTTAAGATATTTATCTGTTTGTTTGAGAAACCAAAAAAAAAAAGGATCCATTAAAGCAGTTCCAATGAGAATTGATATTATTATAGCATTTTTTGTTCTTAATTATTTTGTTGCTGGCTGAAAACACTAAAATACTTCCTGTTGAAATTCGTTGCTAAGTTAATGTTCTCTTTAATATTTAGGAGTGCAATTCTTGGTGATGTCTGACTTAACTAAGACTAATTATCCTTCTTGTCAAGCACACTTTTTTCGGCATTTTTGTCCTGCCTTTAAAAGATATGTCAGCAAAAACCTAGTAATAACATTTGAATTAAGCTTGCTGGAGGGGAGTAGAATGAGAAAGCAAAATTTTCATTCAATTTCATGGAGTTTTTTCCAAGATTCTGATTCTGTGCAGAGTAATAAAATCACTGGCTTTTAATTAAGTTTAAACAATAGTTTACCTAAATTTTAACTACATAATTTTAAAGTAGCTATATGGAATTAACTTCCCTTTTAATTACAAATGAAGCCAGAATGCTTCCTGTAACATGACGAACACTGACATAATTTTCTTTCCTAAACACCTACAGCTGATGCAAATGGACCGTTTCTTGATTTCTGTTGTGTGCACTTTAGTTATGTTTAATTCATTGTATTCTTAGAATCCTGCTGTCTCTCAGCCCCTTCTGACTCATTTGCATAGTATTTTGAAAAGTGTTTCAAGCAGCAACCTCTGCAGGGCAGGCTGATGTTCCGGCTAGGTAAAACTTGCATAGGTAGGGGTCTAAGCATCAAAATAAAGTGGTCACCTTAAAACTTCTTAATTGTAGCCCTCTTGTAGTTCCTCAGTGTCTTTTCTTATTTGATATTAAATAGATACCTATTCTCCTCATTTGTCCATCGAGTGCTTTGTTCTTCACTGTCTGCCTGAACTGTTCCTGCATAAGGTCCAGATGAAACATCTCACACCACCTTTGCCTTGCATGTACTTACACTGCAATCACTTTTTCACACAGAGATACATAAGAGCAAGCTTGTGAATACAAATAAAGATAATTCTGTGCATTATTTTTGTCAGATATTCTGTTCCTTCTGTCTCATAATGTGCTTTCAGCAGGGTCTGGTGGACAAGCCCAGCTCGCTGGTCAGGCTGGTATGCAAAGAGATGCCAGACACCTTGAAAAGCAGGGAGAAAAGCTGCAGCAGAAACCCCTGCTCCTTCAAGGTCCAAGCAAGCACCCCAAAGCACTGGTCATGAATGAATGAGCTTGTTAAACCTCTGCCACCACTAAAGCCACCATTCATGCAAGGTTTATAGCTCCTTTTTGAGAATATTGTAAAGCTAATCTAAGTAAACTTTGCAAAGTTGAGTCTGAATGTCCTTGCTGAAAGTGGTATGTATCTGCAGTGCTCTTTCTTTCAGAGAGAATGCTTTGTATTTTAAACGTCGTCAAAGAAATTTCCATTTAAAAAAAATGTGGAAGGAATAAGGGGAGATCTTTAATCTACAGGTGATTTGTTTGTAGATATGAAAATAGCATAGGGGACTTAAGTCCTAGATCCAGAAGGAAGCACAAGCAGGAGAGTAAATTATTTCTTCTGAATGAGAGTAAGAACCTAATCACTCTGTGCTCCTCGAGATGACTGAAGATATCTTTTATTTTAATGTAGGCTTTTGTGTGTGCTCAAATGCACAGAATAAATTGAAATTCACTTTCTGTGTGCTGTCACACATTGAGCCTGGATTGTGGTTGTGCTTCTGGCCTGGTGAGATCAGGTTGAGGGGTTTTTTTGTTCAAACATAAGGGTAATTCATTCTTCATCATCAATTGAACTCGAGCATTTTCAAACCAGCTGCCAATTGTGATACGTGGGCTACTAGCTTTGTGGTGTATTCTTTTGTCCTCATAGTAAGAAACCACGTGTGCTAGTCTGGCGACCTTAACCTTTCTGGAGGTAAAAATGAGTCACTTGTTTGTCCAGACTAAAGTTTTCAGTGAAGTCTTCAATTTTCGTTCTTGCTTTCTTTTTTTTTCTGTTATCTGAGAGTAATGTCCTTCCTTTATGTGTATGAACTTTGTATAGCCTAGTAAAAGCAAGGAAATGCATTTGTAGGTCTTGGTACCAGAGACTAAAATTTTTCTTTTACTTTTATCAAGGAAAGGTCACCCTATAATCCAATATACAGTGATATGCTCATAGCAACTTTCAGAGGACCCCCTTATTCCATATAAAAGGGAATGCATCCATACCCAAGCCAAAAAAACCAAAAAATTACTATTAAAAGAAAACATACTTGTGGGTTTCAGTTTTGCTCAGTGACATCCTCCTTTGAGCTTTTTTTTTATCCCTTATAAATTTATGACAGTGAGGAGGAGACAGTGCAATAAATCATCATCCTAGGTGGGTAAGTGTAGGGTCTCCTCTTTTTAAGGGCTTTAAAATGTCAAAAGTGAGTATTTTGATACGTGGCTTAACTTTGTCGAGTATTGGCACTTCAAACTATCACTAAGGGTCAATCAGATTTATAACCAGTGTTCCATACTTTGAAGATAAAACAATTCATAGTGTTGTGAAATGGTTTAGAGGTCTTGTTGTCTTCTGTCTTCTTTTCTGCATGTTTATGTGTGCTCCTCCCATTCAAAACCACTTCTTTTTCAGCTTCAGGTGGCATTAGAGAAAATGGCTTGTGCCTTGTTTTACCGAAGTGCTGGATTGGAATTAAATATTTGGAAACAATATGGTTTCTTTCATTTGCAAAATGTGTTGAGAGAATTGCAGAGAAAGAGCTGGTGTACCCACTGTTATTTGGTTAGCTTTTATTTTTTACAAAGTGGGCCAAAGCAGTTATTTCAGTTTGGATAAATTTGGATCCATTGGTCTGAAGCATGTTCCTGAAATCTTAAAACAAGAAAGAGGGGTAGTAGAATGGAGGGGTTTGGCTTCTTCCCTCCATTCCTTTGAGGAATGCTGAAGTGACCCACTTCTGCATGATGTTGTTAGTTTCAGACCTCAGTAATTCACATTTTGCTTAAGAAATGTGAAACAATTGAGTATTGGCCTGGAGATGGGTCTCACAGAAGGGGCCTACAATACCAGCCGGGATTGCTGATATTTGTGGAGCTGGAGGTGTTGGTAAAGGCTTCACCTGGAATAGTTTTTTCTCACTGCCTTATATATTTAAAAATGGGGGAGTTGGTCAGAATTATTTTTACCTTGCAGTTAAAGGGAGGAGATGGTCTAATATTCTGGCACTGTGGTTTACCTCTTACTTTTATACCACTGAATATACCCAAAGAAAGATAGTGTGAAACAGGAAAGGTATTTCTAGAGCAGTTTCTCAACTTTCTTACTAAAACATTTTGAAATATACGTCTGAGCTTTTGAATCTGTTTTATTATGCTCTGTTTGTAGCTACCAAATTTAGAAAAATTCTTAGTCTTTCAAATGATAGGAGAGCAAAACAGGTATGTCCCAACAATCTAAAGTTGGTGTTGCAGCAGTAACAGCCCAGCCAAAATATTGAGCTTGTTACACAACTTTCAAAGATTATTGTTGGTTTAGGATTTTATTCTTTCTTCCATGGCATTCCATTGTTGACTTTGAGGTGGGTTTTTTCCCCTGAAAATTGGACCCCCTTGTGCTTCTCAAGTATTTTTTTGGGTTTTTCACCTCTAATATGCTGCCTTGGTCACCAGATGAGAATGGAGTGGATGCTCTTGTTAGTCAAGCATGAAAAGTTAACATCTGTTGGGCTTTAAAGCAGATTTCCAAGTAAACTGTAAAAAATCCTAATAAGATAAACTTGACATAATCGCTACTTTCAATAAAGTAATTTTTCTAATTTATCAGATGATAATTTAGGGGAACACGTGAAAAAAAAAAAGTGGCTGCATTAATGAAACAGGTGAGGACAGCCAGCTTTGTTATTCCAATATGAACAAGCCTTGTGAGTCCAAAGTGTAACACCACAATCTGTGTGTGATACTGGAGACTGGAGTCAAACATGGAGTTTTCTTTCTTTCACATGGCCATCGTTTGGAAGTAAGAGTAACCTAAACACCTCCAGGAATCTAGATGAAGGAGTGGATGAGGAAACCACTGAGAGGTAAAAGTGCAGAGAATATGGAGAATTCATGATCCATATTGTGAGAGGAAGAACACTTGTGGCTGGTCTGTAGGCAGTGCTGTGCTTGTGTACCCAGTGCATGGGCTTCCCTTCACAACTGGTAGTAGAGAGAGGTGAGCATATAGGCTTCTCTGGAATCTAGTAATACAATCCCCCCCAAGCTGTAAACTTCCTTTCCTCCTTATCCTCCTAAACCTATGGGCTCTTTACTCAATTTGGAATACGGTAAAAGAAGATGTTATTCAAGTGCAGTGGCAGTAATTGGGTAAGAAGGGAAGGAAAGGTATTCCTGAGGGTTTTCACGCAAGAATGCTGCTAGCTTTTGACGTTTGCCCAAGTCAATTATATATATTTCTCTGTACTGGAGAACCTACTTTAGAGGGAGAGGTTGGTATTTCCAGATCCTAGATGTACTTTAAGATCTGCCACAGTAAAGTACTGAAAACTAACGAGTATTTAAAAATAGGCCTTGTTTTTCATCTTCTTTCTCCCTACCTGGAAGGGAGGGGCAGCTCTTCCTGACTACACAACACCCTTTGAACAAGACAGATTTCACTCTAGTGTTTGCATAACATTTCCCATACACAAATGTGGACTACTCCCTGTGAAATAACACAGAGCCACAAGATGCTCTGATGAAGATTCTCAGTGGAATTGTAAATGTCTTGCTTCTGATTTCTACTTTCTTCACAGTTTCCTTTTAAAGTGTTTCCTCCTTGGAACTTTATGGTGTCTGAATGCATCTGCCGTAACTCTCATTTCATCTCCTTCCTATAGCAAGATCTGGGAAATTTGTTAAATTTACTTCAATGTGAAATTGCTTTCAATTTGTCAGACATCAGCTTTAAGTGTTTGACTCCCAAGTGAAGAACGTATCATTAGCTGATTATTATTTCAAGAGTTAAAGTTTGTGTAACTATTCTAAACCTCAACCAAATCCAGGTATTTTGGTGACCAGGCTTTAATAGCTCCTCTGATTAATTTATGATTAAAAGAGACAATTAGATAGTATATAACAGTGTTGATTTTTACGGCAACATTTTTTGTCTCAGTCAAAAAACACTGTTGTAATAAAACTCAGGAAAAGGAAACTAAGCAAATCTATTTACTTTGCTTTGCATTTTCTGCTGACAGGTTCTTAGTGCTTTGGAATGGATTAAAAGGAAAGGTAACAGCAGGATGTGACCTGTAGTTTCAGAGCATTTTGGGTGCAGGCAATGCAAACACCCACATAAAGTCATCCCAGGAAACTATTTTTCTTAATATTTTATAGTATGCAGTTTAGTCTTCTGCTTCCTCTATTATTCCACTATTTTTCCCTAGTATGCACATCACCATGGTACATGAGTATCTACTGCATAATCTTTTTTCCACCTGTCCTGACTGTATGCATGCATAGAGTGGAAATTAATTTGTTATGAAATCCAAACTGTAAATAAGAACTAATGTGTTAGCTTACCTAAGCATTTGAAAATATATACGATATAAAGTAGTGTTGCCACCCTTATTGTGCAACAGCAAGTAATACTACAACAGCCAAAGAACCAGTCTTGTACATTACTCTTCACCAGACAGTTGCTTCCACCCTGTAATACTTTCCACAGGGCTTGGCCATTGCTAATTAGCAGCTGAAGGAGGGAAGGACTGGGAGATAATAAGATATCACTTTTCCCTCCCTCTTTTTCCTCCCATACGTATCTCCCTCACCCATGCAAGGGGATGTAGAGCAATGTGCTGGAGTGAAGAAACCACATCTAGAAGGATCCATGACTGCCAGCAAGGCAGGAGGCAGATGGAATTATACTCTGTTATGTGGTCATGCATCTGAGGATGTCAGTGAAAAAGTAGAGGACTAAAATGCCCTTTTTTCACTGTATTGTTATATTTCTTTAATGTGTGCGACAGGCTGAAATCCCTCATGAACAGCTCTAAGCCCCATCCACAGACCCCTGAAATAGCACTGACTCCTGTCCAAGAGGTTTAATAATGCTACATTATTATGATGTAATGTAGCATTGTTAAATTGATACTACTATTGATGTAGTATCAAGGCATCATGATACTTGCTTTCTTGATAATTATATTGACAATGGGACTTCCATAGTCTTTACCCTGTCAGGAGGTGCTGTTCCCAGGTTTTGACCTTCTCTAACATCTCAGCCAATTTATTGGGTTTTCCCTCCGCAAAACCTCTCAGCTCTGCTTCCCAAACGAGAGCAGTAATTAGCCTCTCTCCACAGACAGTAGACTAAAACCACTTAAACCTTTACCACCCTATCAAAGCAATAAGGAATTTAGATTATCAATTTGCATAAAACAGTGCTATATTTATTAAAATATATATGTGTGTGTATATAATTAAGTGAGCCAGTGCAATACATGAGAAATTAATAGGAATGTGGCCCATACTAATGGTGTCAGTGATTGCTGAATCTGTGCAGTGAAACAGGAGTACTTTGAACATGCCTGGAATTTGGAAAGTACATATCCACTCAGGAACATTAGTTGCCTCATTGTGTTTAGATGACTTATATAATTCAGAGTTAATGATTGAATTCACGTTTAAAAACAGTCTGCTCATCTGCTGCTACTCCAAGTCTCAGGGAAACTAAGTACAAAATAGCCATTTTGAGGAGTGATACTGAATCGAAGGCAATTTTCTTACCTTTTAGCTCCTTCGTGGTAAGTAGTGCTTATCCCTCAAGCAGGTGCACCAGACAGTACCACCAGTAAATGCTGATGAGTTCTTCAAGGAGGGAAGTGATGAATGGAAGATATGGTTATAACTACATAACCATTTAAAAATTTCTTTCTTCCAATTTTGTTGTGTGAAACAAGGATTTTAAGCATCCACTGAAGATACAATTTTCTGAGCTGTGGGAATTTATTGATTTATTATGTTTTTCTCCTCTCCATGGCATCGGTGGGGGGAGGATTAACTTTCACTTACACTCAGATGTCATTTTTCACTGGTACTATCACCCCCATTCTCCATCCAAATGTGCTGCTGAAATGTGGCAGGTGGTTTTTCCAGTAATTGCATGCTACTTCATTCCATTTTGAATGGAAGTATAGAGTACAGTGGCCTTCCTCTCTCATCACCAGCATACTTCACAGCCGTGTGGTATTGACTGAGAAAATGCAGAAGAGTGGGCTCCCCTTTAGATTGCAAAGATGTGTTATCTTGCTGTATGTTCCCTAAGGAGGCAGTAACTTAATTCCTGCGCAAAGAGCTTCTGACTCCAGCACTTTCTGCATGACCAAACAAAAAAAAAAATCTATTTTTTAAATGTCCACTTGTTGGGGTTTTTTTATGATAAAAGAAATTGTACATGGTTTTGAGTATTTAAAATTCGCTATTCGGTGGATCGTACGCAAGTTTCTATTACAGTATACGTATACTTGATCTCATTCTGAGGCCAGCAACCATGCTCTCATAGAAGGCAGCTTTTCTTTGGCCCCAGCTGTGCTAAACACTATTGTAATTAGCACGATGGTTAACTTAATCAGAGCACTTGGCTCGAAAGAGAGGTGTTACAGAGTGCACCATAATTAGCATTTTTATTTCTTTGATCCTGAGTGTGTCTTTATTGACAGAAATATCAAGAGCTTGTTTGGGTTTTTTTTAACACATCAGGAGGTAGAAATATATGTGGCTATGAGACTACGAAATTAGTAATGTTTTTTGTTTTTTTTTTTTTTTTTTAAATAAAACTGTCCCAAAGGAAGTAGAAGGGATAAAGATCTACATGTATGGAAAAAATGGTATCAAGCCTCAGTCTTTACTGCTGCAGCATGTGGGCAGGTATATGGCCAGGAAACAGCTCCTGGGACTGCTGCAGCCTTGTGAAGTTGCACGGGCAATGTTAATGGCATCTTAAACATTTCTAGCATGCTGGTGTGGATGACATGGCTGCTATTTGAGTCTGTAGAAAAGGTGCTATTTCCTTTAAGTGAGGAAGGGGAATGCTGCAAGTATGATCTGTTTGGCAAAAAAACCCTAAAGATTTGGATGATACTGTAGCAGCTAAAGCTTTAGATGAACGCCAGCTCGGTCACTGAAACATAGGCATCCCATCCTACATGCCTGATATAAGCAGGTGGTGAAAGCATGCAGCAGACCAGATGACTGCTGTTCATGAAAAAGCATAACATTTATGCTGTCAGACAAAATGCTGAAGTCTTCCAAACTTGCATCTGGCATCACCGCCTTGATTGCAGGGGAGGAGAGTCAAGACGCCCGGGAGGCTCTTCTCATTACACACCACTGAGTGGAGCGGTCGATCGCAATGCCAACAAACCCAGCATATTAAAAATTGGGGACTTTTCAGTAGATGAAGCCACTGTCAGCCTTCCTTGGATAGCCTTTGTTAGGTTTGATAAACATGCCTATGTTGCAGTGGGATGCCTGTAATGCTTTGTATCTCCAGTGCATACGCAATGAGTTGGGTGTAATTTGTCTCAGTTGGTTTTGAGCATTTGTTTAACAATCTGGAGCAAGTGCTATATGTGCTTGTTTTTATTGACTTTGAGATGGTGTTAGCTCAGGTATTGGTAGACACAATACAGCGCAACAATTTGTATATTCAACTTCCATATGGCCTTTATAATTTTGACTACTGGTTTTAAAAAGAAGATATAGCAATAACTATAGTGGAAAACTGGGGAAAAAATAGTTGAGGATCCTCTTGCAAGATCTCTTTGCGGGTTTTCACTCTTCCTTTATGTATGTCTGTCTTTTTGCAGTCTTTTCAAAGAGGAATACCTGTGTTCTTACAGTTCATTTGAATCTGCTTTGCCAGCAGAAAAATCATATGCTAATAGAGGTTGCAGAGAATGCAGCTGTCATTAAGGGACTTGATATGTTATCCTTGACTTCACTAGATTACTTTTATCTACTCAGGATGGATAAGTAATTTTTAAAACGTTTATATAACTAGGTTTTAGGTCAATAGCAGGTTAAATGGTTTATTTAAGTAATCTTTCCTGGTGGAAAGTATGTGGAAAGACCCTCTATCACTGTTTTTACAAGATTATTTTCATATCAGCATTAAAGCAGCAAGCAGTCTCTTTGACAGTAAACTCGGAAGATACCCATTATTTGAGAGACGTGATAAAAACAGTATAATCTTTTCCAATACCCGTACAAAGCCAGTAATTGTCTGTTTCTGCCGTTGCAGTTATTTATGTAATTATACTTAATGCCATACAGATTTAGAAGAAATAGAAATTGTTGCTGCTGGTTCTGATTAATATTTTTCCATCCTGAGATCATAAAAACAGGAATAAATACTTCTTATGGTGGTAGAGAGAATAAAGGACTATGGATTTGCAAACAATTGATCAGAGGAGCTGAACCAGAATGGGGGAAGTGCCTTTTTTGAGTCTGTCTCCTGTACACATAATGGCATCATTCCTGAAGCTCACAGATTGCTAGGAAATGCTGTCATCACATAATATCACTCCTGGGATGTTAATACCTTTATTAAACTAAAGATATAGAATTTAACTAGCTTAAACCTGGACATATCCAGGCTATCTTGCTTTGCCCCCAGTTCTTCTGTGTCACAGTCCTGGTGAAACTATTTACCTTGAGGCCAAAAAGTGTTTAAATAGTAAGATACCTCCCATACTGTCCTGCTTAGCATAACTGGGTTGGCTCAGGACAAGGAGCTCTAGGTAAGCCCCTGCCCTCCATCTAATCCTACGTGCTGGAACAATCCAAGGTGGTTTGTAAATGCCCCAGAAAGCATGCCAGTGCTTTCAGATTCCAGGATTAGGGGAGCTGCTTGAAAACTTACAGATACATCTTATATGCAAATTTACTGCATTCGATTGTGCACAGTCTCAGTATTTGAGTTGCTTCTTCACAGTGTCTGAAGAGAATGAAACTGGCCACCTATCACTTCTACAGCAGAATGCTCAAGTTAGAAGTTCAGATTGGGTTCAGCAAAGCTGGCATATCCATTTAAATCAGAAAAAGGAAAAAATGGATTTTTTAGGTCCACTCAAGAAATTAATATGTGATCATAGGTCTTATAACATGGTGTTCATTTAGTTTGGTCAACTATAGTATTATATATTTATACAAATTCACCACTTAGCCTGAAAGTTCTGCCTGAGCTAGATAATACTAATTTAAAAAAAATCCAATCTCTTTATATTCTTTTAAGGCCTTTAGGTGATGGCAAATTTACTGCATGCAAATTTGAAAGTCTTCAGTGACTTAATTGCATTTATTTCTAACACTTCCCCCTCGTTTTTAGCCTTATTTTTTCCTCAGAGTTCTGTTTTTCGACTCTCTGTCCTGTTACACCCATTATTAAACATCCCTCACTAATGTAAGTATTTATGGACTGTGATCAAGCCATTATGAACTTTCTCTTTGTGAAAATAAATAGACTGAATTACTTCTGGTTCTTGCTTTAGGACATCGTTTCCTGACTCTGAATCCTTCTTTCAGCTCCACCCTGAATCCTTTCCAATTTGTCATCATGTTTTGTGCAGTGTGGATGCCAGACATGGCCATGTATACCTGTAATAATTTCAATCATAGGCATCTCAGCAGTGTAAGGGAAACTGAATTTTTTTACCTCTCCAGGAGTGAGGGTAGAATGAGTTCACCCCAAAGATCTGGGTTGTTAACCTAGCTGTGGAAGAGGGAAAGGAGAGAGAGCATGGCCAAGACTGAAAGGAGCTGGTTCCTCATTTCCTCCCATTGACACTTCTGCCAAAAGTAACAAGAGGACGTTTGGATATGACATAGGCAAAGCAGGCAGCAGGTCCATGACTATCACTTAGCATTGTTTTGCTTACTACCCCGTTAACCTGGATAACCTCAACTTCATCTGTTCCTGGTAATGCTCCTCTGAAATGCTATAATGATGTTTTCTGCTTTGTGACTTCCCCTGGTTCATGTATTGAAAGACCTTATTCATTTCCTTAGCCACTGCATCCCTACCAGAGTTTTAGTTGTGGCTCACTGTGACCCTGAAGTTATTCTTCAAGTCACTGCTTTCTAGATTAGTTCACCACCTTACAAGTTTAACCTGTATTTGAAGAAGCATGACCTTGCATTCTGTGACTACGATAAGTAACATCATTCAAAGAGCTACATGGAGCATATTTTTCAACTGATTTTGAACTGACCAGCCCTTAGTCTGGCTGCTATACCATTAATTATATCACCTTCACCTTGACTGCCATAGTACTGTTTTCTTCCACATCACTTAAGATTATAGATTAGAGAAGGACCAAGATTTATCTATACACAAATCAATCTAATTATTTGGTTCTGGGAGTCCCATTTTCTGAAGTCTCTCCTATTTAATTGCAACATTTCTATTTTGTGGGATGCATGACTGTTTTATACTCCTCTTTGAGAGGAAGAATGAAAAAGGCAAGTCATCTTTCATCTTGCGGTTCTTGTGTTCTGTGTGGGGTTCTACTACTGCAATGCAGTTGAAGATACTGCAGAGGGATATTTAAATTTAAGCCAAAAAAATCCCCTAATTAAAGTGAAGAAAAAATTATGAATGCATTTCTATTTTTAGTATTCATGAAAGTTACCTTTGCAGAACCTTTGGGCTTAAATTAATAGACATTCCATTTTTAATTGGAGCATTTTGTGGCATGCAATGGTTTATAATAAAGAGTGAGTTAGTTAGGCATTTATTTGAAAACTAAAACATTCAGGGAAGCCAGCGTGGGGTTTTGGGTATAATATCGACTTCATAGATAAAAGGGACAGGGGAGTGTGGCAGATGAGCCACAGACAAATGACACTATTGGACATCTTAGTTAGCTGTGCCTTCTGGATGCTATCCTTAAGCAACCAGGGCAAGATAAAGATATCACAAAACATGCCAAAAAATGAATTCAAAATAATAATTTTTCAACCTGCAAGCTGTATGTTCATATGTGAGTCAGGAGTTACAGAATCTCTTAAGAGTTTTGCTTTCCTTACACCCACTCCCATAGATGAACTTCAAGGTTGTTCTATTTGTGCTCTTTGCTGCTACTCACATTAGGCATGGGCTAAAATAAATAGGGATTTTCTGCCCATGGAATAATGTCAGCTAGATGAGGGGGCTTTTTGTGGCATCCAGCAAAAATAACGAGGGAAAAGGGAAAGCCGTGGAACATGCTGTGGTAGCCAGTGCTTGATGGGCAGCCTCCTGCTGCTCAGCAGGACCACAGCTTTCTTGGGCAGTGCTGGCAGACCAGGTCCTCTTCTGAATCCAGGTGATTTCAATTCCAGAAAGCTAGTCGTTTTCCCATTATGCCAGATTACCATGCTAGATTCTGTTTAAGGGAAGAGGAAAGGAACATTTGAGTTTGCAAGACTCGTCATGTGTTTTCAAGTCATTGCTGCACAACAACCACTGTCCTTACTGCTGCTTAATCATACCACCCTAAAAACTGCTAAATCGGTTAAAAAATTCAAATATCAGGAGATTGGGCTTGTGTTTTCTGTGTGAGAGTGTCTGCTTAGAAAAACTGGATTGTACATTTTTCAGAAAGCAAATGACTTGTCACAAAGCAGTGCTTTGTTCCTATGCTGGATGTTATCTTGAACCATGAGAACAGGGCTGTTGCTTCACATTTCATGTGCTGTGTAACTTCCCTCCCAAATGCCAGAGCCATCAGAGAACTATTATTGCCTCCTGTACATGGTGGCAATCGTAATTACTGCATCAGCCTTAGAATAAATACACAGCTAATCAAATATGATGAGGAGGAGTAGAATAATAGGCAGACTAGTCGAACTATGGTAAAAATGTTTGCTGGGTAAAGCTTTCCTGGCATGTTGCTTGAAGCCAAAGTGAAGTCCACCTCTTCCAAACACTGTATTCAGGTCAGGTTCAGCCTTCTTTTGTTAGAGAGCATCTCCATCAGTCTGAATTACATTTTTCCTCAAACGATTCACTGCAGATTAAATTATCCTTTCAGTTGGGATGGGGCAATAGAAGGAAATATTCCCGTATTTCCCCCCCCCAGAGCAGGTGGTTAAAGCACACTTCTGACACTGCAGCAATGCAGAGTAATGTTGTCTTTACCAAGCACAAGCATAGATTTGAATTGGATAACTGCAAAAATTACTTATCAAGGTTGGAGATTACAGTTACCTCAGAAAGGATAAGATGTTTTAGCAAACATTGAATGTTAGCATTAAAACAGTGAATACCTGGATCGTGGCATTGTAGAGTATGAAGAAGAATGCTTTATCTTTAATCTACTCTAAACAGAGCCTACTTCCAAGTTTTACTAATTTTCATATTTTCTTAAAAATAGACTTTTGATATAACATCAGTAGTGCTAGAGTAGCTTATGTCTTCTGCCACAGAGAACACTGTCCCAGCTGTTTCCAGTCTTACAAAAACGTAATTAGACCGTGTTGAATTTGTCTGTGAAGTGGCAACAGAAAGAGTTATACCACATCAGGAGCCACTTTGTTTCATTGCCCTTAATGCCAGTATTTGAAATCCAAGCAGAAGTATCCTGATGGTCCAATATGGAGAGTAATGAGGAATGAATATCTCAGGCCTAATGAGCTAATCTTCTAAATAAAAATGCTGAAGTGTTAGTTTTCATAGAGATGTAGTCCCCTACAATAGCACCAGCTTCCCTAGTTTGAGGGAGGCTCCTTGTTATGGTCAAAGATTACTTAAGTTTCCTTTTCAAAAATTTTTTTCTTCCTTTTTCATAGCCGTCCTTGTTAGTGGTATATTGTAAGCATATTTTGAAAGGAGAGAATAATCTCCTTTTCCCCTTTCCTTTTTTTAAAGTATTTTTCTTTATTTTGAACTACACGATCATTTTAGAGATACCATCAGAATGACCTTTCCTTTCCTAACAACTCTGCCAGAAGGACATCAAATTGAATGTTTCATTATTAGCCTCCTACCATTCAGACAATCAAGTGACTTTTTTTTTTTAATAATTCCAAGTTCAAGAGTTAAAACTTGGAAAATTATTAAAATCAGTCATGTTTAAAGAATGAGATAAATTTTAAATGCAAATCGATATGATAATGCTGAAACTTAGAGGTATAATTTATTCCAGAAATATGCAAAAAATGAATTTTAAGTATATATTATTGAAAAGTTCAAGTAGTTCTTGCAAACTTGAAATATATTATCTTTGTGGCATGCTCATATATATATATATATATATCTAAAAAAAATTATGTTGACTAAATGGTAACAAATGAGCCAGTGTTTACCATGGTAAGGAGTACATTGGGGACATAACCATTAGACAAGGGTAATTTACTTTTAGCATTATCAGTTAGAAATATTTCAGTTGAGTGGAATATTTTATTACATGAAAACATCTGTAACCAATATATCCCTTGGGAGGCTTACGTGACCTGTGATCTCCTTTGAAAAAAATGTTTTGTTTTTATGCAGCAGACTGTGTCCCAACAAATCTGGAAGGGGCTCCCTCCTCTGTGCACCTCCTGGAAATTTCTGGGAGCTGCAGCAATGTGTCTGCATTCCAGGCTGTAGTCTTCAAACTCACTTCATAACCTGTGACACTGGGAAATGTGTGCAGTCATGCACTCTACCTTTAGTACTGCTAAACTTATTAGTATATTTTATATATATATAGTATTCAATACTATTCTGTGCCACATAGTGTTTCCACACAGTAATCCTTGCTATGAGGTATCCTAAAACTATAACTGTCATAGTAAGGTTCGATCAAAAAGCATGATGCAGACATCTGAAAGTATATTTATGTTCTATTAAAGTATGCCAGTGATACAGGACAAACAGCATCCTTAGTATATTTCTCAGGACTTGCTATGTACCTTTTCATGGCTGCTTTTTTTCCCCTGTCTCCTTCAGTGAAACCAGAATATGTCATCCCAACTTAAATTTGCAAAGCAGTCGCCTGTGCTCTAGCCTTCATAGTGCTTTGGCAGGAAAACAAAGTACCCAGCTGCAGAGGAGTGTCAGTCAAGGCCTGGGAACTTGGGGAGCCAGGAAGATGGAGGGTTAGACAGTCTGAACTTGACAGCCCATTAGGTACCTGACCTTCTGCTTAAATGACTATTGAATTCTTGAAGATGTGGATTAATACTTTCTTTTGTTCTGGGAGTTCAGAGGTGAGATGGGCAGATAGGCGTGCCAATTAGAAAGGGCTTTGCCATGGAGTGCTGTGTGTCCTACAGTGCAAGGCTGTACTGCAAGTGGTGTTTTAGCATGCTATTTCTACAGAAAACTATTGAGGAAAAACTGCAACTTCTTTACAGGGGGGAAAGCCGTCACACCCACCTAGGATCTCATTGTACTATAACACTGTAAGTGGAGGCAAAATTACTTGTTTCTAGTTACTTGGCTACTGCCTACACCCAGAAATCAAAAGTGTCCAGTTTATGGCCATAAGCATAACACAGGCATGTTCCAGACCATAATATGTTGAGAGGTTTTTTGGCATAGGGTACTAAAGTAATAGGTTTCATGCCAGTAAGACCACTGCATTGCCCTTCTGTCATCACTTTCAGTTCACACATCCTCCATGCAGCTCTGCAGACACAGGGGCCCAAACACAGCAGAATAGAGGGAATTTCTCAGCCAAAAAAATCGCTTATCCCTTGAAATACAGTGAGCTAGTGCTGCTTTTTAAAAAGTCTGCCTTGTCTGGAGAATATTTAAGAGTCAGTCTTGCCCATTGAGTACTTTACCAGTGCAAAGGTAGGAAAAAACCTTTATAGGCATGTGAAACAGATCTCTTTTGTCTGTGGTGATAATACTGTGTCTGGGATTGGGCTGACTGTGAAACAAAGTGTAATTCGTCCCCAAATTTCTATCTGTTTGAAAGAATGAAAAGTATGTGCTAACAGGTTGGTGGCAGTGCATGTTGATTGCAGGCATAGAATTGGAAAGAGTGCAAAAGTTTTGACTCAGCAAGGAGAGGTGCTACAAGGTCTTTCCCAGAATGGAAGATCTTTCACTTTCTGTACCCCAAGAGGTAGATGAAAATGAGTCTTATGGTATTTTTTCCATGTATGAGACAGTCCCAGGCAAGGCAAGGCAGGCTTTGTGTGACACAGTTGGGTGAGCTTTGTTTGGAGGAAGTTGCATCATTTATCATGGAGGAAGCCACATAATTTCTCATTCATGACCAGAAAAGTTTTAGATATTCTGAAATCAATGCACAGACAATATCTAGAAATGGGACAGCTTGTTTTGTCTAGTTTTTTGAGTCCAGTAATGTCAGGAGGTAGAAAGTTCAAGTCTAATGTTACTGGCTGTACTCTCATTTTCTGCTGATGGGATATAGAGAAGACTATGGGGAAAAGGACAAAAAAAGGGCAACAAACCTAATGTAATGAGGAAGGAAAAGGTATATTTTGTTTTGAGAGAGGCAGGTGAACCTCCTATTTGGAGCAGAAATGTGTTGCAAAGTTAGTGTTTACACAATGTGAAAATATCCCCAGTGTTGCCTCACACCAAGGAGCTGATAACATAGCACGTGGGAAGCTCTTTGATCAAACACCTAGGTAATTTCTTAGCTCTCTGCTATAATTCAACATTTAAAAGGCAGTGAAAGTTCTCCCACCACAGATACTTTTTTAATCTCTGACGTTTCTTTGGAGAGATACTCTGAGTAATTTTGAAAATAAAAACAAATATGTACAAATCCAGCTTTTTCCTTGAAGTGGTGTAAAGGTTTCACTGGAGAGAAATCATTAAGTAGAATGAAAGCAGAGTAGTGTCAGACCAGTGTCATGACAGCGACTGCTTGCTGATTCCCACCCACTCCATCCCAAATAATTGAGTTAAGGAATGTTATTAAACAGCACATGCTAAATTTTTAGTTTTGCAGCAGTTAATGATTTATGCTGTTCTTCCCTTGACATCATCTCATGTCACTGGAGTACATTTTAACAAGAGGTATGTAGTTCTGGTAATCCCCAGGAAATCTGCACACTGTTTACCAAAACCCACTGTTTTTTAAAGAAGAGTTGTGCTTTGCCAAGAGACTTGGAGCATGTCAGACTAGAAAAATGCTTCATTTGGTGCCTGAGAGGAAACAGTGTGTGTGTGGACATAAAATCTTATGCCTTCATGGCAAAAACATAGAGGTAATTGGCTAAGCCATGGTGTTTTGCTTCCAGAAACAGGAGGGCAGTCAGGCCAGCCGCTTTCTTACTGAACGTTACTAGCAGGTCTGCAGACAGAGGTTTCAAAAAAGCACCTAACTTCACACAGCTGATGAGAGATCTTGCTGCTTACCTACAGCAAACAAGCTGAAGAGCCAGCTTTTCTTTTCTTTTCTCTGTTTTTTCATCCAGGCAGTCAAAACTGTATTTTAGTTTGTTCTGAACCTGATATTGCAGGGGTATTTTTTTGTCCTGCAGGCTTTCCACTTAAAGAGTTTAGTGACTATAAACGTGCAATGCTCTTTTTTACCTCTGCAACCCACTTGCATTGATCCACTTTTGTGCTACTTGGCACACAAGGTGAAACAAATGAAAAACTGTATTAATTATTCATCAGCTAAAGTATCTCTTTCAGTGTTTCAGGTTTATAGATACCTTTGCATAAACTAATTGATTTTAATCATAATATTCCAAGTAATTTTAATTAATAATTTAAATATAATTGGTTTGGTAAATTCTTAACCTTATTCTGAGCAGCTGGCACTGGAAAACAGAATTTGGCAGCGATTTAACTTAAGAAATATGGAGCTAGTTTTCTGCAGCTGTTATCAAATGACATTAGTAACTTGAAGGTGTGGAATTTTTTTTGGATGAAAGGCTAATCAATTCCAAATTCAGTTGTGTTCAAATGTAAGATAAAACATGAAAAAGAAAGTGCGGAATAGGGACAGAGAGTTTCCTAAGGCATTCACACCTTAATGTGGCTGAGCAGGGGAGTGAAGGAGGAGGAAGACGTTAGTGCCAAAGCAATCACATCTTTTGATCTCAAGAACTATTTTCAGCAAGGTATGCTGATCTTATTTTCCATCCTCCCACGCTTTGGATAAGAGTTTCGGGAAACTTTATTCTTCCTTTGCTGGGTGTGGATCTAATAGAGATTTCAATACCAGGGCACTACCAACCTTTCAGGCAGACTAGTTGTTTGAGTCACTGCAGAAGAAATTAAGGTATGTCAGTTCAGATAGGAAGCTGATTTACTGTGATTTTTCAGAAAAATCTCTACTTCCTGTGCTAGTGTTGCAGACTAACCACTGTTTGTGTGGACAGAAATATTGTTTGCCAAATATAGTTTTCCCATGGATGAGAGAGGCTTTTAACACTGTAGCACTACGAACAAGTGGGCTTGTGGTGGCAGAGCTTTATAACCCTAAGGAGCAGAGCATGAGATGGAAACTGGGTGAGAGCAAATGCTTCCAGATGGGCGCAGCATCCTCCCGCAGAGGTCCTGCATTGGTGTGCTCAGTTTGCTGGCAGCACAGGCAGCTGCCAGCCCTGGCTGCAGCAAGCTCCTGTTTCTCTGTCCGTCTCCTGCTGCACATCTCTGTTCCTTATAATACCTGCTGCCCTCCCAGCAAGTGGGGTCCATCCTGCCAGTAGCAACACAGCATGCCATGTTGAGGATGAAGACAAGGACAAGTATGAGGCCAAGGCGTCCTGATGTCACCACTGCCCTGCCAGCCTGTACCACAGCAACTGCCCCAAGATAGGGCATGGGGCGCTTCCCAGCCTTACGTGGAGCCAGTTTCAGTGGCATTAATTACAGCTGTGGTTTGGATCACTTTGCTTGGCCATTAAAATCCATTCCACAACGAGTAGTATTGAAGCGAGCAAGGAATATTTGTGGTGGCTGTGGATTTCCTCCAGGCCTACAGGAAGAATAAATTAGTTACTGAAAACTTGACAGTTTGTCCTGAGTGCTTAACTCCTTCCTCTCTGGAAGCTGGCTTTTCAGAGGCAAGTGACTTTAAAAGGAAGTAATGTGCCTGATGCCTTTTTATTCCCCCACCCCCTCTTAACGGTAGGGCTGTAATTGCAAAACCAGCCAGAAGTGATTTGTTTGAAGAGGAAGTGTGGGAACTTCCTTTATAAATATTGCCTTTCCCTTCGTGTGGATCCAAACGTGGTTTCCTCTGCTGGTGGAAAAAAGAGTGCTTGAACTGAACAACAAGCACTTTTCCCCCGTAGCTCATGGCCCATGTAAGCATGAAAGAAAGCAGTTTTATTAAAAAAAAAAAAAAACTACAACAAAAAACCCAAACAAAAAAAAAAAAAAAACAACCAACCGAAGAAAAAAAGCAGGTTGCTGCTCGGGGAAGAACTGAAGTTGGCTGGACCATCAGGTCATCTGATTTTTTGCCCAGCCGTTCCCTGTCAATGCCTGCAGACGGACGTCCACTGCTCAGGAGTGTGGGACAAGTTACGGTCCCGTGGAGGGGGCTGGGGGGGAATCAGTGTTTACAGAGCCTGTGAATACGGAACCTGCTGTGACTTGCTCTGCAAGATAGGGCAATATCAGCCCAAACCCAGCTCCTATCGCCGTTTGGAATGGTTTCTTTTTTAAAAAAGCCTCAACATATGTATCTTTCCTAGTGAAGTAGAAACAATAGCCTATACCCTTCCCCAGCCTAGAAATACCTTTGAATTCTTTGCAGAAGAGGGGTTCACCTGCCAGAAGAGCAGCTACATCCAGGGAATTGTCTGTGCTCAGCAGTAGCAGGTAGGTTAAGCTCACAGGGAGGGAGCAAGTTTTAACCTGACAGGCTTAACCCTGCCATATTGTTACACTTTTTGAGGGTTGGTTTTGTGGGGGGGTTTTGTGGGCTTTTTTGTTGGTAGTGTTTTTTTGGTTTTTTTTTAAGTGCACAGTATCAGGGCTCCTTGGATGTGCAGGCAGCCAACTGGCCTGGCTTGCTAACACAAATAGGTACAGATGATGGGAGTCAAGGCAGGGGGTCCATTTCCCAGCTCTGAAGAATTCCAAATTGGGAAGACAGTTTACGGAGAAAGCAAGGGAGAGTGTGGAGGGAATCAGGCTGATTCTCTGAGAGGCTCTAAAGATGAGAAGAGCCCTTCTACCTGATTTGAAGGAGAGAAGTGTTCTTATATTTCTTATAATAAGCCAGAGAGTTGTCTTGTTCATTGGATTTGATGGGCAAATGAGAGATTCCTGGTATTATAACACTGGATTGATGCGATGCTTTCTGATCCGACCAGCGAGAGGCCCAATCAGGCCACTGTTTTACTAATGAGAGGTTTCTGATTTTTATACATTTTTCAGTGGGGAAGAAGAAATTTCACTCAAGCTTCAAACCAGGCTTTGTAGTGGTTCGTTTTTGCACTTTTAGAAACAAACAAAAGAATAAAATTTGCAGCGCAATGGGCTATCCTGGGAAAAATCAGTCACAATCAAAGGACACACATGAAACTTCACTGATCTTTCTGCTTGGGCCTGGGTGAGGCTTGCCTGGCTCACCATGCTAGTAGTTCTCACAGCCTCTCATACCTTCCTTGAGAGTAATGGACATCCCAGTGCAGGATGACAAAGGAGTGGGAAGTGAACTTTGGGTGATTTTTATTTTTTAAATAAAATCAAAAATAAAGCTCTCATCTTTTCACTTCCTCCTGCACTTTCTTCTCTGTTCGATGTCATGCAAATGCATTTAAAGCCCTACAGCTCTCAGGATAAGCTCTCAATCCTTTTATGCCTTTCTCCTTGTTTTCTACACCATCTTTTGCTGCTATCTCCTTATGTCACTTATTCTCTCTCATTCATGCTGCATTCCCCATTTAATGATCTTTATTCCTTTTTACCTTCTTACAGTTAACATTTTTTTCCTCTCCTTTTTCACACTCCCACTGTCATGCCTGCTCCTTTTTCCAATAAAGCAGGCTGAATTCCGTAATTCAGGGAGTAAACCTTCAAATTCTTGTGCAAGTACTCCCACTGACATGAAGAGACTGCAGGACTGGGTCCTAGCTTGGCAGATGTATGGGGAAAGGCAGTGGAGCCAATTTTAAAACAACCTTAATTACTTTGGTGGTTTGTATTGCTTTGGTTGACTATTAAGGTGCGTATTTCTAAGCTGAGGTGTGCAGCAGTGGCACTGTATAAATAAAGAAGAACTTGGTATAAAAAACTTTATAGAGGTAATATATTACTTTCAGTCAGGGGAAATGGAGGGACACCTTAAAATCAGTTTTACTAGCACCTTTGTTTAAAAAAGCCCCCTCTTTTTCTTTTTGTTTAACTTCCTGTGCAAGCCTGGGCATGTTTGAGGCTCCCAGGATCCAATTTCATGTAGTATCCTATTTCAAATCCAGGCCAGAGCAGATCGATCGAAAATCAGTGCTGTCAGAAATAAAACTGCCTGTGGAAAGCCTTCAATGACATGAAGATGAAAGGGGGAATGTAATGTAGCAGATACTGATTTTCTTTTTTGAGGTGTGAGGCTCTGAAGCACTGTGTCCTTGAATGTTGCACTATTTACCTTGATTGAACAGTAACGGTTGTAGGACAATTTTGGTGAATTTTTGTGTTCTTCAGTTAGTAGTTAACAGCTGTTGTTGTGAAGGGGGAGAGGTTGGTGTTGCTGGGGCTGTTTTAAGCCAAAGCAGAAGCTGTAGAATATCTTACAGCGAGCATACAGCTACCTGTAAGTCTGCACAACACCAGAATAACACAAGATTCCTATTAATTCTTGTCAGTGAAATACTTACTGGTATATTGAAATGGCTGAGCAACTTCAGTACTTTGAAAACTGCTGGTGAATGCACACTAGTCAAACTGATCTGTGTTTATACTGGTTTTTAAGGTTTTTAAGATCAAACATAGATGGCAGTCTTCTTCATTTTCCTTTATAATTCTGTGACTTCTCTTCCCTGGCCCACAGAGGCCAAAGGTTCAAAGTAAAAGAGGATTATCTTAGAACTGAGAACAGAGAGAAACAGTATATTGTTTTAGGACTTTGAAGGAGAAGGAAAGTGAAGGGAAAACTAAACACGTGAGCTTTGGTTAATTTTGAATTCTGGGTAATTTAAAAATTTGACTATGCCAGTATTGTGTTGAATTCCTGGAAAACTATGAATAAACTTTGTTCTGCTGTGTAGTGCTGGTCTGTCTCCTGTCACCTGCGCTAGGTGATGCTTGTGACATGGTGAGCATCTTGCACTGGTGAGAGACCACTAGGTTGCATAAATAGGTCCCTTGCATGGAAGCAGTGTGTCATGGAGGTAGTGTGTCATGGTGGCTGACCTTGGCCCCATTTGCTCTCAGAATAAGGGAGGAGGCTTCAGAAAAAAAAAGGTGGTGTCCTCACATTCTACAAAAGTGCTGCCTGAAACCAGCCAAGAGAATAGCAGTAAGCCAAGCAGAGGAGAAAGGAAGTCAGTAAAAAAGCTCTGGAATTCATGTCCTAGAAGTGGACTCTAGTGTCTGTGGACAAGAAGGTGGAGAGGGCAGAATGGAGATGACCAAGAGCCACTTAAACTAGAGAGTCACAGGTGAGGGAAGATACTGCATTGATGATATATCGGTATGTAATAGCGTGACACTGAGTTAATTAGAGATGTAAATACACTGGAGTGTTTAATGTATTAGGCTACTATTTGGTATCACCCTAAAGTTTTTAATAGTAAATTCTATATCCTGTTTCCATATGGACATGGTCTGCATGGTGTAAAATCACCTTCCCAGCACTGAAATATAAGGATCCATTCCAAAATTAAGCTCAAAAACAGTATGTAGTTTTATCTTATGTGCTCCATCCTATCAAGGGCACTGTGCTTGTTAGCTCAACAGCCGGATGAAAGTTCCTTGGGCATATAAAAGTCTATATGAAAAGTGTCTGCTCCATATGTTACATATAGCTGAAGGCTCGGGGGAATAAGGTCTGTGTCTGGGAACCGGATAGTACAACTTTCTATCCCTGACCCAGTGCCTGACCTTTCTAACAAACAAATAAAAGACTCCCTCAAAGAAATATGGTTCATGATCTGTTTTTAGCTCTAGAAACAAACATTAAAAAAAAAAAGCACTCAGTGTGCTCCTACTCATACTTACAGCAGCATCAGCTTTAGGTGCCACAGAACAAGTGCCACACTTTGTAGTTTGCTGCTTTTAAAAGCTACTATTTCCCTGGCAGTCACAATGCCAGGGTGGCACGTTATCTACTTGCAAAATTTTGCACTTGGACACAACTGATCAGCCTGAGTTTGTAATCTTTTTGAAATTGTGATATCTGAGACCTTGACCCTGAGAACAGAAGTGCAGCTGCCTGATGAGAGAGAGGGCACTTGGAGGGTGGGGAGGTTGTTCATAGTTGTCCTGTGGATACTGGGTTATTGACCTCTCGTGATGGTCTTAACTGCATACAAAGTCATCTTCATCCTTTCCTCCTAAAGGTGTATTTTGATCTGAAAGTCAGAAATTGTGCCATGTGGAAGGTGGGAGCAGTTAAGTGTGTTCACATTGTGACAGGGTAAGAACTAAAAGTAGTCTATTGTCAGTAATGCCCTGCTGTCCTCTATGGCTTATGGAAGGGAGACGGAGTCCCTTCTGAAAAGCAGCTCAAGGAAGATTGATTCCTTATTCAGGAGGCAATCCATGGCAGAAGTCTCTCTGTCAAGCCAATGAAGAGAGAAGAAACAGGAAGATTAGCCTTGTTAGACTGAAGGTAGCTTGTGTGAGCATCCCCCTACCCACTTGCTCTGTTTGTGCTCATGGTTTCTGTCAGCTTTATAGAACAACTCCTCTACATCATCCAAGTACTTTTAGTTTCAGGTCAGTCTGCAACTACCTCCAGCTATCAGAGGACCTGTGACAGCAACATGTACTGAAGTTCCTTCAGTTCACACAGTCCATTTTGACTGGCTGGCTGGCCAAACCCATACCATGGAAGACCAATTCCTCATGGTGTTCCAGTGTAAGATACTGAAAAAGTCGTACTATGAGCAGAAGGGAGAAGGAAAAAAAAAAAAAAAAAGAAGCCTTGTGGCAGATGGTACCACCTGTGTCCATCTAAACTCATCCAAAGCAGTGTGCCATTTGAGTGGAGAAACCTGGAAAATCTGATGATTCAGTCTGAATACATAGGGAGACAATTGAGAGAGATTTCTGGCTTACATCCCAAGCCTCTTATGAAAAAGGCTTCCTATTTTATAACACAGAAAATTGAATACAGTTTGGTAGCATCATTTTCTGGAACAGCTGATTACCAACTACAGACTAAACTTCCCAGTGTACTCAGGTGAGAACTGGCACATAAGTAGTCCACCGACTCTGTACCAGTTCCTGGGTTATCATTGAGCCTCTTTTTCCAATAAATAAATTTCTGATGTTTTTAGCAAAGGATGCACCTTTATTATTGGGGGCATAGCTGACTGAATACAACAGTCAGGGCTGACAGCATTCAATACATTTTCCAGGCTCAGCCATGCACTTCAGTTCTTGCATCTGCAAAGTTGGGAGGTGAACAAACTGTGCAAGACATGCCTAAATCAGTGTTCAGCAATGCTTGCAAAAATGCTACTAAGGAAAGAGGCAACATGGATATAAAAAGCGAACTTCTCATTGTGATCCATTGTTTCCTTGCTGACTACTTCCACCTCCTTCCTTCTTGGTTGTTGTTGACACTATTATAATGGTTCACATCCCTTTGCCACTTCCTTTTACTTCTGAATTTTCTTTTCCTTTACATGCTTAATTTACACCAGATCTGTTTTTCCTGTTGTCAGTAAGATATCAAAAGAAATCTACCCTTTCCCTTGGTGCTAAAGTCCAATTTTTTTGTCTGTTTGTCTCTTGGGTTGGCTGCTTTACTTACACTTCCCTCCTATGACCTTCCTCAGTTCCAGTCCAAGCCTGCACTCTTCAATTATGCTGTATCATGCAGCTGTGGTCTAAGTATCTCACCCAGCTCTTCTCCCATATCCCTCATTTCACAATATTGCTGACATCCATGTACATCCGCTACCTGGTGAGTGCTCAGGTTCTCTCAAACAGATTTTCCCTGGGAAGAGAGAAATATACGTAGTCTTAAGGAACGTCTTCCCATGGAGATATAGGGTATGATCACAGGAAATGAAATCCCATGGAACATTGTCAAAATAAACTTGGTTTAGTACTGTGCAACCTCAAGGAATGTGAAGGGAAAATAATGCTCCCGATGTTTGCGTCTTACTTCCAGGAGAAGCCAATGTTGTGCAAGTCTCAAAGTCACGTTCAGCTGAGATGAGATGGCTTTGGAGAACAGGTGGTGGATTTTGCCAGGTGTTTGGGTCTCTCTCCCCTGGGAACTGCCATGCAGTGATCCTTTAGTGCGTGTGTTGGCTTTTGCTGCAAACTATTTGATTGTGCATTGGATGCTTTGCTGAAAAACAACTGGAAAATAACTGTGTAAGGAACAGGTTGAGCCATTCAGCACTCCCTATGTCTGTTGCCTGGGATATTTTTTTTGAGGACAGTTGACATCTTCCCATTCATGTTGGACAATCTACATGAACCTTATTTATCACTTTTTTGCATATACAATGATGTTAAAGAATGGTATTTTATTCTTCCCTAGAGGGACAGACACTGTTTCTCTTCCATTCTTAAGTGTTAGATTGTGGGAGGTGCAGAGTACTCCATTGATAAGAGTATGTTCAAGCTCTAGCTAGAGAAGTACTAAATCATGCAGTAATCCATCTGTCATGCCAGGCATTCTTTCTGGTAATATTCTTTCTGGTACTATATCAGTTGACTTCTCAGTTCTTCAGTAATTAGTTGTACATCTGTGAGCAACTGTCCATCTGATTATATTGAAATGCAGAATATTGCTCCATTTAGCTTCAGGATTGAAAGTTACGGTGTGCTAAAGTTGTATTTAAAATGTAGTAAAACTGACTGTATATAAACAAATTACAAGTTTATGGGACAGTATAGATGATCTTAAATCTATATGTTAAAACTCGTAAATTTGATGTGATTGAGCATAGCTTAATGCATATGAATATATTTGTAAGTGTTGCCTTCTTTTATTTAGAAAGAAGATTAAACACTGTCCTGGAAAATAACTTGATTGTAGTGAAGAACAGTTAGTGGAAAAGTGAATGTAAGTATTTCACAGCATGTGCCCATTATTTATGTTTGTAAACCATTGACATTGGTGATATTATAAATCATTCTAAATCGGCAGCACAATTTACCAAAAAGACCACTTTTAGTATGGCAAGAATGCAGAATGTGATCACTGTGCATATGTGTGTGAAGTTTTGTTCACTGTAATAGAATATCTATTACATAGTTTTCAGTATGGGACTGTAGGCTTATACATACCTAAATGCTTTTAATGGGGCCACATGATGTTAGTCACTTGCATGCTTATGAACTGTTCACAGGAAAAATGGCAACATGAAGTTGTCACTAAGTGCCCTTAAAAAGGAAAAAAAAACATTACCCCTGTATAAATACCCACAGGGATTCTTAAATTCAGTAAGGTGGACATATTTTCCATTTCCAGAGGAATTTAGTCTAACTTGGAATAATGCAGCCAGTATATGGTATTTTTCAGTATACTTGCTCCAAAGATGTGAGATTACAGTAGAAAAAGATTGCACTGTGGATTGGCAATTCAATTTGCAGTGAAATACAGCAGCTGCAAGTTCCAGGCTAAGTGCATCATTGCTCACTTGAGGTCACTTTTTCAAACCTGGAGTCAATAGTTCTTTAACAATAAGAGCTTTGGTTCATTTTCTAGAACCTTTTGAAACTGTTACTTTGCTGGTGAATACCTCATTATTTTTCTCAAAGTGATTCCTTTCCCTAGCTGTATTTCATAATAAGGTGAACTCACTAACTGTGTTCCTGCAAGTGTATATGTACATACATATTTGTACATGAAGCAAAACCATATCTCTGCAAGCATATCCCAGGAGGCTTTGAGTGGCTCTGGTGTGCAGGGCAGTGATAGTCATGAATTTCTAGCTGCCATGGACTCATTCCAGTGTTTTTTCATATTACATTTTTCCCACGATCTCACCTTCCTTTTTCCAGAGCCTGACTGAGGAGTTTGGAAGCAGTCAACTAAGCCTTTCCAAATGCCAAATAAAGTATAGAATTAATGACTTAGATGTCAAAATAGGACATCAATCCTGTCTTAAATATCTAAAACTGGGGTAATTTTAATTTTAGCCTTTCAGCTCTTATAAACTTGTCTTTAGTAATTACTGGCTGACCAATAGTACTGAAACAGTGAGATACTGCAGGAACTGCATACTGTATTGCAAAATTTTGTCTGGTTTATGCAGAGTTGTCTACTGATATAGGGTTGTATGAAATGACGATCCTCAGATTTGACAACACTGTACCTAAGTTAAAGATTTCCAGACTAGGCTGTGTGTTGATTCTTTACATTACTGGTATCTGGCCTAGTTTGAAATGTATGTAGGCTTATAAGTTATAAAATCAAGTCCTTAAAACCTTCTGATGTGTATTGAACAAAATAATACAGAGTTTGAAGTAATTTACTGGGACCAGTCACTCTTGTTGTTTCAGGGTCCTAAAAGTACATGTCAAATGACCTTGTTCACACCAGTGAACAAAAATTTTTTGTCAGTTCCTTTCACATTTTTCTCACCAACTTGATCTTCAGCTTTTCTCCTGGGAAACTAGGGAAACTTGGGAAAGGTTATCTTCAGTTCCCATTTTTGTGAAATAAGCAGAATTTTGGGGTTTCTTGTTTGTAGTTTTTAAGTGACTGTTTAGCAGGAGAGCACCATTTGAGTATGGGTTGAACTCTAGAAAAATATCTACCCAGTTAAAATGTCATTTCTTGTATGTATGTTAAATAAAAGACATGAAGCAAAGCTACCTTTTAGGAAGCTGAGTAGTATAATATTGACAACGTGATTATCAGCTGATCTTGAAACTGGCAGAGGAATAAACACATCATGCTGCAGAGATGGATCCTAGCACTTGATGTAAAAATAAATGTGATCTCCAGTATGTTATTTTTCTGAGATTTTAACTTTGTGCATGTGTAGATTGAGCTCCAGAATGTAACCTTCTTCTTGATCTAGCTCTTGCAGCTATCTGACATTAAAATTAGAGATTTACCCTTCTATAACTTCAATAATTTTCAAAAATTAATTGGCCTCATGTTGGCTGGAATTTTTGCAGTAATACAAAATTAACAAGTTTATATGGACAGGAAAAAATACTTTTCCCTGTCTACTTTTAGTTTTATATCACAAAAGTGGCTATGGAGATATTCTCATATATAAAGTCAACAGAGCCAAAGAGAGGAAACAAAGCACCTGATGGGAACCAAGAGGAGCAGTGACTTTATCTGCAACCACTCACAAACTGGAGGTAGAGCCCTGAAACTGTGAAATCCAGCACCTCCTCTGACAATCATCCATTTTGATGTAGCACATCCAGAATTATTTATTAAAATTTTTTAAGTAAAAATTGAAAATTAATTTTGAAACTTGAGTTTGAATAAATTATAATGGTTTGTTAGGATAGCTGGTAGGATTTTGGCTTTAGCTACCCATAAAGCCAGAAAGTGGAATAAACTTGCTCTTCCTCATTCTAACCCAATGAACTTCTGGATTGACCTTTCAAAAAGATGAAAGACAAAGCTGGGATGCTGGAGGAATCCAGTGAAATGTTGGTTTGCTGTGTTTCTTTAACCTGATGAAGAGGAGAAAGGAAATGGAGAAAGTGAGGGGGTTTTCCCACTTAAAAAATATGTAAAATGGACTGGAGGGGATGATAAACAGCCAATTGTGTTTGATTATAGTGATGATAAATCAAAATAATCTTGAGGCAGTGACTGCAAGGAGTAGAAAGGGAGTGTGTACCTCAGGGAATTGGGAGCAGACATCATCAAGTAGAGCACAGGCAGGAAAGTGCACAGGATGAGGGGAAGAACACTCAGCCCTGATTAGATACCAAAATTAGGTTCTCACTGCACGTCTTGTAATCTGCGATCCCAGGAACAAGTTCTTAATGTAGTGCTGAGTGTTTTGTTCACTGTTCTCAACAGTATTTCTTATGTAAAATGTGTGCACTGGCACCATAAATAGCCTAGCTCAGACACCCTTGTGAAGGGTGAGGATCATGTCATGTCATGTGCTGTCACTAAGCTTTGCTGCCTGGTAGGCAGATTCCTTCTGGAAGGTCTAAGGAGATGCTTTTTATATTTCTAGGATTATAAAATATTTTCTAAAAAACAGTGCCCATCTCAAAAATATCCACCTTCTTTTCAGGATCTAGCCAGCTATTGTAAAAATAATTGCTGTTTATAAGAATTTGGCTCCTCTATCGTGAATGCTATAAATAATTCTCAGCAGCATTTGGACAACATGGTAAATAAGGCATGGATCCACACTTGATAATGAGGAGAAAAATAAATATTGAGAAGTTAGTCATGGCTGGGCTTCGCGAACGAAGATTTGGGAAGACTTTATCCACAGTTGTTACAGGCTCGTTGGTGACTTATGAGGCCAATACGTGACAGACATATCCGATTGCAAAAGGCACAACAGAAAGACTCCTTAGAGGGTGTATTCCGCAAGACACAGTTCTTCCTGCGTTGCCTTTTCTCCTCGAGAGTGATCCTGCGTGTGTTCTCAAAGGCATCCGCAGCGTTATAGATGGTGTGTCTCCAGGCCTCCCGATTTGAGGCCAGAGTAGACCAGTTATGGTGATCAAGTGAGAAGTTAGTAGTTCATTAAGTAATGTCTATGCTGTGCATGAAATGAGACAGGGGAACAGGGGAAAAAATCTCCCATGACAGAGACTATCATGAAGGATTCATATAAGGAACTTTAATTCTAGATACAACAATCAATCAGACTTTAGTCCTCAGAATCACCTCTAAGACATGTCTTAGATCCACAGGACTTAAGTCACCAAAACATTGGGTAGCATTTGTTCAGTATCTTTTGCATGCCTTGGGCAGCAGGCAAGAATGGGACATTGCAAAATGTCCCCAGAGAATTTCTGCTGCTGCTACTCTGAGACCCTAAAGGGCATTCAAAGGCAGTACACATGGCTTGCATCTGTTTTCCTGTATGTGCTTCCTGGCATCTCTTCCAGTATCTGTGTCCCGTCTTTTTTCTTTCCCTTCGGTTCTGTCTTCCCTGTGTTGCCTGGCTAACATTAAGGAGAATACTGCAGCTCCAGAAGAGATGACATCTCTGCACTACCAGCTTGAGTAGCCTGTGACATCAGGTCAGGCTGTAACCAGCAGCAGTAGTAGCCACAGGAAAGCCCTGCATAATGATCTCTGCAGGGTGTGTAGAGCAGCTTGTTTGGAGCCTTATTTATGTTGCTGTTTACTTATATGCTAACAAATACAATCTTTTATTTCCCTCTAATTTAAGTTTATATTCACTGGGTCATGTAAAGGCCAAATGTCATGCCTTTGCTGCTAGATCTTCACAATGAGAGTGCCCATGGTGAAAGTCTTGCCCTTGTCCTGCCCTTATTATCAAGTGCAGAGTGATTGCGAGAGAACTGGCTCCACAGACAAACCTTGGCTCTCCATCTTCCTCTGGCAGAAGCCTACATGGGTGGCAATCTAACAAAAACATTGCACAGCTTTATATGTATTTCATATCACTAGCTGCAGAAGAGCTATAATAGAGTTTTGCCCATATGTTGGCACCTTTCCCTCTGTGGAGAAATGAGGCCACGTTTTATCAGTAGCTGCAGTACTTGAATACCTGCAGCATGTTATATACCTCTCATACTTCACTTTTAGACCTGCCTTGTAAAAAATACTTGTAGCTTAGTTATAAAAATGTGATCTATTGGAGGGTATGGATGTCGTTTCTCCCTAATTCAGTAACAGTTGACCAAGTCTATGGGTTTGGTTACAAGACCCCCAGGAGAGAAGATTCTTGCAACAAAACTCAGATTTTTATTTAGCGGTACAGAAAACACAGATCTTGAAACACAGATCCATGTGTCTGTCTGTCTTTCTCAGGTTTCTCTGAAATTATCTCCTGGGCAATATGTAGAAAAACAAATGGTAGATTCTTTACCATTTTGGGAGAGGGATGGAGACAAATTTAACTTCAAAATACTAGCTATTTTAAATGCAAAATGATCCTTCCTTAATTAATACTTGGCAAAGCATTTTAAAGATCAAAGTGTCAATATTAGCTAATTCTCATGACACACCTGTCAGGTAAGTAAAAATTATATCCATTTATAGCCTAGGAAGCTGAAATACTGTCTAACATCAACATTTTCACAGTTACTACCTAGTTAATTTACTGAAATAAGTAGTCTAATTCTCAAAGGTTCTTCATATTCTTAGTTGTCCAAAACTATACTTAGAACTCAAGAGTATTTACACTTTTGAAACCAAGTGCAAGTATTTTGGTATAGAAACATGAGTATTTGTGGCAGCTGAATATGAGGGATCCACACTTAAAAGACTTTTTCCAAACTTAAGCAGATCTGAAAAGCCTAGAGCTGGAACCTATATGCTGTTAATTCGCAGGCTGGACTCGGACCCCTGCACTGCCCAGCTCTCCTAGCTTAAGGCAAAGGGTTGATTCTCAGGGGAGCTGCAAAAGGTAAGAGATATAGATAAACTTGGGAGGATCCAGTCTTCAGAGAGTTTTTCTTGCGGGAAGGTGTGTATAGAAGGAGTGTTTAGAGGGGAAGAGAGTGCTTGAAGTGGAAAGGAAAATGGTGTGTGATAGAAATTAATTTTTCTACCTCCTGCTGTTGCTTCCATTAGAGATGCAGGTTACCTTGTTATTTCTGTCATGGCTCTTTCTCCTTTTGTTACAACATCAGCAGAGTGGTATAATTGGGCTGGAGGACAAATTTTTTGCTGCTCTATTGAGCAATGACTGAAAAGGAGAGGGGATTTTGAACAAGTGCTGTCTCCCCTTCAGTATGCAGTGCAACTTGTTTCCAAATGGTGTTTTAGTTGGAGCGGTGGTGGTTGTCAAGTGCCTTCCTTTGTCTGTGCAAACAGTTTTTGTAACCTGTTTGCTCTGTTCAGTGTGGCATTACCCAGCCCTGAATGCAACACAAAACTTAAGGATGGCGTCACTCCATCCCGGTCTGTTCTCCCTCTCACAGGAGCAGGTGGGAATGGACAAAACCCTAGCCAACGGCCGTCTATGAGTTGGCACTTAAAGGAGAGAAAAGGCTAGGCTACAAAAAGTGGTCTCAAGGGATTGAACAGCCTGGAGCAGGCGTGCATGGCTGAATTAGGAGTTGGAATTGTTTGGCTTTCAAATTCAGAGGACTTGTTTGCTGTCTTGGCCCTGCTCAAAGTGAATAAGCACTACTGCTAATAACAAAGCCCAACAGAAGAGGAGTGAAGGATTAAAAACAAAAAATTATGACTCACCCTCCCCTCTCCCTCCTCTCCCCAGTTTCAGTCCCTACTAAACCACTTTACCTCACCAAAGCCCTGGTGGCTTTTTGCTTATAAATAATCATGTGTTTGAAATGTTAAAATGTGTCGGCAGGAATTAAAAGGATATGCAATGCTACAGCATTAAAACAGTGCAGACCTCTGCAAGGGAATTGTGAAGGAAAATTAAAACATAGTTATTTTTGGCAAGAGCTGCTGCATTCTGGGGAGATCAAGAGAAAGCAAAAAGCAGTTTACCCAAGTCTAGCGAAACTGAGTAGAAAACCTGGGTGCATCAATTCTTTGTCATACTAAAGCCAAATTTGAAGTTTTGGCGTTATCTCAATTTTGTGGGGATGCAAAGAGGAGTTTCAGAAAAAAATTTCTGTTGAAGGTACTAGCCTGTCATCCTGTAAAGGTTGATGAATACAGCTGCTTAGTTATCACCTACATCATAATAGCTTTCTTCCTTCTCCTAATCCACAGTGGGAGATAACACCTGTAACACTCTCATATCAAGGTGTCAGCCCACGGTATTTTACAGAAGAAGCAGGTTGGGTTGTCCATTTGGGATATTACTCTGTACTCTCAAAGAAATGAGAATACTGGCACCAAGTTTCTTATTGTGTCTGGCAACAAACATTGAGAATTGTCCCTGCTTAGAAAAGAAAATGCATTACAGACTTAGAGGGAACTGTTGCAAATCAGTTGTCAGCAGCATTGACTCTAGCATTGATTTTGCAGTTTGAATATAATTTTTAGTGTAATTCCCAAATGCTACATTAGCTTTGTCTCCATAAACCTTTGATTCCTGATCAAAGCGAGCCCTTTCATGGAACTGCGGTTGTTGGAGTCAGTGAAATCAGCTTTCTCAGCCCACTTTGTAATTTTAGGCAAGTGAACAATACCAGCATGAACAATACCAGTGTGAACAGGCACAGAAAAGGGCACTGATCTGCTGCTTTTCTTGCTGATGATCTTGCTGCTGTTTGCTTCTCAGTACAGGGGAAGCCTCTGAATGCTATACCTGTAGCAACTGTGCAATTACTAATAAACAGTTTTAGGAGGCCCCATTCATTTCAAGTCTAACTAATTTTTGAAACACAGGGAGCAGGGCTTTGAGGGGTTCTATCCATATGAGGCCTTGATGCTGCTGATCCCCTTGGGTTTGCTGCTGGGGTAGCGTTACTGCACGTGTGTTATGGGTCTCTTCATAGCAAAGGACTTCTGCTTGCTATGCATCCTCTTGCTTTGTGATAGTAATGATGTTGTTTAAGCGGTGGTCTTAGGTGAACTGATCTGTCACTTTGCTAAATGGAAACTGTTTGATTAATGCACTGTTTTGTATGGAATACACCACCTCCACTGCTCTTAACCTTTGCTGTTACTTTTGTGCTAGCAAACATGAAAAAATGCCCCATGCATTCAGGGTGTTACTTTTAATGGTAAATTTTTAATTTATGTGAATCTATATGAATCTATTTACTAAGCCCAGCTTGTGTTCTTGTTTTGTTTTTCTCCCTGCTATAACGCATTTAAATGTACTAGTTGAGAAAAATCTTTATAATAGTCTTTAGCTCAATTGATGTTATATTTAATTAAAGAATTTAACAAGGATTAAAGTAACAATTAAATACTTCTCTGCTTAATAATTTTTAGGTCTAAATTCAAGGCAAGCCTCAACCGTATTTGATTCAATTAATGTAGTGCAAAAGACATTGTATTTAAAAATAGCTGTTCCTCTGGACAGCTAGACGATTTTCTTGTGTACTGTTACTGCAACACTCAATTTGATCAAGCACAATGTTATGAAGTAATGTCAAGACATAAAAATTTCTAGATTTAGGTAATAAATTTCTCACTGTCAGTAACTAAGTCAATGACCTTGTAAATAGAAGGCTTCCAGAGATATGTAAAATACAGTCTTGTTTATCCTTGCTGATTTTCCTTAATATTGCACCACTTTAATTTGTAACTAGTTAACTGAATCATATCAAGTTACAATTGCTGGGAACTTACAAGTTTGTGAAACATTGCAACTCTTGTTTATACATAGATAGTGTTTTCTTTAAAATGTGCCTGGAAATTTCCAGGTGACTGAATGGACCTGCCATAGTTTTCAAGAAGCATGTTTTTTAGAGCTTGAGGTTTGGGTTGGTTTTTTTTGCTGTTTTGTTGTTGTTGGTTGGTTGGCTGGGGCTTGGGTGGGGTTTTTTGGTGTGGTTTTGTCTGGTTTTCTTTTTTCTTTTTTTTTTTTAATCTTGAAGTTGCTGAATCACAATTTTGACCTTGGCATTCTCTGCTTCAGTTTACATCCAAAAGTCTTCACCACACGCTACTGGCCATTTGACTCTTCAGGGTATTCAGAGAGGAAAAAGGGTCACAATACCGTTTCCATTCTAACAAGCAGAAATATACAGTACATCTGGCATCAGGAGTAGTGGAGCAGATTCCTCAAGTCTTCCTGCACTTCTCCCAGTCAGCATCTTTAGCAAGCGTGAGCTGTATCATTTTGTGCAGAAAACACCAGAAGAGTTTGGTCTTTGCTTTGCAGTGACATTGGTTGCCAGTGCATCATCAGAAGTATCCAGGAACTGAATGACTGTAGAGTGCTCTTCCTGGTCACAAAGCTAAGGAGATCCTGTTCAAAAGCTGGGATGGTTCTGAGAAAGGAAGGTACATGTGGTCAATAGAGCTGATTCATTGCACTGCCAGGTTTTTCATACATTTAAGCGAACTCAAATCAGGCCGTCCATCTATTTTTTAATTATTCAGTTGTTTGCCTTGAAAGATAAATTGGATAGCATTTGTTTATAGTGGTCCAATCTGCAGGATATAGATTTTATCTGGGGTGTAAATAATTGCGGTGCTACCCTGGGTTTGCTTTGCAGGAAGCGTATGCTTCCTTCTTGAACTGCGCCACATGGGAACATTGTACCTGTTTGCATGATTACAAATTTCGCCTAAAGGAGCATTATGAAAAGAAGTTATCTTTCCTAAGGGACGTATATGCGAGCAAAGCTTTTACAGCTGGGGGACAAGCTATGCTGAGAGAACTTGTTCTTTGAAAATATGGCTTTGAAGTATATATAGGACCAGAAGGAAAAGAACACGTAAATGATGTAGAGAGGGAATGGAAACAGAAAAAAAAGCTAAATAAAGGAAAATGTTCCAAATACATCTATTTTGCACAACTTGAGCAAAATTGAATGTGCTAACCTTATTGTAACTAAATGTAGTACCCCAAAAATAGTACTCTTATACAAAAGCAGGTGTTTATTCTCATAAAAGAAGAATGAGCAGAGATAACATCTCCCAGCAAGTTGTTGTCTTTGGCAAGGTGACAGGCAGTGCTTCCTTCTCCAGTTGCAGGAAACCTACTGAAGGTTTTTACCTAAATTGTGTCAGGACATGTTTAGACAGTCACTTTCATGGATACCAGTCCATGCTGGTCCAAGGTAGATTGGTTCTCCCATCTCCCCTGGCTGCTGGTTTCTGCCACTTCCATGGGTGCCATAAGTATGGCAAAACTCACACCTAAGCAAGAGCTGAAATCGAAGCTGACCAGGAGCTGAAAAATGAGTAGTTCCTGCTGGAGCAGTTCCAGGAGTGTCTTCTCATCACCTCTTGCATGCCAATACCAGAACAAAGCAGAAATTTACTTTTCAGAGCAAGGGACTACTGCACTTAGAGACAACATAGATTCTCTCTAGTGATAAACCAGCTATCAGCTGTTTTGCTCAGATGTTAGGCAAAGTATAACATTTACCCAAGATCTTCCTTTGAAATGAATGGCAGGACAACTTGAGGAGAGAGGGGCAAGCCTCTTACTGTCAGATTCAGTAGATAAAACTGAAACTGTGACCTTGTGGGACAGTAGAGGCAAAAGGAGGTTTCCTGAGTGGGTTGTTCGACTTATGATCTTCCTTATGCCTCTGTCAAGCAGCTGACAGAAGCCTTGCCTGTGACTCCAATTGCTGACTAGCAGGGGAGAGGAAATGCGAGGGGTGAAGAGGGGCACATCTGATGTTTTGCAATACATGATTTTGAGGCGAGCATCTCTGCAGTGATGCTTGTCTTGCTCTGCCAACTCCTTTACTGAAGTTAGACTACATTTATCGGTTTGGCATTAATCTAATCCATCTAACGTTCTTGGGCAAGGTAAATATTTGACAGCCTCTGTGTGCTTAACTCATCTGCATGCTTTAAAGATTTGCCATATCCTTGTAAAATATTGTCATACAAGTAGTGGGTGGTACAGTGCATGCTGTTACAGTAAGTAAAGTAAGCTTTTCAAATAAATTCCCTAAGCGGATGCACATTACAGCATGTTTTCTGGAAGTGGTTTGAATTACACTAGGGTCTCAATTTTCCATTCACCAACCCTGGTAAAGGGATAAGCATCTGTGAGATGGAAGTTAGTATAAATTGATCTCATAAGTGCAAATTTTATTAAAATTCTTGTCTGTCAGCATGCGAGCAATCTTGATGATTTTGTTCACAACAAGTTTGCTTTCATTATGGGTAAAATATGCAAAATTATATCTAAATAAAGAGTATGTTAAGCTGTTAAATGCTAGTTCCATGAGTAATCAGACATTTTCTGGTTTCTGCTTTAATTTGAAGGCTGTCTGTCAATCTTCGTCTTTATTCACAGTAAATAAAACCACTTTCCTGAAGGTACAAGCATGTAAGAACCATAGTATTAAGCCTACTGCAATCAGTGATTTTGCAGGGATCTTTTTAAAGTTCAAGCTCTTTCCCTGCAATTGAGTAGAAATACCTGTGCATGGTGGAAATAAATCAGTCACTGTTAAAAGGGATCAAGAAAATTTAAAATACAGAGAAGCTGCTCAAGGTGAATGCACCCTTTGGAAAAGGAGCTAAAGCTAAAATTATAAACACCAAAGATTGTAGCCCTTCCTGCAGCCAACAGTTGTTGATCCTGTGCTAGTTTGAAAATCAGGGATGTTATAGCTTGGGAAAGCACAGAGACTTCACTGAACGAGTGGATAGCAAAGAGAGACTAACCAAGGGACCTGAGTGAGGAGAGACACGTATTGAATAAACACTTGTGCATCATACAAATGGATACTTGGCCAATTAATGCTGCACAGCCCTTTTTATGTCCATTGTTATTTGGATTGTGAGAATGTGAATATGCTGAAGAAACCAATTGCACAAATGTAATTGCCTTTTGTTGAGAGTGCAGTAAGAGAGTATAACTGCTGGAAGGACCAACAGATGATGTAAAGTAGCTGGTAAAAAATTAAATTGCTCAAATACTGAAGAAGTTTTTATTAACTCTTTTTGTGGAATAGGGAAATGTAGCATTCTAAACAATAAATGTCAGATTCTGGTTATATAGAGATCTGTTGCTGGTCTACTGTGCTACATTATTAAGGACTTCTCTCTCTTTTTATCTGCTTTAGTTATCCCTTATCCTCTGTCCTTACTGTACAAATCTGGATTTTTGCAGTACAGAGATTGGAGACATACCCTGTGCCAAATAGTGATCCATGAACAGAGTTGGGGTTAGAAATTCTTGGGTTTATTCCATAGACCACCTTGGTTTAGACTTGGGACTATGAAAACTGTGCTTTTTTCCTATAGACCCCTCAGTTCTAAGAATAACTCTTTTCTGAAATCTTCCCTATTAAAAGTGTGTTTCTGTGCTCATTACACATAATTTCTCTGTTGCTTTTGCTTGGGTGTCATTTCTTTGTCCTGCTTTGGTTCCCTCTGAATTTTGAGCTGAGCTCTCAGGGGATAAGCGTGCTGGAGATCACCATGGCAACACCAAAAAGTGCACACTGCAGGCGCCAGACTTTGCTGCTGTTATTCCTGTGAAAGCTCTGATGATCTCTGGACTTGTGGACTTACTTAGGAGCTATGAGAGGGAAGGAGTCAGCATCTGAGAGCTGGTTGTACTGTGCCTATTAGAAATGTTTCTTATGTAAATTGAGGAACTCTCAATATTTTTTGCTAATGTACAGCACTAGCATCCAGCATTTTCATAGCCTGCTGCCAGTCCCTTGGTAGGCTGTAAAACCCTCTTTTTTTATTCCACACAATTCTCATATTAGTCTCTTGCATCTTAGCTCTCCCCATTTTCAGTCAGGACTAATGCGGGAGCCATTGCAAAGACAAAGTTGTTATCCTGGTAAAAGCTTAAACATGGTTGATGATAAACATGTCATAAAGATGATAATGCAGAGTTTGGAAAAGGCGAGTGCTTATATTCCTACTATTCCCAAATCCTTTTTCAGGAGAGAAAGCAAACATTCAAGGAAGAGTTATTTTATAGATGAGTATTTCACAGCAGTGCTTAGCAGAGAGTGGGTTCTCTCCAGCCAAAGGAAATAACTGGGTAAAAGTGTATTGCCTTCCAAGACAAGACTGTAGGTTGTGTTCTGACAGGGTAAGTGTGACACTGGAGTTTTGTTTTGTATTACTGAAATAAGAAGTACAGCATATCTGAGGACATGGAGGTTTTCTTTGATGCTTTTTCTTTCTTTTTTTTTAAAACAAGTACTATGTCTGCCCAGCCACCATAAGACTAGACCACCAGAAGGATGTGGGCCTGTAATGCTCAGAGTAGTAACTAATTCAAGTGTGATCAGCAGCCTTGAATAACATGCCTCCACTTCCAGTTATTGGATGGGGAACACATAACCCACAAGGGCAAAATTCATGAACAAGCAAGATATGGAGCAGGAATGCCCAAAACAGTTGGCAAGGACTATTTAGGAGATAAATGTATTTGAAACTTTCCTTTCTAGGGATTTTCCCAGTCCTATTTGTGGATACACAGAGGTCAATAACCATGTTAAATTGAGGGGAGCTCAGATTCCCACTCTGAAAATGGGTTACACATTTTGCATTCATCACTGGGGAAAATGCACAAGCTGATCCTGCGCCAGAAGCCCAGATCACCCATGCAACTCAGTGCCCTAGAAGTCAGATTTCCCTCAATCTGTTCCTATAAATGTAGAAGTGTTTCTTTGGCAGCACTGGATCAAGGAGTCCTTTCCTTCAGGAAAAGGCATCTGGCAGCAAAGCATTGAGGATTGGGTGCAGATGCACTTAACATCCCGAACCAAGGTTTCCCAATTCCTAAAACAAATGTTCTCACTACAGAGCTACAGAGCAAACACCTCAGCGTTATGCACATGCTCGTGTCCTCCACTCCTGCCAGTCAAGGGCATGTGTTTCATTTTGAATTCAGGTGGCTCTGGCATCTAAGTGCAGAGATCCCCACTGGTGTGTTCAAGTGCTTGAAATCTGGATAGAGTTTCTACTGGAGATAAGTATAATAAAGTTTAGTCTGAGCATCCCAGACAGACTTGAGCATGAGAAAAAGAGCAGAGCCACTGAGTGCTGACAAGGTGAAAGTAGTTCAGCTTCTGTGGAACCCAAATTTTTGGGGAATTTGGGAGGGAAAAAAGAGGAAACTAATAATATACATAGTCAGAAGTTATGAGAATGGCATTCTGCTATGACAAATAAACCTTAGGAATGCTACTTTCATTTTTTGTCATTATAGGGCCAAGAATGACCTTTTTCAGCATGTAAGTGCTAACATTAAATTGACCAATTTCTTTCTAAGGCAAATTAATTAAATAAACTCTGAAAGAAGAAGTCGTATTTTAAGGGATGACACATATTTTAAACCATTTATAGAAAACAGAGCTTCAGCAGATCAAGAGGTGTTGAAACATTCCTGTAAATGCTAGCAAAGAGTCCAGCACTCTTTAAGACTGACTAAAGAGAAAGTTCATGAGTTATTTTAATTTCCTGTTTACTTAGTTAATATTTTAAAAACAGGACTGAAAAGCACATTTGTGCATTTTGGAAGAATCTCATGCCCAAGATTTCGTCAAGATAAGACTTTTTTAAACTTAATGTTAAAACATTACTTATTGGTGGTGATGTGGTTCTAGGCAGCCCCTGACCATCAAATGCAGTTGACAGGATGCTGTAAGTCAAAAAGTGTTGTACCTGAGCCCTATTTTTTAACTATAACTCTAAGAGAAAAATGTGGAGGTTATTTGGGTCACCACTGTGCCAGAATGTCTAACATAAACAGGATAAAACAACTGGGAGCTCATGGAATCTCGGCATGAACAAAGTTTTAAGAAGTGCTGACTTACTACTACAACTTCTAGCATCAGCATTAATTGAATCCGGTGTATTTATCTTCCTTTACCATTCTCACTAAAATTAGATTGTTTACATTTTTGAGCAAGTTAATGGCACAGTTATTTACTGTTTAATTCTGCTAAGCAGAAAAAAAAGTTAGTAGAAAACCAGGCTACTCCTTTCATGTCTGAAACACAGTTCTTAGAATAATGGTGAGACTGTTGATACTTTAAAGTTTCTCCTAGATGGGAAAGTGAGAGGTTTAACTCAAAGAGACTTCTGATTCCTTTTCTATGCTGAGATGTATAGCTCTCTTGACGTGTGCAATACTTGATTCTGCTAGCTTCTGAGGGCAAAAAGATGTTCAGAAACTTTCCCAGAAAACCATGTTTTCATGCTTACCAGGATTAATACCCAGTATTGCTTGTTACAAGTCCGTTTGTTCCTAGAAATGTAAATACCTTATCCTTGAGGCTCTTGCACTAATTCATTATTTGAATGTGTCTTGACTTTGATGTGGAAAAGCAATTTCTGCCATGTATAAAACATAGAATCATAGAATCATAGAATCAATTGGGTTGGAAAAGACCTCCGAGATCATCGAGTCCAACCCTTGGTCCAAATCCAGTCCATTTACTAGATCATGGCACTCAGTGCCACGTCCAATCTGCGTTTAAAAATCTCCAGGGATGGTGAATCCACCACCTCTCTGGGCAGCCCATTCCAATGCCTGATTACTCTCTCTGTAAAGAATTTTCTCCTGATATCCAACTTAAATTTCCCCTGGCGGAGCTTAAGCCCGTGCCCCCTTGTCCTATTGCTGAGTGCCTGAGAGAAGAGACCAACCCCCACCTGGCTAGAACTTCCCTTCAGGTAGTTATAGACGGTGATGAGGTCACCTCTGAGCCTCCTCTTCTCCAGCCTAAACAACCCCAGCTCCCTCAGCCTCTCCCCATAGGACTTGTGCTCCAGTCCCTTCACCAACCTTGTTGCTCTTCTCTGGACCCGCTCCAGCACCTCAATATCCTTTCTGAACTGAGGGGCCCAGAACTGTACACAATACTCAAGGTGTGGCCTCACCAACACAGAGTACAGGTGAAGGATCACTTCCCTGCTCCTGCTGGCCACGCTACTTTTGATACAGGACAAGATCCCATTGGCCTTCTTGGCCACCTGGGCACACTGTTGGCTCACGTTGAGCTTCCTGCCAATTAGTACCCCCAGGTCCCTTTCTACCTGGCTGCTCTCCAGCCACTCTGTGCCCAGCCTGTAGCGCTGCATGGGGTTGTTGTGGCCAAAGTGCAGGACCCGGCACTTGGCTTTACTGAACTTCATTCCATTGGAATCAGCCCATCTCTCAAGTCTATCCAGATCCCTCTGCAGAGCCCTCCTGCCTTCCAGCAGGTCGGCACTCCCTCCCAATTTGGTGTCATCAGCAAATTTGCTGATGATGGACTCAATCCCCTCATCTAAATCATCAATAAAGATGTTAAACAGGACTGGGCCCAACACTGACCCCTGGGGAACACCACTAATGACTGGCCGCCAGCTGGATGCATTATTGGGAAAAATATGTTTTACTACTCATTTTGTGAAAGAATTCTTCAATTCAGCCCTATTTCCCTACATCAGCCCTGTTGTTTCTAATGACGCTTTCACCTAGCAAATCCAAGCCTTGAGGAGAATAATGCAGTAGATAACACTTTTAATCAGTATAGGAAATATGAAACAGCAGGGAATTAATTTCCAACTGTGCAACCAAGAAAAAAAAAAAAGAAAAATGAAGGCTGGGGGTTTTCTTTATTTCTTTCTCCTTAGACTGGTCTTATGCATGGGACTTTTATGGTGCCAGAATTTCATACTTATCAATAGTTGTTTCCTAATTCTGCTCCGTTTCTGCAGTAGTATAAAATGTTGAGCTCCACGCAGGCAGGCAGTTTTCAAGATCCCGTGTGGACAACAGAAGCCAGTGTGCTTTTAGTAACCTGCTAAAAGGATAATTTTCCTCTTGTATCAATTGAATGGAATCTCGAATCTTAATAGTGGCTTAAAACACTGTCCATATTGAGGTGTGGCAATGGATGTGGAAAGACTGCTCCTTTGAGCAGGAAGCTTCTCTCTAATTAGTCCCAACCATGCCTGAGTGGGGGAAAAAGAAGTTTACCAAAATCATTTCAGAAGTCAGAACTGGATACTTTCTTGTGATAGCTGTTCATTTGTACTGGGGTGTTATTAAATAATATGTAGACTGAATATGTGTTTGGGGAAGGTTTGTGCCGAGGGGTCTTTCAGAAGGGACAACGGATGTGGCATTTACTTGTCAGTCATGAGCAAACTGGGTTTGCCTCCACACCTTGCGCTGTGTCTATCTGTGTTCTGGATTGCACTGGGGCACCTGGGTCTTATCGCAATATAAAAGTAGTGATTTTCTGAAGGTGCAAAGGCCAGGACTCAGCTGAAGCCAGAGCTGCAAGGAAGGCATGGCATGCTTGCAGCAGCTTCCAGCTTTTCTTTGCCTTTTTTTTTTTTCCACAGCAGGGGGTACAAAAATTAAAAATCTTACATATTTGCATTCAGTGTACAAGGAGGAAGATTTTTAGAGAGGGCAGGGAGAGTTAAACCCTTGGGGGCAACTGGGAGACTGAAAACCTGGGGTCCATGAGTGTTTTTTTGAATGGCCAGGGGCGGGAAAGGCAGGTGGAGCATCTGCACTCTGGGTCAGGGAGGATATTGGAAATGAGGAAGCATCATTCAAAATGCAGCTTACCTGGAGTTCTGTGTCTAGCTCAGTGGTCTCCAGTACAGACATGGACCCCTTAGAGCGGGTCCAGAGGAGGACCACAGAAATGGTCAGAGGACTGGAACACCTCTGCTGGAAAGATGGCTGATAGAGTTGGGATTGTTCAGCCTGAAGGAGAGAAGGCTCTGGGTAGACCTTATTTTATAGCAGCCTTCCAGTATATAAAGGGGGGTTATAAGAAAGAGAGCTAAAGATGTTTTACCAAGGCCTGTAGTGACAGGACAAGGGGAAACAATTTTAAAGTGAAAGAGGGTAGCTTTAGATTGTATATATGAAAAAAATTTTCTGAGAGTGGTGAGACTGGAACAGGTTGCCCAGAGAAGTTCTGGATGCTCCAGCCCTGGAAGTGTCCTAGGTGAGGTTGAATGGGGCTTTGAGCATTGTAATCTATTGGTAGATGTCCCTGCCCATGGCAGAGGGGCTGAACTAGGTGGTCTTTGAATGTCCCTTCCAACCCAGACCATTCTATGATTCTGTAAAGCTGGCATCCTGTCCAAAGAAAGAACATTAGAAGAGATTTTTAACGTTGGCCGGTTTAGTATAAAAATTTCAATGCAATTAAGCAGGCTAAAAAAGGCTTTTGAAAAACGACTTACCAGAGTAGGCTAAACTAATGCTCAGACCTCTTTCAGACATGCTAGGAACAAAAAGCTCAGTGTAGGGCCAACTGGTGGCTGGGATTTGAAAGGACACTCAGATAGGATGAGGCCCTTAAAAATATTTTATTCATTCTTGCTCCATCCTGTTCCCTCTGAAAGAAGTCAGGGATTTTTCACGGTGACGTCCTTTGGATGGATGGGATGGGGGAGCACTGGCACAGACTCACTTGGGAACCTCAGTGGGAAATGACCCCGTGATAGATCTCATATTTGTATGGAAAAAAATATTAGTTTAAATACACAAAAAGAAATGTCTATAACTGTCCAGCTTCACACAGAAGAGACAAGACCTTTTTCTTCCCTCTGCTTTCACTGGGCCCTGTCATCAAGGCTTTACCATACAGGAACATAGTTTTTCTAGTAATTGTAATGGAGCAATTGAGAAGTGACTTATTTCTAAGTTATTGCACTATTATTCGCTATCCTCTTTCTTCCCAATCTATCCTCCATTAAAAACAGGAAGCCCTGGCAAATAAGTTAGAGATAGTGAAAAACAGTTGAAATCCTTCCATAAGAAATGGGATTTGACAATTCCCCAGAATAAAAAAAAAAAAAAAAAAAAAAAAAGATGTGAAAGTAGCACAGTCCTGATTCTTATTCTTCATCTAAATAAAAAGAGTCCAACTAAGATATAGACAAATAGGGCTAGAAAGGAGCAGGTAAGAAAACCGTTTATTTCCAGACATCTATTTGAAAGAAGCAGTCTTGCCCAAGACCTCACAACTGTCACCCACTGTGGTATGAAGGGAGTACCATACACTTGGATGTTTCTTAGCTGGATGTAGTAAAGTCCAAAGCTCTTGAAATCTTCCTGCTTCACTGAGCTGACCAGCATGCAGTCCTTATAATTACCTTCTGCCTATCTAAATTGCTCTGTTTATTTAATTAGACAAGGTCATATGTCAAAAGATGTTTTTGGGTAGGGTTGGTGATGATAGGACAGTAAGTACTATGTTACCCAAATCATTAAACACAGACCATAGTGATTTTGTGCAAATCACTGAAACTTCCAAAGGACTTCATAAATCAAATTGCATTTCCAGTAAGTTTAAATAAAGCATTATTAATAAAAGTGCTGATCCCTGTCAGGCTACCTACATCACTGTGGGAATTTTATATGAATATTTTTACAGTATTCCAGAATGTATGAAAGAGAGTGCCCTGGCTTTCATAGAAATTAAGTTTCTCCATATGCATCTACAACAGGTTGATGGCCATCCCATACTGATGCAGTGATGGAGCAGGTAAGGAACATTGATTCTTCTAGACAAAGGTGGTTGCCTCTCCCAAGTAGATTTTATTTTCCTGTCCCACTTTTGCTTAAAGGCTAATATAAACCTTAATGAAATATTACATTGGTGTCATCTGTAAGATACCCAGTGCACTTCCTCAAGCTCTATGAGCTGTGCTTGCTGTGTGACAGGGACCAGGACTGTAGATGTTGCATTGAGACCTCGGTGTTTCTGGTACCTGGTAGGGTGAAATCAACCGTCTAACAAAGTATGGTAGATTGCTTTGTCAGTGGTTCTTGGACTTCCTAGACTGAAAGGAAATGAAAAAGACATTACAAGGTAAGGAACCTTTTCAAATAAGCAAACAACAGTCCTGCTGATCAGAGCTGGTTTTGAGAGGGTAGATGTTTGTTTAATGACGTAATGGAGCCTGGTGGGTTTTTTTCCAGATGTACTCAGATGGAGCAGTGGCATCTGAAATCAGTAGTGTAGCTGTCTTGTTGATTTTTTTTTTCTTTTGTCTATGGAGGTAGGGGTCCATCCCCCTCCCCTAGCTCTTCCTTTGGCAGTGAGCATGCTGTACATACTGGTGAGTCTGAGAACAGTGAGCTTCCTTTGCTGTTTGAATTACAACCTCCTCAGTCTGAATACTTGCAGACCTTCAATATTAAACCCCTGCCTCTCTTGCTGAAGGCACTGTGAAGTGGAAGTAGGGAGAGTGTAAATCCTTTGCCAGAAAGTGAGAGGGATTTTGTTAATGTCTAGAGTATTTGAATCCCACCGGTGTTACTATCTTCAACATCAGGGATCAATTTTTTCAACATGATGCTGAAAAGTAACAAAAGCACCCAACACATGCAATTCTAATCCCCATTCCACTTTGTAGGCAGTTTTCCTATAGCTCTGTCTTCTGGATGGTTGTACTGGGGGGAGAGATGTCCCAGAGGTTGGCCAGCTTCTGAAGAGAGAAAAAAAAATTATACTCACCATGTTCTCATTCCATTCTTTTCTGTAAATCTTTATGCACTGTTAATGCTTTTACTTTTCAAAGGCTTGTCTGAATTCCCAAGTTGGTTTAATGTTACTGAATGATTATATCAATTTAGCTGAATACTCTTGTTTGACACAAGCCTAACTGTCTAAATAAATATTTATATTCAGTCTAAACAAATCTAAATGTTAAATATTGGCTTTAAAGTATTTAAGTGCTTTATTTCAAAACCTTATTTAAAAACCAAATGAGTCAAATAAGTATATGTAAAATTGAAACTTCAGTAATCATGCTCATCTAACTGTGTACTTTTACAGACTGCTACATATCAGATCATGGGATAATCAGTGCAAATCTATGAATGTTGGAGCAAAAAATGTGTTGTCTTTTTTTCTCAAAAGGTAATTCAGTGCTTTCTCTAAAATCAGTGGGTGAGACTATATGAGAATTTCTTGCTGTTTTGGTGACAGAGGATGCTTTCCAACATCAAGTTAGCAGGGAGAGTAGGGTGGCTGGCCATATACTAGGCAATGTGTACTAGTTTGGACAACAGTTTTCCTACTGCACAACCATAGTTCTTTCTGGAATGCATGGAAATAGTGCTCTTACACACCATTTTTAATGGCCATGTAGGGTTAGACCTGAAGCCAGGAGGCGACTGTTATAAACCCTTTTGGTGATGGAGACCAAAACAAGAGGCAGAGTCCTGGCTCCATCTTCCTCCCTGTAAGGTAGCAGAGCTGGAAGTGGTGATGGACTTTGGGCCTTCCTCTAGTTGCTGTGAGCATGGACGAGCCAAAGGGGAGTGGTTGTCCTTTATAGGCACTCCAGTTTGAAAACTAAGTGGAAAGACATATTTTTTGTCTGAAATGCTTGTGATTTTTCTACCTGAAGATGTTTGCCCCAAACTTTAAGGAAAGTGTAGTACTATGGCTGATTTAAGCAATGTACCAGAGTTCTCTGGGTGCTTGTTTTGTTTTTTTGGATCTTGCCATGAGATAAGTTCTCATTTTAAGTAATGTTTTTCGCCTCCATGTCTCACATTGTTTGCAAACGAATAAAAACACTGGTACTGCTGCCAGGAGACTTTGAGGCTTGTAATGTCTTTGAGGCTTCAAGCCTCAAGATATCAAGGCTTCAGTTTGCTCAGCTTCATAGTGGAGTAGCTTCCTTGCTCGAGTCTGTCGAGCACAGTTTCACCTTTTGGCACCAAGCTTTTTCTGTGCAATCTTTCTTTGAATCAATAATAGGAGATCACTTGCCAGTCATGTTAACTGTATCAAATTGCAGTGTACTCAGCATGAATGAACTCTAGTTTTTTACAGATGCTGATACAGAACCAGTCGAGACAAAGCCTTGGTGGTTACTATTGACTTCTCAAAGCAAGCAAACATGGATTTCAGAGATAATCAAAGAATTATCTTCAAAATCTCAGATATCCTTACATTTCAGTACTTTAGTAACTCATTTCTGAATCTTTCTGTCAGTTACAGTTCATACCTGCCCTTCTCCCATCAAACAAATGGAGAATAGTAGAGTATGAGTTTCCTACTTGCTTTTCTTTGTATCATTCAAGTACTACAGAAAGCTTGTGAGAGAAATCTGTGCTCAGATACCAATGTGCAACTTCTGTTGTTTCCTGTGGATGTTGCATAGTTATTTGATGGTAGTTTGTATTAAAAAATGACCTGCAAAGCATCATAGGGCATACAATTCATTTATGCCTTGGAGTGAAGATTCCTCTGATGTGACTTTACAGGTGCCGTACAGATACAGCAAAAACTTGTTGGAAATTCGTCTCTTGTTGAAGACTCAGTCATACTGCAATTTCCAGGTGTTGGAATGGGATTTCTGTCCTCTTGGACTGGTTTCTAGCTTTGTTTGGAAGGGCAAAGTATTCAACAGGCGAGTTTCCTGTGCTTCAAAGCTTTCCTGTGCCCAGCAGGTTCTAGCCTTGCATGTTTAATGAGCCTCCATGGTTATCCTACTGTCATGAGCTGTATGGTAGGCTTATTTAAAGCTTGAAGTTACAATGTTTCTAATGTCTATCATAAATGCACAAAATATTAGCTTTTGAATGTCTTTAGAAATTCACACTGAGAAGACCAGGCCAAGGGGTAGGAATTTATTCTTATGCTAGCACTCTGTCACAGCTACAGATTGCTGGTATATCACATCCAGGGCATGCAGCATGAACGGGCAAATATCTCTGCTGCACTGTGACTGATACTACTTTACATTATACATTTTCATTAATTGGATGCTATTACTACCTGATCCATAGGTCATTGCTGCTAGTTAAGTAAGGGCCAGGAAGGTACTTCAAACTTTACAAGACGCAGATGAAGATAGATGTCCACTTGGGAAATTAAAATATACCAGTTTGAGGGTTTTATATAAGACCAGATCAACTATAAAAACCTGATATCTAGGCAGATCCTAATAAACCTGAGGAAAATTAGAGAAATTAGGTCAGCTTAAAGCTAATAAAATGTGATAGACATATTCTAAGTTGTCTGCAAAAATGCTTTCAGGCAGAAAGATTAGCATGAAGTATATTTTCACAAGGATTAGGGAGAATATTTTACAGGGTAAAACCAGCCTGTAAAATCATTCCTTTTTACTTGAGTCCACAGATGGACTTCTCTCATGAAATACACAGCCTGAACAAAAACTTGCAGTTTTCAGCTATTGCAATAATAGTTTGTTCTTTCCTTATGCACCATACATAAATTTAGAAGTACTCCTGGAACAATGGAGCTATGCATTCTGTTACTTGGAAATAAGACTATCCAAATAAATGCTTCAGAACATTTATTAAACACTGGAATTCTGACTGTCCTTCAGTTGTTTGTGGGGGAATGCAGGTTCTGTTGTCAATGACATTACACTTGGAAGCATATTTCCTATTATCCTTACACATCAGTGCAATAAATTTTATGTCTTAATGTACCCATATAAATTTTCAGCTTATTTCCTTTTAAACAGTTAAAAGTGTTTATATATGGTGATCATGTTTGAAGACTTTCCTAGATATATATTCTCCTATAGAAAGTGTAGGCTGTGTTTGAATTTATCTACTGTACAAAATTTCTAAATACATGGACCAGCTACTGTAAATTCAGATTTTAAATATAGATATACTGAAGTATCTCATGTACAAGGCAAACATTGTAAAATATACTTGCTTAGACCTTTTAGCCACATTACTGAGTGCCATAAAAGAAACATTTAGCCTAAGAGCTCAGAAGATGCATATTGAAAGCTGCCCAGCAGAAGTCTTTGGAGGCTACCTGAAGAATTAGGCCTGTGGGATGAAATTGGTCATACAAGGAGGAGAATTTACACTACTCTCTGTTCCCCTTCTATAGTGTAGCTGGCCCTTATTGGCTCTGCTAACTCGTATATCTAAATGTGCTTACCAGTGAGAAGAAAAATGTTCCCACCAGCTGCCAAGCAGCCTTGCAGTGACCTCTCCACCCTGGTACAAACACACAGAAGAAACTCATCTTGTTACAACCAGAATAACACTGTGCTCTACAGCAGCAGTTTTGGTGGAGACCTATTTTCTGTTTCTTAGCGTTGGCTGTTTTGCAGGGCATACTTTTGTGTTTATTGAAACATCAGAACACAATGAGATCAGGAAGTGGGATCACCATAGCCTGGACTGTGTGTGAGGCAAGTACTGTACCCAACTTGTCCTGCAATTCCTCTGGTGAGAAAGTAGTAACAGTTTGAATGGCTTTACTCGTGGGTTTACATCTTTTGTCAGGTGTTTTTTCCTAGGGATGCCTTGGCAGCACCTATTTAAGCAATAGGTTAAAGATGCATTGTGCTGCCAGATGTGTGAGAAATGCCGCTCCTTTATTTGGAGGTGGTTAGCCCAGCTCATCAGTCAAGGGCAGAGGGTTTAGAGTTACCAGTTCTTGGGAAGAGTCAACTCTGACTGTTAGGAAACCAAAACCAGATGTTCTATTTACAGCACAAACGATGCTGTTGTTTGGGTTTTTTTTAAAGATAGGTTTCTGAGTCTTGCAGTTGTTCTAGGTTAACATACTGTTTGAGAATGGTTTGATCACAATATCGACAAGCAGATAAATAAGTCCCCCAACCAGTGGCTTGTCATTGGTAGGAGTACACTCTACTGGGGGAGTCTGCTTTCTGTTGCTATTTATTTCCATGCATCTCAAATTTCATCCTCTCATCTTTAGGAGTATGACTTGTGGTTCTTGAAAGCCTTTAAGAAGACAGGAGAAAATTGTAAAGCTGTGACCAGTAATTATAGGGACAAATTCTGGGACTTAGACCTATGTTTTTTTTGAGGGCAGAGAGGAAAGCATCATGCATGTATGTACACTTACTGGACAGCAGCATTTCCAAGTAAAAATTGCACTCTGAAGGGATGGGGAGGCCTATTCGGTGCTTAAAGGAGACTCTAAAGAAAAATGAAGAGAGACTTTTTACCAGAGCCTGTTGTGACAGAAGGGGCAATGTTTTTAAACTGAAAGAGGGTAGGTTTAGATTGGGCATAAGAATTAAATTCTTTGTGATGAGAGCGGTGAGACACTGGAATAGGTTGCCCAGAGAAGTTGTGGATGCCCCCTCTGTGGGAGTGTTCAAGGACAGGTTGAGTGGGGCTTTGAGCAGCCTGCTCTAGCGGAAGTTGTCCAGGGGTGTTAGAACAAGACGATCTTTGAGGTTCCTTCCAACCTAGGATATTCTATGATTCTATGAGCAGCCTGATCTATTGGAAGGTGTCCCTGACCACTGCAAGGGGGTTGGACTAGTATGCCCTTCTGTCTCAAACCATTCTATGATTCTTTGTAAGTTTATGTGTTACCTAAATCCTCCTAGACCCCTCAAAGCAGGCTCCTGGCCCAGGTGACAAGTTCAACTGGAGCAGGTTCTGAGCCCACCTGTCACAATTGACTGATTTTATTAATTATTATCATGAGCGTGTTAGAGCTGCTCTGTGGAGATTGTAGTGTTTGTGTTCAGCATGAATGCCTGAATGAGGGCTTGCAACTTTAAAGGAAGGACCTCTGTTTTGGAGGGATTAGGCAGCAATTGGTGAAATATTCAGCAATAGATTTTCATCACTCATTGTATCATGCTCCTTTTTTAAAATAAAGTGTTCCTGTGTTGGCCAGTTCTGAAATGAGGAAAACATATTTTATGCATCCATAGAAAGATGATTTTACAGTGCTTTTGCTGACAGGCCCTTACATAGACAGGCACAGGTAGGTGCTCCTATCAGGTTTGTGCAAATTACTGATTAACTGGCCATATAAATTTGGAGTGAAATACAATGAATAGAAGTGCACACAGAGTCTGTCAGGCAATTTGGATCAGTGCAAGTCAACACTGTTCTGTTAGAGCCAAGGACACTCTATTCGTTCAGATGAGCATCATGCATTTATTAAAACAAAACAGAAACCACCAGGAAAAGCTAAATACAAGTCAAAATGCTGCAATTCTTTTTTTTGCCAGCAGCAGCCAAAAGCTGCAATACATAAATGAATAAGTGCAATCAAATGCAACTTGGTAACATACAGTCTGTTCTCTATTTGTTTGCATCTCCGTCCTTAACCCTTTATAGTGTGTTTTAGCATGTTCAATTTCCTGCAAGCACTCTCTCTTGTGGATTCTATTTCACTCATGTTCCCTTAAAAATGCCCTACCAAATATTTACCATGTGCCCTTTCTTGCTATGCTTCTCTTCTGCTTCTCCAAGCTGTTTCTGTCCTGTTGTCATGTATATCCCCCTCTTCTCCCACCTCCATTTCCCAGCTGCAGGAGTTATCTGTCTATGAGCAGAAGCAGTCCCCCCAGTTTGTTGTTTCTTCTGGGCTACTTCACCTGCACCATATACCACTATCTCTTCTTGGCTTCCTGAGGCAGAACACCAATTCACCCAGCACCATCTCTTCTGCACATACGTTCCCTCCTCCTCCCCAAGCTGGACTGAAAATTGAGTGTGTAGTATCAGCAAGTGCCATAAAGTTAAGCATGTTTTCCTTGTTTCTGAAAAAGCAGGAGGAAACAAAAGAGAAGGAAAAAGCAGATAAGAAACAAAAGAGGTGCTTACAGGTAAGGTCTGAAAAGAGATAGGATGTCAGTGAGGTAGTGAATATGTCTGAGCTCCCCGTTGAAGTCTGAAAATCACCCAAGGTTCCTGTTCCTTTTTTTCCTCCCACCTCCTGCTTTGTCATCAGAGACTTTCCACAAGAGTATTCAAGCTGTTGTAGCAGCAGCTGTAGGAGAGGAAAACTTGGAAGCTGTGCCTAAGAAAAGAAAAGGGGATGGGGGTAGGGAGGAGCTGTAAGAAGATGAGAAAAGATGTGAAAGGCAAGAAAAATAAAAGAGCTTTTTAAAAACTGTCATGAGCATTAATTTGAAGGGCAGAGACAAAAAAACTTCACTTTAACCTCAGAGCAATCAAAATGAGCAACACCATCATGGACATGCAAATGGTCCAAATGAAAGTTTAAAGAATTCCAAGAAAGACAAACCAGACAAACTCCAGTGATTTATCTTCAGTAGCAGAAGCCAGAAAAATTCTCTGTTTCTCATCCATGTGTTTCTTGGCTCCCGACAATCAATAAACTTTCCATTTCAAGAATTTTCCCCATCCTCCTCTGCCTCTCTCTCTTTGTGGCTTGCATTATCAGCTGCCTAAGTACAATGTATATTGTAGTACTCCATTGAGTGCATTTGACAGCTTCCCATTTTCATACAGCTTCTGTCCCACCTCTCAGAAGCCTTGGATAAATCTCTGGCACAGACAGAAAAATACATGAAAATTAGGAATGCAGGAATCTGTTAAACCCATATACAAAAACAAAATCAGGAGAAACAGAAGAATAAGAAGACAGCATGATGATGAGACAGGGAATCACACAGCAACCACTAAGTGAGAGGTAGAATTGGAAGGAAAGGATTTTGTTGCATAAGACTTTATTAATTACTTGCCATATTTGCATTTCATTGATTTATGGGTTAAAATTGCTTTATCCCACAGATTTATGGGCTAAATTTCATACAGCTTTATCACTCAGTTTATACATGACTCTTCTATTAAGTCCTGTAACATTATAATATAACAGGAAGACAAAAATTCTGGCTCTTTCTTGTGCCAAAATTCCATTCAGCTTTAAAACTCTATGTGCTGTCCTACACGGTCGTACTATAGCAAGAAAATCCCTGGCTGTTTCCAGTTCTCTACTCGCTGTGCTCAAGTCAGCAAGGGTTACATACAAGTTCAAGCTGCTGACACAGTGGGGCTGGAGCTGCTGCAAAAGGCTGCAACTGCACTGGATATCCAGTGTGTGCATTGGTGCTCCTGCTTTGAGGAGGAGAGTGAGACAAATTGCCTACCTGTGACCTCCCAAGGCCTTTTTTTGCAGTTTGTAGGGAAAGTAAATCTTCACGTGAGCTGAAAGTGTCCTTTTGATTTGAATATTTTTTGTACTTGTGATAAATGGTTAATTACAAGGAAAAACTGGTTCTGGCAAGGAAGGAGCTGGAATACTTTGTGTTTGTTTCTACATGGTCATGCTCAGATTCCCCCACACTGGAAGAAAATTCGCCTCCTTTCTTGCTTCTTCCAGGGGAAGTCTGAAACCAGTCCTTGAAGATGACCTTAGCGCTGAAAACAAGTAATTCGTTGTTGTAGCATGGAGCTAGTGACACAGAGTCTCCTTTTACTATCAGTATAAATGCATTTTTTTCCTTGTGCTGTAATACCCTTATTAGTGCAAGGAAAGCCAAGGAATTAAAGCTATCCTAACTCCCTGGTTTTTTCTTCCCATGCTCCAGACTCTCATTTTCTGCAGATCTCTCAGCTAAAAGAAAATAATTTTTTTTTCCTGGGTTGCAGAAGGCATAAAATAACCCATGGCTTGCATGGAGCTGGTTGGTGTGCTTGGGCTATCCCTGCTTTCTGCTGGGCTTCTATGGCCACCTTGTACAGCAGTTGCTGCAGGAAGTCATCCCCCTTCAAAACTCAGACAGCTGTGGCACGTGTTTACACTGGGGGCCAAATTATATTTGGCCATTTGCAGGATCAGGTAGCATAAAAGTGTCTGTTAGTGACTTCAGGAGTGTTCAGGGTAGCCTGTGTTCCTGTCCTGACTGCAGACTGATTCAGCTGGCTGTTTGTCCATACGACATCATTGAGCTTAGTGCTCAATGAGATTGAAAATAAAATTAAAACCTAAATTTTTGTTAGTTAGGAGACCTCATGGTTTTAACAAAACCACAAAACAGTTCAAAGAGGAGATTCTGTGGGTTCAGATTCCTGACAAGTCAGCTGCTTGCTATTAAACGCATCACTCAGCTGCTTTTCTTGCAGATCAACCACATCTTTGTAACATTGAGAAAGCAAGTCCTCATTAAAATGAGTGCTTCATTTCTACTGAGAGAATGCAAAAAGATGGAGGAATGAATGTAGAAGCCCAAACTGAAAGGGAGATGTGGTCCAGGAAGGTATGAATGCAGGCCTGCTTCTGCAGTGTTTCTCTTCCCTGTGTGTGCTCCTGCTTGCATTAGTGGGACTGGATTGCAACCCCCTTATTTGGGATGATAATATGAACACCTGTCTTCGTAATAAAAATTAGGATTCAAAGAGACCTTTCTTTCAAAAGTTACCCTTGTCTCAGAGTGGTTTGTAATCTGTAACTGTTGGTAGTGAATGCTGTCGAATGAAGTCTCTCCACAGAAGCTCTCTTTATTGACTTTTTTATTTAAGCTGCTTGACACTGTGAACTCTTGAAAATATTTTCACTTTAAAGGATTTTTCTTTCAATTTCTAAGAGCAGCAAAAAAACCCTATTCTTGGACTACAGCAGAATCCGTGGTGTAAAAGATTTTCAAAACCAAAATACTGCTAGGTCTAGCTGGTATAAACCAGGGAATTCATTAGAGTTCAGCTTTGTGTAGCATGTCTCTGCTCTGAAGAGTGCATATAAACCTGCAAAGTGCTACTCTTCTTTTTTTGTTTACCTGCTGATGTTGCAGAGACAGCACATTATTGAAAGTTCTGGAGTGCAATTGCAAAATCTGTAAGTATGCATTTTCTGAGTCTCATTACCTGTTGTTAATGCTCTTTTGAGTGACTCCTGGTTGAAAAATTAAGACTCACATGGCTCCATCTTGCTCTACATTTGGATCTAGATCAGAATATTAAATACTTTGGAGTTCAGGTGTGCATGGATGAAAGGTTTTTATTCAGACTACTAATAGTGCTATTAATTTAGCTTGAAGCTAATAACTTAATTATTAATATGAACTCTGGATTTGCTAGCTGTTTGCCTCTCTTAAACTTTTGACAAAACCCTGCCGGTTTTGCACCAAGTTCATGAGAGTCCTTGGCATGGTCATGCTGGGATGCTGGTGGATACAGGACCTACTGTAAAAAGCAATTGTGCTCCTCAGCTGTTAATTCAATTCCAATGACTGGAAAAACCTTTTCCATGTTGGGACAGGAAAACATCTCTGTTTGGGTGGGTGGCGAGTTTGTATGTGGCAATACTGTTTTACTGTAATTGCCAGGGATACTAAAAGTGGATGAGATACCTTGTTTAATCTCCTCCCTAACCCTTTAAAGATCGTGAGACATGACAAGTGTTGGTGATCTTTGGTAAATGATTGGTGGTACAGGTTGTCAAAACTCATCTTTTTTCTTTGTATGAAGGGATGACTTTTAAGCAAAAGTCAAAAAAAGTCATTAAAATTCTGTTTGGCTCATGCCTTATCCTTTCAAATACATCCCTTTGCCCTTGAGCTTCCAGCTAACCTGGCTGTAGAATGCCTCAGTGTCCACTTGGGTTAATGGGCTATCTCACTGAGTGGTTATCTGAGCTTTTTTTGCTGATGATACCTCAGAACTTATGAAAGATGAAAGTCTCCAGAGTGATGAAGACATCTTGTTGCTCGTGCTCGTATCCCAAGGAAGCAATCTAGGGCATGCTCTCCTCTCCCAGACTCTGCTGGCCTCTGCTGATGCTGCAGGTACAAGAGATAGGTTTATTCCTCTTTGGACCAGAGTATGGCTCTTTCTTGCTAGTTGAAACCATGGTATAGGTGTATTGGGTTTGCATAACCAGGTGTTGGAAGTGGGGCACTACAGGGGTGGCATCTGTGAGAAGCTGCCAGATGCTTCCCCGATGTCCAACAAGGCCAATGCCAGCTGGCTCCAGGACAGACCTGTGACTGGCCATGGCCAAGCCCACCAGCAATGATGGTAGTGCCTCTGGGATAATAGATTTAAGAAGGGGGAAAAAACCACTGTACAACAGAAGTCAGGAGAGAGGAGTAAAAAAATATGAAGGAAACAACCCTGCAGACACCAAGGTCAGTGAAGGTGGGGGAAGAGCGGCTCGAGGCACTGGAGCAGAGATTCCCCTGCAGCCCATGGTGCAGACCATGATGAGGCAGCTGTGCCCCTGTAGCTCATGGAGGTCCACAGTGGAGCATAGATCCATCTGCAGCCCATGGAGGAGCCCCACACCAGAGCAGGTGGACACGCAAAGGAGGCTGTGACTCTGTGGGAAGCTCACACCGGAGCAGGCTCCCGGTAGGACCTGTGGGCCTGTGAAGAAAGGAGTCCACGCTGGAAGAGGTTTGCTGGCAGTACTTTTTACCCCACAGGGGACCCATGCTGGAGCAGTTCATAAAGAACTGCAGCCTGTGGGAAGGACTCATATTGGAGAAGTCCATGGAGGACAGTCTCCTGAGGGAGGGACCCCATGCTGGAGCAGGGGAAGAGTGTAATGAGGAAGGAGTGGCAGAGAAAACATGTGATGAACTGACCATGCCTCCCATTCTCCATCTCCCTGCACTGCTTGTGGAGAGAAGGTAGAGAACTCAGGAGTAAAGTTGAGCCCAGGAAAAAGGGAGTGTGTGGGGGAAATGTTTTTTGAAGTTTGGTTTTATTTCTCATTATCATACTCTGATTTTGACTGGCAATAAATTAAAATAATTTCCTCATGTTGCAGCTGTTTGGCCTGTCACAGTAACTGATGAGTAACCTCAGCCCCTGAGCCTTTCATCATATTTTTCTCACCCTGTTTAGCCAAGGAGGGGAGTGATAGAATGGTTTGGTGGGCACTGTGGCTCATTCTTGCCAGATGAAACCATGGTATAGGAAACCCTGGTTTTCAGTAACCTAAATTTGTGGTTCCATATGTCTTCCATTTGTTTTTCCCAGGGATTGCAGAAAAACACTAACGGAATGCACTAAAGGATCTGAGGGCATAACATTCATTATTTCCTTGGCAAATCCATGATTTTCAACCAGTCCTTGTAAAAGAAGATCCATGTCAATATGACTATTACACATTTTAAAAAAAAAGAAATCTTTTATTATTAAAAATTACTCAAAAAAAAAAAAAAAGAAAAACATTTGAGAATTTATCTTTTGAAAGCAAGCAAAACTTTTGTCTTCCACATCAGGAAAAGAGTCAGTATTAAAAGTATTTGTCTGTTTTTTACCACTTTACCGGCAGTTTGACCAGATGGGATTGTTTGTCCTGTGCGAAGATATCCTATGTATCTTAGCAAACTGTGTTTTGAGGAGAAGTGAAAGAGAAGGAAAATGACTCCTTTTGAGCAGTACAGGCTACCACTTCTAATGAAGTGGATATTGGTTTCTCATTCCCCACAGCATGACCTCCTGCAGTTTACTGACGCACAGGTCCCATTTGCTATCAGCAAACTGTCACAAATAAAGGGATGGACACCATCACAGTGATCACTATTCTCAGTGGTTCTACTAAACCAATTTTGGATGTATGGCATAGTGTATACCAAAGAAAGTTGTTCCTCTCTGTCAGAAACCTTTCTAGCATGTTGCCATGCTCTTAGAAAATGGGTTTGAATCCTGCAGAGTGTTGTTTCAGGTATTTCATTCTCTAAACCAGCGAGCTCCATTGTTCATTTGTTTTAGGAAATAGTAATAAAAGTTGGGACTGGGGAAGAGAGTGCTCACATTTACCTGCAGTTGTCACAGAAGTAGAAGCTTTGAAATCCAGACTGAAAATCTGCTCATCTACTGCTTCTCACATGTTCTCCAGTTTCTGTTCTGAATTCCTTTGAGCTTAAAAACAAAAGCTGAATTCTTTTCAACCTGTGGAAAACCTATTGGAAGCTAAAAAGTTACTCAAAATGAGAGGAAAGAGAAATTTAATTCATCTTTCCCCAAATATCTATGCCATTTGGGTGCATTCTTTGGATTTTACCTCTTTTGTGTTGCAATTTCTGAGTCTTTTTGCCAGTTTTTTTTCCAGTTGAATTGTCTTTTGGATCTTTTGGAAGATCACTGTCTCCCTGATTAGGGGAAAGTTTCAAGGAAAACACAGTTCTCTACATTGCTTGCTGTTAAAACATATTGTTATCTGCCTTGTTTGGCAGAAGCACTTGTCTCTAGACCAGAATTTATGTGGTTAGTGAAGAAATATTCTGCAAAAACACCACAGAAGCTAAACTGGTGAGATTTTTCCTTCACTGAAAATTTTCTTGTCCATTGTTTTGAGGAATAACTCTTGTTTTAGTTCTCACTTATACCAGTTTCAGGCAAAATTTGGTACTATTTCACTTCAGCTGAAACAAATATAAGAAATTAATTAACATGAAGCTAAAGATATATTGAAAGCTAAAGTGACTGAGGATGGCTGAAAGTTGAAGGTTCCTGTATACAGATCCAACAGATGATTGTGCAGTGAAGGAGGAAAACACCTGTCAGCACACTGCCAGGGCTAATTTTTAGGACTGTATATAATAAAGTGAAGTCATTTTGAAGCTCACTTTGTGCTTGTAGATTGTAGATGCTCCTTTTTTCTGCATATCTTTTGAAGAATTACTGTTACTTAAGGTTATTTGTCTTGCTTGAGTAGAAAGATATAAAGTTATGGGTACTAATATTAAAATTGATCTAGTTGTGGGGCAGAGCTCTGGTAGCTGTGTCATTCCAACACAGTGTCACTTTATGGCAGCTCCCCTGTATGAAGAGCTCCTGGGTGCCCTGTGTTTCCTGCGCATAGCTTCTAAAATTTCATATTTCTTGTAAGCAGCAGTGTGGGGGACAAGAGACAGTATGGAGACAAGACTTTGAGAGAGAGGAAAGAATTATATGGTCAAATGCTCTGTTGGTCTTCTTTTATCCTGAGTCTGCCAAGGCCTTAAAACTAATTGCAAATTGAGGGTGGAGAGTGTATGTCAGCTCTCAGGACCAAGAGTTGACTTTGAGTAATCCACCCAGGCCTGTGTGTAAATACAGTATGTGATTAAAGCCATTGGAAATATATTTCCTGTGCAGAACATCATGGACTCCATACTGCAGTTCACACTTCTTACTCCTTTTCTTTTGTGTTTCTGTGACTTGTTCATTTAAAACAAAAGTTTTTCACAGCAGGAAACTGTTGCGTGATACATCCCCATAGCACCTAATTCAGTAGGGCATCTGTGTTAATGGCAGCACTGTCATTCCTACCACATCAGCTGGTCATAGCAGGATTCTTCCAGTGGCTGTTTCCCAGTTCAGTTGAGGTGAAAATGGGATGTGGTTGTAGCACACCTCATTTCATTCTGTTTGCTTTTTTCTTTTCTTAAGCCTGCTATTTGAGAAGTGAATGAGAGTTTAATTCTGAATCTTTCAGAGCATATTAAATTTTTGTTTACTGTTTGCTTTGAAGGGGAGGTGGAAAGTGAAACTAATAAGTATAGAGAATGAGGAACTGTTACCTTGCATAGAGATCTGAGATAACCTGATGGTTTGGCATGAGACAGGGTGGCATGGAGTAAATAACTAAAACAAACAGGCAACAAAAAAGATAAGGCACAGTTAATGGAGAGTGCATGTAGTTCTGAATAATTTAAGTCCAAAATTTTAAAAGTAAACAAGACAGAAAATAGTAGGGAAGAAACACTACCTGTTTTTATGCAGAGAGATTAATTACTCTTCTAAGAGTCTAGTTTAGAGATGTGAAACATACTTGTCCTTAAATCCTGGCTCTGGCATGAACCAGCAAGACTCTTTGTCTTCACCTGTAGGACAAAGGCAGATGTATTGCAAGTTCAGTCTTTGTGTCCTGGGTGCCAACAATGGACAAAATGGTTTTTTTCAAGCCACTGAAATAAGTTAACATGGAGGTGAACTGAATGTAGAAGTTTAGGTACAACAAATTGCTTTCCATTAATTTGAGGGATATTGTATAAGTAGAGCTATTTATGGGGGGTTTTTTGTACTGAGAGCAGAGATTATAATAATCTAAACATATTTACTTTGTGGAAAAATACGAACAAATGAATCTCAATTCTTCCACGTTTGTTCCTTTGGCAATAGATAATAGAATTATAAAACTGTTATGAAGCAACATTGCAATAGTATGTCAAACTGTTTTTTTATTTCATTGCAGATAACAGTAAGGATAATATTTGAAACTAGATTATGTGCATTATCACGTATCATTTAGCCATGGAGATGTAAGATGGGATCAAAGCTTGTTTGGAAAATTGAAGTCCTTGGGACCATTAAGAAAAGAAGAGAGGAATTCTGAAGAATTCTAGGTTCCTTAGAGCAGGTCTCCTGTTGTTGTAAAGAGATACAACACTTCATTAAATTGCAAAGCATATACTGAAGTCTACACATCTGAAGAAGGGATTATAACTCTTAGCTTTTTCTGGGTCACTGTCATAGGAGGTCAATCTATCATTAGAAAGTCAGGCTTCAGCTGTTGGGGATGAACTGTCTTGTCTTTGGCGTTATTTTAGTTACCTACCCATTTCGTGACATGATCGGAGCTTCAGCAAAACAAGATTGAAGTTAGCCTTCTATTTAGTCTTCATTATTATCCTGAGTTACATTTAGTAGGGTTTTGGGGTTTTCAAATCACTCTGCTTTTAGGGAAGTTGTTCTCACCATTGCACAAGAATTTTCTCCATAGAGACGCAAAACACAGTCAATACTGGAGGTCAGGAATTGTCTTTCCACATTGCTGGCAATGCAAAGTTGGTTTGGGGAGCTGACAGATGTCTTGTGCTCAAAAGAGTCCTTTCCTCCTGTTCAAACTTTTGCATCCAGATTGTTGATGTTTAATCTTAGTTATCCAGTATAAATGATGTTTCAAGCATTGTCTTTCATATCCCACCAGAATCTATTACTCCTGCCAAAACAGAAGTAATAGCTGGCACAGGAGCATGGTTCCTTCTTTATTAATTTTTAAAGTTTTATTTTATTTTTTCAGTTTCTCATTTTGGTATTTGTGCTCTTTTCCTCCTCCTACAAGACTTTTGCCTGTTAGATTGTTTTGTTAAATGTTTCTCCTGTCTTTTCTGTGTTTTTATTGTTTTCTTTCTATTCAGGCTTTCAGATATTTTCAGATTTAACTTGAGATTTCATATAAATTTATAGGTTCTTCACTCATCAGATCAAGGAATTCCATGGCTAGCTTTGAAAATGAAAGCGCAGTGGATCGTATTTATTTTTCAGTTCTTCCTCCAAATGCTATTCATCCTTTCCCCCTAACATCAGTGTGTCCAAGCATACCGCTTTTCGTTTTCTGCTCTCAGAACTAAACACTTGGAGAAAATACTGACAAAATGTTCTGTGATTAGGATGCCAGCTGGGACTTGCTTCCTCATGTAAATTTTCAGATTAAAATTAGACCCCTGCTTACAAGTTTCAGAAGGTCTTTGTCTAATTCCAAACAGCCAGGTCATCTACTTGGGAAGTAAAATAAGGAACAAAAAAAAAAAGGTAGCAGAATCTTAATCCTAAAAAGTTTTTAAGTGATTTTCTTAGGACAGATTTGAAACTATGAAGTGGCAGTGCTCTAGTGAATGGAAGTGTTGGACTGTACTGCATACCAGCAGTCAAAGGCAATGTTGCATGTTAAGGACTCTACCCTCTTTCTGATCTTCATTGATGAAGGTCAAAGAGCATAAGCAACCAGATCCAGATTTCTTGTTCTCAGTGGAAGGTTTTTTCCCTTTCTGGGGAAAGTCCTGCAACACCAAATGTTTCAAACACTTTTATGTAAATCCCCCCCCACGCCTTAAGGAGGAGCTACCCGAAACACTGAGATTCTCCAGCTTATTTTTAAAATTTCAGCAGTAAATATTGGCACAGTATGATGCTATCTGGAGAAGCACTACTACGTCTTGGCACTCTATGTTGTTTCAAATTGGCTGTTGTTCTCATTGTGCTTTAGCACAGGATTGATTATCTAATGGGTTATATGATAATCATTTAGACATATGACCTTGTTAAATCCTTTCCTAACAGATTAAATTGTTAGGCAATTAACAGGATTTGAAACTACACCTGCACAAGGATAAGTGTATTTGTGTCTGAAGTCATGAGAGAAAAAAACTTCACCATTTCTCAATTTTGTGTACTTTGTATTTTTCAATGTGTTTCATGGTATTGCTTTTTTCCCTTTTTAGGTATTACACAGAAATGGCTTTATGGATCTGGACACTGACCATTCTGAGCTGTTTTTGCGTTACCTTATCCAGAAATGAGGAACTGAAATTTTTTCAGAGTGCTACAGAGCTAAATCATCTAACAGTGGATAATGACACTGGGATAATCTATTTGGGAGTGGTAAATGCTTTGTATCAGCTTACAGAAAACCTGGAAGTAATAAGATCTGTAGAAACAGGTCCAAGAAAGGACAACAAAAAGTGCACACCTCCCATTGATGAAAATCAATGTAAAGAGGCCGTACTGACTGACAATTATAACAAATTACTGTTGCTGAACAAGGTGGATAATACAACTGTGGTATGTGGAAGCCTTTTTAAGGGAATCTGTGCCATCAGAGATCTACAAAACATTAGCAATGAGAAGTATTATGTAGACACTAGTGGAGAAAAGTCCTTTGTAGCAAGCAACGATGAGAATGTATCAACTGTGGGACTGATCACTTCCTTGAATAACGACCAAGTGCTATTTGTTGGGAAAGGGAATGGACCTAATGATAATGGGATTATAATCAGCACTCGGCAGCTTTATGAAAGAGATGGGAAAGACATTTTTGAAATGTATACGGACTCAGCAGCTGTTAAGTCAGCTTTTCACTCATCAAGCACACAACAATTTGTGGCAGTCTTTGAGGATAAAAATTATGTTTATTTTATTTTCAATCAGAAAGAGAAACAACCTGTCAATAACCGCACACTGATTGCACGTCTGTGCAAAGATGATGCCCACTATTATTCCTACTTTGAAATGGACTTGGGTTGCAAAGATGATGATGGTGCCTATGACCACTGTCATTCTGCTTTCATCACTACCCCAGGAAAAGAGCTGGCTGACAGCATGGCTCAACAAAGACAACCTGTGGATACTCCCTCAGATGACAAAGTTCTTCTTGCACTCTTCAGCAAAGTAAACAAAGATGACGGCTCTCTGAAGTCCGCCTTGTGTGTGTTTTCCTTGCGGCAAATCAATGAAAAGATTGAAAAAAACCGAAATGATTGCTACACTAAAAAGAATACCAGCTCATTTTACAAACTTTTTGCAGCAGAAAACCCGTGTGCATTACATGGACTGGTAATATGAGTAATATCAATATTAGTTTTAGAATCTGTGTTAGAGTTACTGAAAAATATACAACTACATGTTTTGGTGTGACTTTGAGCTAAGATCAGATGACTGAAAACTCAATAGCTGGACTTACTGTAGGAATGGAATGTGGTTGGGGGGCTGTGGAACAGGTCAAGCAAGAAGTGGCAATATAGTCTAAATTTTGAGTCTTTTAAAAAGGATTTGATGTTTTCTGAAAGATGAATATGGCTTTCCTAAATGCACTTCTTTTAAAGGTTTCCTTCTGGTATGGAAGTTACTGAGTCAAGTGCAAGGATTTGTTACACCCATGGTCAGCTTCTGGATGATCACTATAGACAATTCTGGTTTCAGTTAATGTATTTATAGTACTTTTAAATGGTATTAAGAATATTTTAAATTATACTGTAATTTAATGTTGTTTTTCACTTGTATTATTTTCAAATTACTGAAATACCCAGATTTCTTATATTCAGGTGGTGTTCATATTTTGCTGTGGCTCAAAATACTTCCATAGCATGATAGCCATCTTCTTTTTATGGCCTGTCATTATCTTGGCTGTAAAGGTTTTGGAGGGTACTGTTACACCCCTCCAGATACTGTTCTTCAATTTATGACTGTCAGTTTTCAGCATCTCTGTTGGCTTTATGATGGTTTTGCCCACATCACTCTGTTCCCAAGCCCCACTTGTGCATGCCATTCATTACTGCAGCCAACCCTAAACTAGGTTGAGAAATTAAGTCATTTTAAAAATAACTCAGCAAGCTTTTAGGAGGATATCTTAATTCCCCAGCTTGACCAAGGTACACACTTTCATAAGCAGCTGTTTGAGCACAACTTGAGAAGTGGTGTGCTGTAGTCCAGAGGGAGGAGTGAACAGCTGAAGAGATGGGGCATGGGAATACGTTTTGTTGGTATCGACCCATAATCCTTCATCTTGTGAGACTACAACCATCTCCCACACAATAGGTCACTACTGATAATAGAAGCTAAAAAAACACTTTTTGCTTCAAACCACCGGTGTTACTCTCTGCAGTACCCTGCATATGGGGTGAGCATCAAACATAGAAATCCTGAATGTGACAAGTGGAGTGGCCATGGCTTCTCACAAAAGGTGTGGATTTCAGATCAGAAAGACAGTTTTGTTACCAAATATAGCAGGAAAGGCAAAGTGTGAATGAACTTCCTTCTGGTGGCACTCTCTGCAGCTCAGTATTAAAGCGTAGCGAAGAGGGAATGTGTTGAAGTTCATGAGAAGGTTGCCAGGGGGTTGCTTTTCTATGGATAGCAGCAAATTAAGAAACAAAATAGCAATCTTTAACACAAAATTGGTTAACGTGATCTCCATGACATGTTCATTTTAACTGAACAAACTGGTTATTTTTTAAACTGTGCTGCTATAATGAGATAGAAACAAAAAGTTTTCTCTCCCCGTACCTCCTGGAAAGTGAAAGCATTGAAGCAGTTTGCAATTAGCAGGCTGCTCTCTGATTGCTGCCTGTTGGCTGGGGGAAAATGGCCAGACAATCCGTTTCTTTCTTTGTACTCTTCAATGTCTGAAGTGTATTATACTTTCTGGTAATAGGGCTGCACTTCATTCTGAGCTAGGAATTAGTGATCTGAATGTTTAACATCACTCTGTGTTGCTATTCTCTATTAGAATGCAAGCAAAAATTTCCCCTGTGGCTCCGAACACTTGCCATACCTCTTGGGAAGTTGGAATGGTGTTATAGAGAAGCCAGTACTACAAAAAGAAGGGATGAATCTCACGGCTGTCACTGTGGCTGTGGAGAACGGGCATACCGTGGCCTTTCTGGGAACTTCAGATGGTAAAATTCTTAAGGTAACAAACTGGACTTAAAAGACTGGAGGTATTTAAAAGGTTGTGAACTGTAGTGATAGCATATGGCTACTCTAGAAGTAAACAGGATTTATAAGATCATCTACCAAGAATAAATTCTCTTGGAGCTTGGTATTCTTAATCGCAGAGAAAAACCATATTATTGCTGATGTACCTCAGCTATCCGATACACAGACTGAATTAGCATTGCTTGAATGACACTTTTCCCAAAGGATTACATACATACTGAGAGCTTTATACAAACAGCCTTTGGTAATCTAACAGCTGCTCTAGCCTTATCTCTATTCAAGCCCGTACTAGTTTAAGAGCAACTTTTCATTTTGTCTTTCTGGCCTTTCAGTGAATAGAGGTGGCAATACAAAGCCCAGGCTGAAGCTCTGATAAATTCTGTTTGTGTGGTGCTCAAGATTTGACATGTTTGTAGTGTTAAAATGTCAAGACTGCAACACCAAACACCTTCTTTTGCTTGAAGGAGAGTGATGGCCATGTCCAACCAAAAACCTAGCACTGCCGAGTCCCACCAAACAATGTCAGAAGTATTCAGAAGGCATGTGGGTGTGGTGCTTAGAGACATGGTTTAGTGGTGAACATGGTGGTGCTAGGTTAGTGATTGGACTCGACGATCTTAGAGAGCTTTTCCAACCTTAGTGATTCTATGATTCTATGTCCCTAAGTGCCACATCTAAAAATCTTTTAAATATCTCCAGGGATGGTGACTTAACCAGTTCCCTGGGCAACCTGTTTCAATGCTTGATAAACCTTTCTATGAAGAAATATTTCATAATATCCAATCTGAACCTCCCCTAGCATAACTCAAGGCCATTTCCTCCTTCTCTGTTGCTTGCTAATTGTGAGAAGAGACCAACCCCCACCTCACTACAACCTCCTTTCAGGCAGTTGAAGAGAGCAATAAGGTCTCCCCTCAGGCTGTTTTTCTCCAGACTGAAAACCTCAGCTCCCTCAGCTGCTCCTCATAAGACTTGTACTCTTTACCCTTTACCAGCTTCCTTGCCCTTCTCTGGACATGCTGCAGCACCTCAATGTCTGTCTTGTAGTGAGGGGCCCAAAACGTGACACGGTACTCAAGGTGCAGCCTCACCAGTGCTGAGTACAGGGGTACAATCACTTCCTTAGTCCTGCTGACCACACTATTTCTGGTATAAACCAGGATGCCATTGGCCTTCCTGGCCACCTGGGCACACTGCTGGTTCATGGTCAGCCGTTTACCAGCACCCCCAGCTTCTTTTCTGCTAGGCAGTTTTCCAGACGCTCTATCCCAAGCTTGTAGCTTTCCATGGGGTTGTTGTGACCCATGTGCAGGATCCAGCACTTCACCTTGTTGAATCTGCTACAACTGGCCTTGGCCCATCAATCCAGTCTGTCCAGATCCCTCTGTAGAGCCTTCCTACCCTGCTGCAGATCAACATTCCAACTCAGCTTGGTGTCACCTGCAAACTGACTGAAGGCGCACTCAATTCCCTCAGCCAGATCATTAATAAAAACATTAAACAGGACTGGCCCAATACTGAGTCCTGGGGAACATCACTAGTGACCAACTGCCAGCTGGATTTTACTCCATTCACCACCATCTCTGGATAGCCCAACCATCCAGACAGTTTTTTACCCAGCGAACAGTGCATCTGTACAAACCATGAGCAGCCAGTTTCTCCAGGAGAATGCTGTGGGAAACAGTGTCAAAGGCTTTAGTGAAGTGTACGTAGACAACATTCACAGCCCTTTACTCATCCACTAAGTGAGTCACATGAGGAGATCAGGTTGGTGAAGCCAGACCTACCTTTCATAGACTCATTATGGCTGGACCTGATCCCCTTGTAGCCTTGTATATGCCACATGATGGCACTCAAAATGACCTGCTCTGTGACCTTGCCTGGTACCGAGATCAAGCTGACAGGCCCGTAGTTCCCTGGATCCTCTTTCTGACCCTTCTTGTGGATGGGCATCACATTTCCCAACCTCCAGTCAAATGGGACCTCCCCAGTTAGCTGGTACTGCTGGTAAATGATGGAAAATGGCTCAGGGAGCTCTTCTGCCAGCTCCCTCAGTACACAGAGGCTTCTGGTGTGTAAAAGTGGTGCAGCAGGTCACTGATCAATTCCCCTTGAATTTTCGGTGCTTCATTCCACTCCCCATCCTTGTCTTTCAACTCAGGGAGTTGGGTACCCTTAGAACAACTGGTCTTAAAGACTGAGGCAAAGGAGGCATTAAGTACCTCTACCATCTTGTCATTTTTTTTCCTCTGTGTTGCCCCCCACAACCGACAATGTATGGAAATTCTGCTTAGTCCTGCTTTTGTTGTTAGTGTGGTTTCAGAAATATTTTTATTGTCTTTTACTGCAGTAGCCAGATATAATATTTGGGTGAAAAGAAGCAACATTAACCACCTTTCTTTCTTCCATGAAATAGGTGTTCCTGTCATCCACTGCAACTGAGTACAGCTCTCTTGCTATTGAACTAAATAAACCCATAAAGAAGGACCTGGTCCTTGACCAAACCCAAGAAAATCTGTACGTGATGACCACAGACAAGGTAATGTGTCCTGCTTGCATTAAGGACCAGGCCTACTTTCACTTTCTCTGTAGCTTGACCCGAGATTTATACATTTCTGTGTTGTTCCTGGAAGTCACCCTATTTAGTGGGACTCCCCCTACTCTGTGTGTGTAAAGACCCTTCTCAACGCTAAGCTGATGGACTTGTTTATTGTGACTTGGAGAATTGTCATATCTGTGATGCTTAGTGATTGGGAATGGGAAGTGAGTTCACCTCTGAAGCTCTCATACAGGATCTGTGAGAAGGACGAAGTGGACATGATTGGCACCAGAAAGCCTCGGGGCCAGGCAGCCCTAGAGCTCAGTGTGGTGTGTGTGGAGCACTGGTGGATGCTCTAGCTGCCATCAGTTCTTTCAAAGAGTACTTCAGGATTCTGGTGGCTCACATACTAGCACTGACACATCTGTAAAGCCACCAGGAGTTTTTGTGGGTCTTACTGTCAAAAACTAAGAAGCAATGGAGATAATTATGTATTTGGGAAACACTTTTGTTTAAGCTTCTGCTTGACTGTAGCGGGAAAAGTCCAATTTTTTAGGAAAGGCACGGGCAATCTCTTTTAGGTTCCCCTTCTTTGTGCTGTCAGGTGAGGGCACAGTGGAGATTTGTAAAGAAAGGGAGAAAAAAAACAAGTAGGAGATGAGAGGGATGCCAGATTTTTCCTTCACCTCCAGCTGTAACCCTCTTCTGACACTTTTCTTTGTGGAGGCTGGAGCTGCTGGTGTCAAACGCTTGGTTCAGCAGCTCTCTGGTACAAGGTGGGTAACAGGCTGTGACCATCTGCAGCCCTGACAGTGACATGGAATGCAACATGGGAGGTGCTCTGCAGCAGTAACACACAGAGAATGGAGGGGGTGGAAGGGGGGCTATGAAAGGAGAGTATTTGGAAAAACAATAAAAGAAGAATATTTTCTGACTGTTTTATAAAAGGATTGATATAAATTTGTGCTGCAAGAATGTTATAGTCTAGCTGAAGGTTTTCAGGCTAGAAACCATGTTGGAAAAAATGCCAGATAAACGACTGATAAAGCATTTAATAATATGGTAGTGTGAGACAGGTTTTCCTTTTCTTCTTTTCTCTTTTCTTTTCTTTTCTTTTCTTTTCTTTTCTTTTCTTTTCTTTTCTTTTTTCTTTTCTTTTCTTTTTTCTTTTCTTTTTTTCCTCTCCAACCCTCTCCTCTCCAACCCTCTCTTCTCCTCTCTTCTCCTCTCTGACCCTCTCCTCTCTAACCCTATCCAACCCTCTCCTCTCCGACCCTCTCTGTCTCCCTCTCCCTCTCCCCCTCCCTCTCCCCCTTCCTCTCCTCTCCTTTTCTCCAGTAGTCGATACTTCTCATTTGGATTCTGTTCAGATTTGGAACAGAACTCCAAACTTCAACATTGTCCACGAAACTCTGGGTGGCCTGGCACCACATATGACAAGCTGGCATGTTATGTAAAAGCCCTGAGGCCCTTATGAGGCTACAGCATGTCCTGCTGAGTAACGTAAGGGATATCAGCAATCTTGAAGGAAGATAAGTTTTCTGGTGGCAGTCACCTTGAAATAGTAGAATTTAAAAGGCCAAGACAATTTTTTTTCAGAGGAAACCTGCATAAAAATAATTCCATCTCTACAAAACATTTAAATTTAGAAAGCAGCAAATTTATGCCAAAGAAAGGATTTCATTTTAATCTTTTCCAAGTAGCTCTCGTAGACACTGCTGTTTCTGAATAATATGAATAATAGTTTTCTTTTACAAAACCTATTTAGCTTAAATATGAATAGCTAAAGTTGGGAGCTCTGTAATGGCATTACATTACTGTCATCTCCAGGAGTTAATTATGATGAGCAGTCCCACCCACTTTTAGAAGCAGATAGACAGGAGGAGAATAGAGGCCTTCAGAGCTGGGAGAAACGAGGCGACGTAAGCAAGGGGAGAAGAATAAAAGCTGAAACATGCACTTCTGGGTTAAGTATGGCTGTGAGTTCTAGGAATAGAGATATCAGAACTCTGCTTTGTAAGTTTAAGTGGTTTAGAGTTATTTAAAATAAGGTAAACAATAAAGAGCAGCTAGCTGCGCTGATAGGTGTGCACGCTGCTGAGCTACCTGGCAGATGCAGCCTGCCTCAGCATTTGGAAATTAATTGCTTGGGTTCTGTTAGCACTTGAGCAAAGCAAAAGTGGTGATATGGTAGGCGATAAGAGAAATACAGACAAGAGAAATACAGGCAAGAATGATAGGAGTTAAGTGCCATAGTGAGAATCAAGCACTTCCTTTCCTGTTTCACTTTTCCTCCCTCTTCTTCTCTTAGCTTCTGCTGTGGTGTCAATAGCAGTGGGTGGCTTGGAGGAAATGCTTTCAAAAGTTGGTCTCCTCTGCTCCCACAGCTTGGACAGAGAGCAGGAGAAACCCCTTGCAGCTTCTTGGGGGACTTGGAAAGGAGCTTAGCACCCCTGCAGTGCTCATGCTGATTCATTACAAGTGTACCTCACTGGTAGGATCCCAGATTCCTTACGGTGTGTACCATACCATGAGGAAAGCAGAAGACTGTGCCAGTCACTTGCCATGATCACTAGCTTGTTCACTTGTTTTAGTTTTTAACACTCTTTAATTTAGAGTGCCAACTAGAAAATCTCTAAAATTAGTTTATTTGCATTTTGAAACTATCTGTAAACAGAGCTGCTTTTTTGGTTTGGGTTTTGTTTTTTTTTTTTAATCATTAAGGTCACATAAAACTTGCAAAGACAGCAGTCTCTAGGGCTTGTTTATGCCTGCCAGAATTATGAAATAAATACTTTGTCATAAAAAAAACCCCACTCACTGGATATTCAATTACTCATGGGTACCAGTTAGTGAAACAGAGTGCCAGTAACTCAGCTCCAGTTAGCTAAAAAGAACAGAATGCTGAAAAGGCAAACACCTGTATTAATAAATGCAATCAAACTGCACAATATTGGCATTTTCCCTAAGTGAGTCATTTTCCTTAACTCTCCAAATGTGAGGAAAAGGCCAAACTCAGGCTAGTAAAGTAGCTTTATAATTGCCAGTTGTTTTAAATGAGATGATAAGAAAGCCCACATCTCAGAGTTACTGTTCCTAGACTTTTTGAGCTCTTTAGAAGTAAAACATAACCATCAACAGGAAGATGTATGTCCCATTCTTCTCTTGCATCATTTCAGCAGCATAGCGAAAAGGAATGGTTGTTTGCTGGCTCCTCTTTCTGTGACAAAGTTGTTTATTCTCAGCACCAAAGGAAATCAAAACCAGAAGCTAAATACTTACTGGGGGAATGAGACATGAGAATTGATGATGTTCTTTTCCCTGCTGCTTCCTGTCATAATTATTTCCATTTTATTTTGTGAATGTATTCCATGGTGGAGTGTTATGCATGGAGAAGTGAAGTAACCCAAAGCGCCCTGGTTCTCTCATGCTTGCAGACTTTCTGAAATGCCTTCTGGCTAAAAGTGCATTTCCAAACAATTTCATATCTGTGCTAGTGATATGGAGGGGAGAATATTCTGTTAAAACAATTATCTAGTCAGTTCCAAGTTAGCCTTTTGAAAGTATCTGTCCTGCAGTAGCTGTTTCTTGAATTCAGAGCATTGTTGACGCAGTTTCTGTCCTGAGATGACTGATGTAATGCAGATTTCCAGAAGTAACATAACTGGAGGAACTGAAAAGCTCAATTTTTGTAAGACTTGCTCATGATTCTTGATTATAACAATGTCCTACATCACTTTGAAGACCGATTAAATAATATTGGAGTGAGAAAAAAATCAAGAAAAAGTGTGGGAATTTGGACTTTGTTAAGGGGGAAAAAACAGACTCTGGTTTTATACATATTTTGTTAAGAACAGGCTGAGCTCTGATGATAATAATACAGGGTCAAGCCGTCTGCTGCCACAGGCAATGGCGCTGTACAGCTCTGTGCACAAACATTTCTGTCGTGTTGTGCCTTCTTCAGATGTTATGGTTTGCCTTGCTTTTGGTTCTCCAGGTGTATCGGTTACCTGTGCAGGACTGCCACAAACATTCGGACTGTGAGAAGTGTGCCCAAGCGAGGGATCCATACTGTGGCTGGTGTGTGAGAGAGGGCAGGTGAGTGCTGCTGGTGTTTGCTCAGGTGCAGGCGGTGGAATAGCTCAAGTTTTGACATGTGCTATGGGTTACTGCTCGACGTAGTGATCTCAGCATTTTGTACTCAGCCTAACACTCCGGATAGTGATTTAATTTTATTCACAAAGACATTAATATCAGTATTCTATGCACACAAAAAAAGTCCCCGTTTACTTATGCAGATTTGATTAGTTTTGGAAAATATATACTTTTCTGCTGATGCTGAGAATGATTATATGTTTTCTAACTGTATATTTTATCTGTCTTTGAACTGTACAGTCAAATGTTCTTCCAGAAAATAAAAAAATGCTCCCTATTTCAAACTCAGAAAATATAGCATGTATTTTAAGTAGAGCAGTAAAGTGTAAAAAAGAACACAAATGGAAAAAACTGTTCCATGTCTAAAATAAAGTGTGTAGCTGAAATGCTGATTTTATATAAACTTCATCTATCAAGACATGAGGCTGCAGGGGACCCTTACCTACCTGTAGGAGAGCAGAAAGTGGTATTTGGCTGACTATCTGCAGAGGTTCACTGAATGAATATTCAAACACATGTAAACTAGGACAGCACTGAACTGCTCTGTAATGTCTTTTCTTTGCACTCTGCAAAATCCCTCTCGGAATGCCGAGAGGGAAGAGCAGTGGTCCTGCAGTTCTCTTTTTGACTAAGTTAATTAACCCCTTGGCATGAGTGGTTGGGAATTCGTGATTCTAACTTCTTGCTGTTGGAACAAAGGGGATGTTTAATTATAATATGCAGATGAATTTCAGCCTTCTACCTTCCTGCCTGAAAATGTGAACTATTGCGTTAGGTTACCTATCAACCTGATGTAGCATAATATGGAGCACTGCAGAGAAACTTATGCAGTGTGTGCAAGTTTGTGTAATATACTGTAACTCCTCCAGCCTGGGTTTCAGTTGCTGTGGATGAAACCCAAGGATCTGGAATATAACCTCAAACTCCTCCTGGGCTGCTGGGAGTTGAAGGTTGTGTCATATATCATAAAAAAGGCAATTTTCTCTAGATTTCCCTTCAGATTTTTTATATGACCACTGACCTCAATATTTCAAAATATTAATGGTTTCTGAGAAGAGGCAAACATGAATTTTCACATTTGCTAGTATTTATTTTCTGTGGGGAGAAAAAAATGTTTCATTTCTAAGTTTAAAATCTGTCTCATGCTCATACACAGCACTTAGTATTGTGTTTGGGGATATGTTATGTAAATGTAGACTCTGTATGTAAATTATTTGTTTAAAGGAGGTTTGACAGAGCTGTGCAACAACTGCACAGTGTTAAAGCCCCTGATGATTTACTATTCTGCTGCAGCAACCAGAGGTTCCACAGCATTTGCTCCTAAACTTTGCACAGAATGGAAAGAATATGCATGAGACTGTCCCCACACACACTTCAACAAGCTTCTGTAGCCACATATGCAGCCTCTATACTGCAGCATCTCTTCTTCCTGTACTTGAGCTGGGAAAATCTCCCAGTGTTTTTGGTGAGGCTGCACAGTCACTCTTGTCTTCCTGTAATTCTAACAGTGCCTTGGCAGGGAGAGGCCTTAAATAGTGGCAGGAGGTAATGAAAACATGCACTGTGAAAGTAACATTTCTAGAGCTGTTTCATAACTCTCCACAAGCTTGAGTATCTCCAGCAATACTCCTCTGTTTCATCTTATGCTCATGAGTGTTGGGTCTTATCACTGACAACATACAGAAGTCTGCCATTTGACTTGCAGAAAAAACAGGCTGTGCCCATTCCTTCAGGATATTGTTATATATTACAATGAAGGTTATTCAGCTTCATTTCAGATGATCAGGCAATGGTTCCTGTGCTAAATATTACTTCCTCTTTATGGATTTGGGTTGTCTAATTCCAGGTGGTGTCCAAAATAGTACAGGCACTTGCTTTTGACACCTCAAACCATCAATAGTTATTACACCACTTGTTCTGTTAAAAATTCTTTAATAGCAACTCCACTAGTCAATACTAAAGAAAATTTTTTGTCAGAGTCCAGCTATAATATTGCTTTGCTTTGGTTTTTATTTCTTTTTTTCAGGTGCACAAAGAAGGCAGACTGTGGAACATCTGATAAGGAGAATCACTGGCTGTGGAGTCCAAGTGGCACATGTGTGACTATCATTAGTGCAGACCCTCTAAATATGAGTCGCAGAGCCCCTGCTAAGGTATTACAGGAAAATGCTTTTCTTATATACTCTTAAAGCACATTGATGTGACTACCAGGAAGATGAATATCTGCATTTCTTTATGCACAGTGAAGACCAGGAGTAGGATAGTGTTTTCGATATCTCAGTCTCTGGCATTTCTCACAGTGCTCTTTCTTGCCTGCTGTTCTTGCAGGTTGCAGTTTACATTTTCTTCTAAGAAATTTTTGAATTTGACCTGTAAACCGAAGTGATGCACTAGCATGGATGATAAAGCACTTACATTTGTCTGAATATTATGGAAGTGTTGCACAGTGTTGTATAACCCATAAAAAATAATTGGTAGGGCAGATTTCATGCTGCCCTTTCAGCTTACTTGAGCATAAACTTAAGTAAGCAATGAAACCATAAGCTGTTGCTTTAAAATCAGCAGTAGATTTGCCTACGCAGTGGAGTCTGACTGGGTACATGGAGAAGGTAAATTCAGCATGCAAAACGACTCATGCAAAAAACTGAGTTTTTGGAGTGTGACCAGGGTGTTAAAACTTTCTCTAATTTGAAATGGAGCATACCAGTGCAGACTGAGGCCTTCCCAGGGATACTCAGCAAGTAAAATCAGTAAAGGGCTTTTAATTCCTCTTAATCAGAAATAAAGAAACTGTCTGCCAAGTCACTTTAATTCCATTTCTAAATGATGTAAATAGCATTGTGTTAAGGCCATTTCTATGTTGAATAAGGACGTTAGTAGAGTGTAACTGGTTTCTACTGGCAATAAGAAATGGAAAAAGTTAAACTGTATAATGAACACACCTGAAACATTAAGTCAAGGACAGCATCCAGAATTTCATTTTAGTTGTTTCCTCTTTCCTTGTTAAGTTTTCCTATCTTATTTTGCTTTTAGTTCCTCACATACACTCTCCTGGAGGAGGTTAACATCTCACCATCACTCAGAAATCCTTTTTATCAGTAGTGATAGATTTCAATAGATTTTTTGCAGTTACATTGAGTGTTGAGGAAGCCATGTTTCTGTTCATCCCTTTCGAACTCCAGCATTTCTGGTCTATCCAGCTTTGTTCCATTATTCTCTAGTAACACAGAAGGTTAATGTAATTTTAATTAAGTTTGTCAGGATTTAAGAGTTAACCACTCTGCTTAGTGTTGCTAAACTGGATGCTGAGGACAAGAATAAAAGGCTTTAGGTGTGTCTGTACAGACATTTTTGTTCTGATCTAATGGATTGACAGGACAAGAGATTTTTGTATCAGTATAATTCAGCAGAGACCCAGCCTGGAAAAACTGGTAGAGATACAAGAAGAAAAGATTACCAGATGGGAAGAAATAAAAATTGAAAAGGAGAACCATCTTCTGTAATGCTAGCTAAAATATCACCACTGAACAAACAAAAAAAAACCAAAACAAAACAACAACAACAAAAGCAGTTGAAATACTGTGATTATAAACCTTACCAGCTCTTGAATCATTTCTTCCAAACATTTTACCCTTTTTAAATTGTTTCCAGGTGGAACTGACTGTAAGTCCATTGCCAATTTTGACTGCAAGTGACAATGTTTGCTGTACATTTGGGGGAACAACACGTTCTGCTCAGTTGAAAGAAGGGGTTATTATCTGTGATCCACCTGATATAATTCCTCCAACACCAAAACATCAAGGTAAAGAAATACTGCTACCCTCCATAGATAACAAGAGAAAAGAACATAGTCTGGTGTTTCTAATGTGATGCTCTTATATGAGATGCATACAAGCTGGGTTTTTTTCCTCTTCCAGTCCCTTTCCCCAAATAGTCTGTTACTGAACTGTCCATTTGCTCAAACTTTTTGCATTGATGTATTCATAAGCTATAGCATTCCCAGTGTTTCTGCTAGGAACCTGAAACGGTAGCTTGGTAGACACATAGACATGGAGCCTGAGAGGTGCTGTTGTGTGTCCCAAACAAACAAAACCCAGATACTCTAATCAGAGTTGCAGCGTCAGAAGAGATGCATATGTGCTTCAACTGTGAGCTGTTCATGCCTGATGTCTCAGTTTTGCTCTAGTCAATAGTACTTCAGTGGCTTGTTTTCTAGTCACAAGGCTGTCCTTTCTATCATAAAGCCTTCTGCCTATTCTACTGTGTGTCCTCCAACCTCTGCAAGAGTAAGCCCAGTGGAAAAATACTTGATCATATAATTAAAGACTGCATCGTTGTTCTGAACCACTGATTACAGGCTTAAGATCTGTTGCCAGCTATAATTTATTTCCTAGATAGTGCTTTGTTGGTGCTTTAATTCATACATCTTGATGTATAAACACATGGACTGAAACTGGTTACACAGCACTGTTTATTATGTATCAAGTTTTAAAAACTGAAAAGAAATAACAAACAAAAACAGGTGCTCTTACAACTTGCAGACATACCCCTGAGGATAAATCTTTTATATCTATCAAAGCAGTCATGAACTATCAGAGCGGTACTTGAAAGCACTTTTTAAGATAAGTTTCAATTCTCTTAAGGCTGAAAGAGGTTAAAATCCAGTTGCAGTTGCAGGGAAAATAATTGTATTAAAATCTTATTGTTGAGTTTTACACTAGCTGGGGCATGTCACAGTGCTCTGTTATTTAGGGCCAACTCACATTCCCTAAATATTTTGTAAAGCGGGACATAAAGTAATGGGGTTGATAAACATGACATCTCAGAGTTGTCCAGCATAAAATATGAGACTAGAAGCCTGTCAGAGAAGGCATTAGAGTAAGCAAGTCACCTAGAAATAATATGTCCCTCTAAGTTGGTTGCACAGGGATCCATCTGAAAGGATATTCAAAAGTAATATAAGGATGCTCAGAAGCTCAGCAGACACCAGCAGAAGGTAGGTAGCTACAAACACAGGCAGTGGTTCACAGAACCACAGAGTAGTTAGGACTGGAAGAGACCTATGGAGATCACCTAGTCCATCCCTTCTGATAAAACAAGTTCACCTAGAGCAGGTTACACTGGATCATGTCCAAGCAGGTTTTGAATATCTCCAGAGAAGGAGACTTCACAACCTCTCTGGGCAGCCTGTTCCAGTACTCTGTCACCCTCAAAGTAAAGATATTTTTCCTCATATCCAGAGGAACTCTCCTGTGTCTCAGTTTTTGGCCATTACTCCTTGTTCTATCTGAACAGAGTCTACCACCATCCTCTTGATACCTGCCCTTAAGATATTTGTATGCATGATGTTTGTATGTTCCTTGCAGCATGTGACAAAAAGTCCAGAGCCATCCAGTTACTCTTAAGAAACCCTACTGATATTGGAAAAGTCTGGGCTGCTTTAGTTGTGGTTGGTTCCAAAAGGAATAGGACGTTTCTAGGAAGGATGCTTTTTCACCACCCTATTGTAAGGAAATCCCCTGGCATTCCTTTGAGTCTGAAATATTCAAGGGGACCCAGTGCAGGCAAAAGTAACTTCCAGCCAAGCAGTTGATGGTCTTCTAAGAACCTGTTCCAGAAAGCAGAGTTTGAAATTGCTCAATAGCTTGTGAAATAGCTTGTCATAAGGGCTTAATGATTTCTGAAAAAGGTATTTCAAAAAGTTTCACTGAGGAAAGCACAACAGATGAGAAGTACATTTGCGGAGAAATCATGTACGGCAAACTGAAGCTCACAAGTGCCTGTGCTAACTTACGGTTGCAAGCACTGTTGGGCATTAATCACAAAGATCACTTGCTTTAATTCACATGACAACAGTTTTAATTCAAAAATGAAAGAACTAATTTTACACACAGACATATTCATATTTAAGAAAATTTTTTATTTAAAATGACTGTTCCTGTGCCAGCTTTCATCTGTGTTCAATTATCTCCTTACTCAATTTTCCATGTTCTTCTAGGTTCTTTAAAATTCTAAGACAAAACAGAGCTTATAGTTGTGAGATACAGAGTCAATAGGATAGTTAAATATTTGCTTATGTCCTGTAAAATGATAAAAGTGTTATCATTGTATCATTCAGCTCAAGAGCTGAAGAATTCAACAACCACTTGGATAATTTTTTTTTTCTTTTGTGACAGATCATGTTTCAGTTCCACTTCAGTTAACCTTTGAAGAGAACAAGATATTTTTTGCATCACATACTTACCCTTTTTATGACTGTGAAGAAGCAATGAATCTTATTGAAAATCAGCCGTAAGTATTTCAGCTTCTTAAGTGTTTGCATTCTGTAGCTTTGTGTGTGAGGTAACTGACAGCTGAGTTACTCAATCATTTCATAATTAAGCCTTTGGCACTCTCAAAGATTGCCAGTGTCCCAATCCTTTTTCTTACCTTTAAAGGCAGTTTAAAAATGGTTGAATGGCACCAGATGAGCTAGCAACACAAGGTGTGGAATAGAAATATTCATGGCACACATAATTAAAGGCCAGTTCATTGGATTACCATTTCTGTAGCTGCTGATGTATCTACAGGTGGATATCTGGATATGTGGATATCTGCTTGCCTACTGGTTCCCTGAAATGATAGATTGGTGCTTTAGGTTGTGGTGCTTTCAAGTAGGACAGTCAATGCTGACTCTGCCCTCAGCATCTGCCCTGCTTGAGATGTTACTGCCCCATGGCAGGCACAGCCAGCCCAAAATCTTTATTCAGCTTTATGTATGAAGGTTGATCAAAATAATTTCCAGTCCTCTCAGGCTTGATCTCAATGTCTGTGCAAGATACTGTGGTTTTCTGATCCTTGCTCAAATATTTAATGGCTAAAATAGCTTTTTGGATTTCTTGAACTGTTCTTATTATAAAGTTTTCAGCTTAACATAGTAAGGATGTTATAACAGACTGATCTACTATCCATGAATAAATATGGAATTTCATTTACTTTTTCTGTCAGTGGGGGGAAAAGCCTGACAGTTTGTCATGACTACCGTGTTATATTTGTAGATGCTATTCCTGTGCAAGCAATAGATGGAATTGCCAGTGGGACTGGAAAAGACATATCTGTGAAGAGTCCTCTTCAATACAGGATGTGATTAAACAAAATATGGTAATGTTTAAAAATAAGGTTATTAGGTTTTTATTAGAACACTTCAGTGTTTTGTTTGCTTTATATCTCGTATCAGTTGGTTGAATTAGGGATTTAAAAATGATCCTAAAGTTAGCTCCAGAAGTGTAAGGTGGTTTTTTTTTTAGTGACAGTGCAGGGGTGGGAATTCAGGGTGTGATTGAGGAGGGGCAGTGAGACTGAATAACTCCTGAAAGGATATTTCTGTTCCTTTTACTATTTTGCTTCAATGGGAGGAACATGATTTCAAGGCAGGGAAAGATAATCACCCACAGCTTTGACATATGCTGCAGTCATTTTTAGCATGTCTAATTTGAAAGGGTGTAATCAAATCTGTCACTGTATTTTAAGCATGAAGTTCTTCAGAACAAGCATTCTATTGTCCGAAGGCTGTTGGAGCTTATTGTGATAAGATTTTTTGGTTGTAATAATATATAAAATGTTTCTCTCTCCAGGAAGAAGAATGCCCACAGTTTCTAAACCCTGACCCTCCAATAATACCTATGGAGTACCAAACAACTGTGTATTTTGAGGGAAAGCATCTAGATTATTATCAGGTAAGCAGATTAATTCAAAACTAGCTGTCATTTGAATGCAAGTTAAACTGCATCCACACCCCTAAACTAAAGCATTAATGTGCCTTGGAGATCCTACTCGTACTTGTTTTTAAAGAAAGAAAAGAGCTACACATTCAAGTTCGATGCAGTGTTGGTTGCTGTAGTAGAGTCATCACCAAGAGAGAATCATAGCTGGAGAAAAATATTTTAACTACTAAAATTGGAGGGGAGACTTTAAGACCTAATGAAACACTGGACGATTTTTTTTCATCTAATGAAATGAGAGGTGATGTAGAAATTGTGAATGTTTCATATCTTTTTTTCTAATTAAATACTTGCTGGGTTTTGTTGTTGTTGTGCTAAATTCAGTTTTCACCTTTCAAACACAAAAATGCACTCAGAAATTAAATTTTTCTTAGCTTGGATAAAATAATCTTTTGCTTTTGTGTGTGTGTGACCATCAAACCAGCAGATCAGGCATTTTTTCAACCATAGCAAAGGCTTCTCTTTCTCTATACTTGCTTCCAGAAAATAAATTACAAATCTTCTGAGAAGTCAGAGTTTGACCTCAAGCTTTTAATTGTTTTGTAACCTAGACAATGCATAAAATGTTATTGTTAGTTGGACAAAAATGAAGCCTAAAAATCATTTTTAGGTAATAGCTCAAGTATTTTATTATTTCTATTCTTTGTTTCTGTGTTGTCTTTGTGTAAATTGATGATAGATACACTGGGGAGGAGTGCATCGATTTCTTTAGCTAGTGGCCATCTATCAAGGGAAAGAAGGCTCTTTTTTTTGAGGTTTTTTTTTCCTTTTCCAAATTGAAGTACTCTATAGCTTATAAATCCCTTCTATCACCTCTGCTATATCTGCCAAGGGATGGAAAAGGGTCAACAGGTCTGAAGAGCAGCGATGTAAGAAGGGTATTCAGAGAAGGGTAAAAAGCAACCCGTAAGCACTGTAATCATAAGAGGACCATGCTGAGTATCACTACGATAGACATATATGAAGACCTTGCTATATAAACATATGCTCAAAGATAAACATTTTTGTTTGAAGACCTTAAAATATATACAGATGATTAAAAGAAATTGGGTGAATTTGGTCTGTTCTCCAAGGTGCTAGGACTGGTTCCTGCTAGGATGTCTGACTGTGTGCAACATGTGGCACACAACACTTCTCTTATGGGCCACAGCTCTCTCTGCTAAAAATTGAAGAGTATTCCAGAGTTTAAACTCATATTTCTTTTGTTTAACACTGCGAAGAGCTGTTTCTCTGCACAAGAGGAAAATCTTTTCCTGCTTCCTGGAAATAAGTGGAAAAGCCACTCTCAAGAATAAATTCAGGGTAGATGCATAATTTAGATGTACTGAATTTGGCTTCTAGTGGACCCTCTTCCTCCAAAAAGGAGAAGCAGCAGCAGGAATCCAAAAAGTCCTTTATCTAGTTTATCATTCTGTAATTAGGCACTTTAATCTTTCTGAACTACTAGTAGCAAAAAGCCAATGGAAAAAACCTGTTGAGTTTTTTTTTTTTTTATTCAGTGAGATATCAATTACATTTAACAAAGGCAGAGACACATCCTATGGATTGAGTGCTTTATCATGGGTAGCAATGTTTAACAATTTGCCTACAGAACAGACCTAGTATGTATTTATCAACTTGGAACTGGGAAGGCTTACAGGGATTTCAAGTCTCTCTAAGTCAAGGTGAATACATAGGCCCAAAGCTGGAAAGATGTTGGAGAGCAATGAGTGTCAAATGATGTCAGAGTAATTTTTCTTGGGTAAGAGCCATATGGGAATGTCATGTCTGTCATGGGATCAGCTCCATATATCCTGGTACAGATGTGAATTTTTAAGCCAAAACAATATAATGCCTTCAGTGCCAGGGCTGGAATAGGCACACACAGTTACTACAGCTGTATACACAGACCTCTATGTGATAGCAGACAAATAAGGCATAAAATAGTTGTAATCATACAGGCACTCATGCCTGTGGGGTCATGCTATCTGAAGCAGTAACTTTGATGACTGAAAATTCATTTGAGTAAGGGCATAACTTACACTCAGCCTTTGGTAAACATCTCATGGAAATCGAGGTGGCTCAGGAGAAGCCATGGATGGATATTTTGTAGGGGTTGGCCTGCAGCCCAAATGCAAAATAGCATTTGGCTTCTCATGTGGAACAATTTTTCTACAGGATATGGTGGGCATTACAGTGTGTTTAGAGCTAGCAGTCATGCAGCTATAAGCACATTTAAGGTCTTTATTGATTAGAACACTGGTATATCCACTTTCCTTGCCTAAATTCTTGCTTAGAAAAAGCAAAAATTAATGTTCTGTTGTCACTTTGAACTACTAGTTCTATTATCTCAGTTTAATCTGTGCTTTACTTAAAAGGCACAACCAGCCTTATCATGGGTGACTAAGTACACTAGCCAACATTGTGTATATAAGCATCTTCATTTCTAGGTGGAGATGAGCAATAAAGGCCTACTTAGTGAGTAGGAGAGGTGAATGGCTTAAAAAACTGCTATTGCAGAACTGATGGAGGAAGTATAAGCCTGCATGTTTTGTACGCACCTCCTAACTTGTGAATGCTTAAAGTACAATGAATAAGTCTCCTCGTGAGGACTTCCATTGCAGGGAAATAGATTAAAACAGAAGAGGCTGTTGACTGTTTTTCTGCCACTCCTTCCTCTGAAAGAATTTCAGTAGGAAGGAGAGGTAAATGCAAGCTGTTGTCATTCATTTGGGAATAGCCTCATCCAGGATAGGCAGTTGAGAGGAAAGTTTAGTACTGATCAATCATATTGCATGCAATTTCTGAGAGACACTCTCCAGCTGAGTCCTTCAAAGATTGGCAGAATAGGAGAGACAGATGTACCAGCATCAAGATAACCTTATTAGCCCACCAAAGATTCTCATTAAAAGTAATTTCCCATTTGGATTTGTCTTTGTCCTGTGTGTCTGATGTGTAACCCACCTCCTAGTGTTTGCTACATGTATCTTGAACCCAGACTGCCAGCTGTGAGCTCTGTGGCCTTCTGCTCAAGAGCCTGGTATAGCACCTCCTGACTTCAATGCACTGCAGGTATCAGCTGTCACACACACGGAAGCTCCCCTTCTCTCCCAGAGCCTTCTGTTAAGCATGTGGGAAAGCCTTACACAGCAACAGAATTTGAATACTTTTGAAAAACAGATGTTATATTAAAATATGTGGAGTAGGGAAAACAAGGCAGTATTCCTCAAAAAAAAAAAAGGATTTGTAAGGAGGTGCTTTAAACTTGGAGTATGTAGATGTTTTCTGTAAAGCAAGAATGAGCTGTAAAAGTTTCAAACAAGTCTCAGTCAGTAGCTTATTTTCTATATGTAGCTTCTAAGAAGGAAGAAGTATAAGGTATGTTCCCCTCTATAACATAAACCTACCAAAGTCTTGAGTCAGGCCCTATAACTGGTTAGAACACGTTGTCCTCCTCAGCCCCAAACCTTGGTGGGCTCATATCCACTGCCCAGCCTGTCACAGTGAAGTCCAGCAAGGCCACTGACAAGGCTCTGCACCTGGGTCAGGGTAATTCCCAATATCAGTACAGACTGGGGGTTAAATGGATTGAGAGTAGCCTTGTGGAGAAGGACATGGGAATGAAACATTAGATATGAGCTGGCAGCCCAAAAAAAGCAATGGTATCCTGGGCTGCATCAAAAGAAGTGGGGCCAACAGGTCGAGGGAGGTATTTATCTTCCTCCTACCCACTCTCCTGAAACTCCAGCTCTGAAGTCCCCAGTACAAGAAGGACATGGACCTGTTGCAGCAGGTCCAGAGGAGAGGCATGGAAATGATCAGAGTGCTGGGTGAGAGGTAGAGCACTTATCCTATGAAGAAAAGCTGATAGAGTTGAGGTGGTTCAACCTGGAGAAAAGAAGGCTCCAGAGAGACACTTGTAGACTTTCAATATATAAAGGGGGCTTATAAGAAAGATGAAGAGAGACTTTTTACCCGGGCCTTAGGAAAAGAGAAAGGGGCAACATTTTTTAAACTGAAAGAGTGTAGGGTTAGATAAGATATAAGGAAGAAATCTTTTACAAGGAGGGTGATGAGTGACTGGAACAGGTTGTCCAAGAAAGTTGTGGGTACCCCACCCATAAAAGTGTTCAAGACCAGGTTGGATGGGGCTTTCAGCAACCTGATCTAGGGAAAGATGTCCCCACCTATGTCAGGGGTGTTGGACTAGATGATCTTTAAAGGTCCCAAACCAAATGATTATGTGATTTTGTACAGATGAAGGTTATCTTGTCCCCCAGTGGGATCTGATTTCATAAGTCTTTACCAACAATACTGTCTGAAAATATCCTTGCTACTCATTTCTTTCTAAGATTCTTCTGGCAAAGCTGTTTGCACAGCTGTCCTGTGGGCGGGAAAATGATCCAGCACAGAAACAGTGTTGTAGGGTGATGTGTTTGGTTTTTAACCAGCTCGGTTCCTTGACCGAATCACAGAACAGCCAAGCTGAGAGTTTTGCTGGTGCAGTGAAGATCGGTATGTGCTTCAGCCTTAAGACAGTAATTAATGGATTTTGGATCTAAGGACAAGAGAGGGAAAGACAGTGTCTAGGAGGCAGGAATACCCTTAAACTGGTGCTGCCATCAAAGACTTTCCTGTGAAAATGCATCAGGAGTCATAGTAAGGCAGGAGAAAGCCAGAAGGAGCTGAGAGATGTTCATTCCTGTTTCCCATGCAGTTCTTGCTTTGCTGCTTTGCCCAGAATCCCTACAGAGCAGAACTCACATAGCTCTGTTAATAACATATCTGATGTGTGAAGCCATCCAGTGTTTACATATCCTAGCTTTTTCTTATTACTCCCTAAAATTGAGTGCTACATATGATCTTACTTTTCTTGAACTGCATGTTGTGTCCACCCTGAATGAATGTTGGCGGAATGCATCGAAGTACTAGATTGCTCTGACTCAGTATTTCACTAGCACTGCTTTAGATGACTGTAACTGGTTAGCCTACTGCATTTGGTCTTAATTACTTCCATAGCTGAACAGGATATTGCCTCGTGATGTTTACTATGCTTGGTGATGCCATACAAATTCTAAACTGAACTTTTGTCTTCCATAGGGTAAAAAATTTGTGGTTGGAAACAGCCAATTTGAATTCGAAGCTCCTGTTGATGAATCAGATAATGGAAATTTTTCATTCATGACTAAAGAGGTAAATGCAAAAATATGATTCACCTACCAAATATACTCAGTTCTTCTTCTAAACTGTTCCAGTAGCCACGTGTCCAAAATTATACAAGTAATATGGGTTTCCCTTAGTAAAGAAAGCCACCTCTGACAGAGATTCTCCTTTGGCAGTAGTAGTCAACAGCAACAGCTGTAGCTCAGAGCTCCTGGGGTCTCCCATCAAAACCCTCAATCTTTCTCCTTCCTTTCTCTACGTATGCAATCCATGGATTTATGGAACTGTTCTTGGAGGAATTTGAGACCATTACTGTTTTATTCTTCACATTTTATGCAATCTGGTAAAATCATTGAGGCCTCACCTTGAATATTGTGTTCACTTTTGGTCACTGCAATATAAGAAAGATATTAAGCTATTAGATAGTGTCCAAAGGAGGACAATGAAGATGGTGAAGGGCCTTGATGGGAAGCTGTATGAGGAACAGTTGAGTGCACTTGGTCTGCTCAGCCTGGAGAAGAGGAGACTGAGGGGAGACCTCATTGCAGTTACAACTTCCTCATGAGGGGAAAAGGAGGGACAGGTGACCAGTTCTCTGTGGTGACCAGTGACAGGACCCAAGGGAATGGCCTGGAGTTGTGTCAAGGGAGGTTTAGGTTGGATATTAGAAAAAGGTTCTTCTCCCAGAGGGTAGTTGGAACAGGCTCCCCAGAAAAGTGGTCACAGCACCAAGCCTGGCAGAGTTCAAGAAACATTTGGATGATACTCTCAGGCACATGTTGTGACTCTTGGGGATGATCCAGTGGGTCCCTTCCAACTTAGCATATTCTGTAATTCTGTGAAAATACAAGAATTTCAGTGCTCTCCCTCTCCACATCCCAATTCATTATCTTTCCCATTTTGCATCTGTAAAAATGGGAGTAGTAAGAATGGTAACAGCGTTTGGCTACTTAGTAGTGTTTTGATTTGGTTATTAAAATCATTAAAGAGATGCCTCTGCCCGAATTAAGGTGCAAAGGAGACCATGTCCCAAAATCAGTAGTATGGATTTTTATTTAGTAGTAAATGTTAGGCAGAGAGAGATACAAAGAAATAGGGGGGAAAAGAGGGTTCAACAGGGGAGAAAGAGAGTGACAGAGAGACAGATTAAGTAGAAAAATTATCAGCACTCTGTGGACTCCAGTGGCATCCCATTCTTCTTCTTGTGGTGTTTTCAGTGGTGAGAGTCTCAGTCTTGTCAAAGTGATGTTTGCACTCTGAATCTGTCACAGACAGCCCAGGGCGGTGAGGGATCCTGGGCAGGGGGGAGTGGGGGGGGGCAGTTCTTATGCTTAGGCTAGGTAGAAATGCCCCCAGTACCTCCCCTGGCATGGGAAATTTTACAGAGGATGATATAATACTGGATCACATGACATTTCATGAGTCTTTTACACCTTGTAAGATGTTACAGTTGCCTGTTACATCAGCACAGTTGAGTCAATTATGGCCCATCAGCAGAGATGAATACCTTTAGGCTTCACATGAATGTTTGATACTTCCCAGAGGGGAGTTACCACAGCTGAGTCATTTGTGTAAGGACAAAGAAACACCACCTCACCTCAGAGGATTTACCTCTTTCCTTATCTTGTTCAACACCCAGCTTGTAGCCTGAGGTGGTGGGTGTGTACACCCTCAGCACCTGGGCTTCAGCTTGCACCTTGATTGCTTGAACCATTAGCATTCCAGTCCCTCACACTTGTGGATACGTTTTTTTTCCTGGTATAATTGGACAGTAGTATCACCTTTATCTTATCTCAACTTCCAGTCACAGTCCAAATTAGTAGGCATATTTAGGTAGGCGGGGGCTTTGGTAAGCAGTTGCTTCTTTGCACAGTTTGCTACAGTGGACAAAAGTGTTTCAGTGATTTTACTGATGCTTAAGCCACTAATGATTTCAGTCTCTCACAAGTAGTCATGCTTCTTTCACTCTGGTTTATTTTACTGAGAAAGGATAGAGTATTTTAAAAATAGTCTATTTTCTAAGCTCACAAATGTAATGCTGACTTTAAACTTTATGTCTTACAAGCTCACTAACAGTAGTTTTGAGAACTGATGAACATTCATGTGTCATTTGTGCCTAGCACAAAGCATTTGCTTTATAAAGCCTCTGAATTTTTCTTTGCTCTTTTTCCTTCCCAGTAATTGTTACTGCTGCTGTCTTTCAACATGAGCAGAAACTCATGTCTTGGGGCACGTGAACCTTGTGATTTGGCTGTAAAATGAGGAGGTTGCACTGCAAAAGATGTGAGAGATTTCCTCTCCATGTGGTGCGAGTCTGCTGTGCCCACAAAAGTAATGGGGCCAGATGGTGTGGGAAGGGAGAACTCAGCAGGGTCAGCAGCTATACTTACTGCATCTGAACAGTACTTTTGCTGCTTTGATACTTATAACCAAGTGTAAATTAAATTAATGATGAGCTAGTATTCAGATATTGCTGTCCCTTGGTACTTGAAAATTCTGATTGTGAAGGATTAGGTTCATTAAAACATTTTTCTATAAATGTATTTGGCCAAGATGAAGAAAAGGCCATAAGGCCTGAGAGAATTTCTAAAACCTTCACAGCTCTGATTATTGAGAATCATAGAAAATGCATGAAATCAACCTTGCCAAATGAAGGTATAAATATCTCTATTTTGTCATCTTTTCCAGTTCTCCTATAGTGCAAATGAGACTCTGCAACTTAACTTATCCATAAGAACAGATAAGGTGAAGATTGACAGCAAACTGATGGGTAAGTATGAAATATGGGATTAAAGGGAGGTTAATTACAGTAAACAGAAATCTATTCCTTCATAATTTGGAGTCATGAATAAGAATGTTTGTAGGTTTTACTCATGTGGTTGAAACAATTAAATCTGACAGATCAAAAGTGATTGATACTAAAGTAATGCATCAAACATCAGTGTTGTCAGCAAGTTTGCTGATGACACCAAGCTGTGTGGTGCAGTTGACAATCTGGAGGGAAGGGATGCTATCCAGAGGGACCTTGACAGGCTGAAGAGGTAGGCCCTTGTGAACCTCATGAAGTTCATGAAGGCCAAGTGTAAGGTCCTGCACATGGGTTTGGAGAATCCCAGCCACAAATACAGCTGGGATATGAAGGGATTGAGAGCAGTCCTGCAGAGAAGGACTTGGGTGTGAAAAGCTGGACATGACCCAGCAATGTGTATTTGCAGCCCAGAAAGCCAATCGTATCCTGAGCTGGATCAAAAGAAATGTGACCAGCAGGTCGAGGGAAATTATTCTCTCCTCTACTCCACTTTCATGAGATCCCACCTGGAATAGGGCATCCAGGTCTTGGCCCACAACATAAGAAGGACGTAGACATGCTGGAATTAATACAGAGATGATCAGAGGGCTGGAGCACCTTTCCCATGAGAAAAGGCTGAAAGAATTGGGGTCATTCAGCTTGGAAAAGAGAAGGCTCTGGGGAGACCTTATTGCAACCTTTCAGTACTTAAAAGGGGTTTATAAAAAGGATAGGGACAAACTCTTTGCAGGGACTGTTGCGATAGGACAAAGGGTAACAGTTTTACACTGAAAGAAGGTAGATTTAAATTAGATATAAGGAAGAAGGTTTTTACATTGAGAGTGGTGAAACACTGGCACAAGTTGCTGTGCTGATTTCAACTGAGATAGTTTTCTTTGCAGTGGCTAGTATGGGACTATGTTTTGGATACCAGAGAAGTGATAGATGCCTCATACCTGGAAACACTGAAAGTTAGGCTGAACCAGGCTCTGAGTAGAATCATAGAATCACAGAATATCTTGAGTTGGAAGGGACCCACAAAGATCATTGAGTCTGGCTCCTGGCTGTACACAGGACAATCTCAAAAAAGCATTTGATCTAGTTGAAGATGTCCCTGCTCATTGCAGGGATTTAAATAGATGACTTTTAAAGGTCTCTTCCAACCCAAATTCTTCTATGATTCTACAATTCTACAATTCTATGATCTTTGAGATTGCTTTTGCTCTGAAGGGTAGTGCTAATAACAAAGCTTCACAGTTCAAACTTACTTAAGTAGTTTGATTACTATTTTTTTCAATTACCATTTCCCTTCCTCAAGGCACTTTCCTCATAAAATAACAGAAAGGGGATAATTCTCACTGCTGCTTATACAGACTTCACCTGAAAGTGAAAAACTGAAATCTCAACTTTTAGCTCTGTCTCAGCTTAGACAGGTTCTGCTGTCTCTATGTCTGCTGGCAATACACAGAAACATTGTGTGCTTTCAGCTCATTATTTTATTCATTTATTTATATGACAAAAAAAATTATAGCTTAATGACTGGATATCTGATAAAAATTTCTTTATGAATATAAATTTCTTTATTTCTTGCAACATTCAACAGTGAAGCAATTGTGTCTTTTAGTCTAGTCCTGAGCTGAAGTAAGGAATCTCCTTCAAAATCAGTGGAAGAAATCTAGGAGCTGAGACCTACCTTACTGTCCTTTGGACTGAAGTTTAAGGCAGAACATTGCAAAAACTATAAGGCAACACACTTGTTACTTGTGTGATCAGTCAACATCAGGAAAACTAATACTAATACCCCAAGTAATTTCCTCTGCAGATTGAATCTTCAGACCCTATTTCTCCAATATCTGTACAATATTTAAATTTATTCCCTTTCTTGTTGGAAGTGTAGAACTACGTTTTTAGAAGATTTTCCTTATGTCTCTGTGTACAATGTTAAAAGCACTTAATAGAGAATCTGGCATGAATGTTACAGGGAGGTCATATTACAAACTCCCACTGTCTTAATTTCCATTCCAGAGGCTGTCATTTTTAAAGCTGCAAAATTTTGACCAAATATTCCCAACATCTTTTTTTAAGTCTGGGAAAAACATAAAATCCTCCCAAAAGTAGTTAAATTATTAAGGAAATATTATCATTCAGATTGAAATATAGAACCCTTGCAAGAGGGGAATTGAAAAATTATCAGAAAATGTCTCTTCTTATTATAAAAGAGATTTTTTTAAATCCAAATTATCTCTGTCTTTTAGACTTTCTTGCAATATGAAATCCACAGTGTAATGTGTTTTTATGCATCTTGAAAAGAATTGGCTTTGGGTATATGGTTGCTGCTGAGAAGCACCTTTGAACCTGCTAGTGAAAGAACCCTTTCTTTGTACAACACTTAGTGAATACTAAGTTATGATAGCGTTTTTACATCTCAAGCCATCAGGGGTTCTGAACAGTATGAAATCAAATATATCCCTTTTATCCTTTGTCCTTTTTATCAATGATATCACAGCTGGTATCTCAAGGTGATGGATAAGAGTCTGAATCTAATGAGTGGCCTGCTGCTGGTGCATTTAATGAGCTGATCAGTGAACGAGGGGAGTGGTTAATACTTTAAGGCCATGGCTTTCTCCATTGCATTTATGCAACTGGATGTGAGGGATGTCATAACATTGCAGTGCTGACATTGTTTACTGACAGATGTGATAAGAATCCCTGTCCAGCCAATGAAGGATAACAAAGTAAACATATTCCCATGCTGTACCTGGTGGCCATGTGGCGGTGTGGGTGAGAAGTGCTGGGTTTAGGAAGTCAAGGAGAAGATTTGTTTGACAATATTACCTTTTCAAGTGTCTGTGCAGTAGCAACCTTTCAGAGAGCTGGAATAAGAAAGGAATCTGGTTCCCACAAAAGCAATTCTCAGCATAGATGTGAGGAAACTTTTCCTTACCACTGTCCACATTGTCTCTTCTGCTTATAAAAGCAAACAGCAACATACCAGGGCTATCATACTGGTGCTTTTCCACAGCACTACATTTACATCCAACATACAGAGTGGATAGCTGACAAACAAACTGTTGGAAATATTGTTTGTTGTTCAGTGACATATCAATGTGCTCAGTCTATGAAGCAAATTATGCTACTCCTGCTTTGTGCAATTCCTTGGAAATTCAAGATAGAGATTGAATCAAATGTATTCTCTTTCATTTTTCATTGTTACAAATAGCAAAGTCCTTTAGTTTTGCATACACCTCCAATGACCCTCAACTGTATTTGTGCTGGTAAAGTTACTTGAAATCAAGTGGATATGCTGATTAGAGGTAGGAAGGGTTAAAACCAGGCTTTATCATTGCATCAACTCTTCAGCGTAAGGGAAAGAATAAAAACCTGTTATTATATTAAAGACTAGTTGTGAAACAGAATGCTGAGAGGGTTTAAAATACATAGCGTTTAGAGAAAAACTGCCCATATGAGATTACATGCTCTCCTGCAAGTGGCAGAGAGACAGTAGCCAAGATTTGGGCATCTGCAATATTGTTCATGCCTCGCAGGGGAATGAGGCCACTGCTGAAAAAATAGCATTCTCGTTTTACTTTTTCATTTCAGTAGAAATCTGGCATGGTAGTCTCCTGGAATTAGATTTTAAAAGCTACTGCTGTTACTGTTATCTAGGAAGGTATCAAATGCATTGAAAATGTTAGTGACTGGAAGGTGGTTTTGCCAGTCTCCCTTCTAGCGTCCTGCTCCTCTGAGAACAAAAGCTTTCTTTAAATAGACATTTTTTAATGGCCTTTACCATATGCAATCTCAAAAGGAATTACCTGTTTACTTTCCTTTATTTCCTGCGTCTTCAAGGATGAACCTGCTTTGAAAAACAACCAGTGTCACTAAGGTTACTGTTTCGTCAGACATAATGAGCACATAAACCAGCTCATCACTACTGGAAAGGGGAGATGTTGAGTTTCTGTCTTGTACATTCCTGTGCTGTTTTCAGCTGGCGTAGTTAGTGTTCTTTACAGTGGCTAGTATGGGGCTGTTTTGGATTTGTACTGAACACAGTACATGATATGTACACATCTATGATGACATAGAGATGTTTTTGTTGTTGCTGAGCAAGGCCTTTTTGCTTTTCATGCTGCCACACTGGCAAGGAAGTTAGGGGTGTGTGGGAGGTTGAGAGGAGACACAAGTGGAACAGGTGACCCAAACTGACCAAAGGGATATTCCATACTGTATGGCATCATGCTCAATATATAAAGCTGGGGGGAAGGAGGAAGGGTGGGACATTTGAAGTGATGGTATTCGTCTTTCTCTTCCTAAGTGGCTGTTACATGAGATGGGGCCCTGCTCTGTTGGGGATGGCTGAACACCTGCCTGTCCATGAGAAGCAGTGAATTAATTCTTTGTTTTTCTTTGCTTGTGTGTGTGGCTTTTTCTTTCCCTATTGAACTGTCTTTATCTCAACCCACAAATTTCCCACCTTTTACCTTTCCAATTCTTTCCCCAATCCCGTTGTTGGGGGAGTGAGCAAGTGGCTGCATGGTACTTGTTTGCCAGCTGCAGTTAAACCACGACAGCCCCATTCCCATCTGTAAGCACATTGAACTCTTGAAAGAGCACAGGAGGAAACCTAGATATATTCTGCCGTTCTGGTAAGTTAAGTTGATTTACAAGACTCAACAAGTGCCAGAGCCTCAGTAGCAGAGGGTGAGAGGCTGTGCGGCCAGAAAAGCAGAGCAGCAAAGAGTAGAGAGAAGCAAGGACAAAAGGAACAGAAAAAGCAGAAAAGAAGTTTTCCTCTTTACAATATTCATCTCACCTTTCCAAGGAAGCACAGCACTCACACACTGGGTAGTCTGTGCAACTTGCACACTTCCCCTAGAGAAATGTGTGCCATCTTTTCAGTCTATTTTCTTCTGCACTAGTTCTCAAGTGCATCTCTGTATGTTTTTTTGCAAGCCCAGACTCTCCGTATGGTGCAGAACCACCCAGCTATGTCTCAAGGCTTTGCATCTATTTGGGAAAATTAGTTTTATTCAATGACTGCTTCATGCTAGAGATTGATGGGGGCCAAAACAAGCTTGGTGTCTGGGAGAGTTGGTGAGTCATTCATCAGTAAGAGAGGCATGACTGTTAGACATGATTTCTTGGCTCAGAAAAGCTAAAACTAAACCCCACTACAGAAGGAATAAGGCATACATCAAGATGACATTTCAAGACAAAAGGGAAAACAAAAGCAAGAAAATAGAGAAGAATGGAGAAATGAAGAGGTATTAACTTGAACAAAGGATAACACTTCATTTAGTGTTAACATTCTGCTTAGTTCAGGCCTTAGTGATGATTATGGAAAGTCCCAAATGTCCTTGAAACAGCCTACAAAGGCAGGTCTCTTCCTTTAAATCTGCAGCTGGCAGAGGTCCCATGCCACCTGATGTCTGTCCCTACTGACACCCATGCAGAGTCTAGATCCTTCCACATCTGACTAGTGGTGTTCCAGGAGGACCTGATTTTTGAACTAATCTTTGAACAGTTGTATGAGTTATTGACGTTAATCAAAATAAGGACTTTGTACTTGAATGTTTTGACAGCACCTGAGTGACAAAAATATATTTGGGTTCTATTTGATAGTTTATTCATAATTTGCACATGGATAGATTTCATGTTTTTCCATAGATGGAAAAATTATGTTCTCTCAACATGATTAAGGGTTAAGGACAGAATATGCATATCACTCACATGACTCCACTGAACTTTGTACAGGGGATTAGTTTTCCTTCTTAAAGTGCACTGAGTATCCTTAAAACAGTGGGAAATGTCTAAGTGCATTTATCGTTCATCTTTCAGTGACTCTGTACAACTGCTCTTATGGACGAAGCGACTGCAGCCTGTGCCTCGCTGCCCATCACGACTATAGGTGTGTCTGGTGTGAAGAAGAGGGGAAGCCCAGCAAGTGCGTTTATGAAAAACTCTGTCATGCTCCTCCCACCAACACATGTCCTCCTCCAGAAATCACTCGCGTAAGATTGCTTTTTTAATCTCCCTATTGGGAATATTTTTCAGGAGAAAGCATCCAAGCAAGCTCATACTGAAAGGCAAGTTTTTTTCTAGCCTCTGAAATAGCTGAAAGGAAATAATGTCAATAGTGATGTGTGCGAGAGATTTGTAAAGACTCAAAATAAGAGGCTGAATGGAGTCTTTGAGACTCCTTGTTTTTCAAGCCTTGTCCTCACTGTGCCAGAAGCCAGGCTAGCAGTGTACACTTAAAATGTGGCACTTGATTCTCAGGAATTAGCATAAGTTTTTTCTCCCCCAAAGTCCTTTATACCTGCAATAAGTCTGTAAGAGGTTTACTGCTCCTGCAACTACAAGAACTTAACAGGCTCATTTACAGGCTTCAAGCTAGACTTTAAAATAGTATTTAATAAGGGAGCAGGTTGTTTCTGCATCACAATGTTTTCCAGGTGTCAGTGATATTTTCCAGTCCACATCAGAATCAGACCCAAGACTGTAGGATTTGAGAAGTCAGACAGGCCAAATGTGCACCCCTGACTTAATCTGCGGTTGGAGCATTCACCCAGGGTGAGGGAAGAGTGTTGTCCACCTTGGTGGACCAGCAGCCAGAGGCAGCCATGTCTCTGTGCTCAGACTCGCTTAGACCTAAGAAACCGATTTTGATGGACCAGACATTAAAGTGCAACCTCCCTCTTCTTGATGGTATACTGGCAGCCCTCAAAAGGTGAAGACCCGAAAAGGTCCTGCTGGAGGTGCTCCAAGTATTACCTATGAAAGCAGGTTAGTCTCCCAACAAACATTCTGATTTCAAGTGCCTGTTTGGGCCATATTTTAGTTTGAGGAGTCCACTGCAACTGCAGGATCATCTCTGCCCTCATTTTATTTGCAAATTACTCAATTAGCATCAGCCCATGTGCTGCAGCACTCTACCATGAGATGCAGTAAGAAAGATCAGGGGACTAGACGAACTTTTGAAGACACTATTTGGGGCAGCACTGTGTGTTAGGAAGTGAACCTAAAGGGAGAAAATAATGGCAAAAAAATGCTGGAAAAGTTCCATGGAAGGACTGTGAAAGGAACCCAATCCATTTGCTTTTCAAAATCATGGTGCTTTAGTGGAGGAAGCAAACTTAAAACAGAATAAACCAGAGGCAAGAGTTTTGTACAAAGCAGTCTGCCACAGGAGATGTGATATCTGCAGCTGATGAATATGGGTTCTGAGCTAACCAGATGATTAATTAACATAAAAAAGTTACATAGCGTGTTTTTGTGTGGGTCCTACAAGAAACATCTACATTTCAAGTGTGGGTAAGTTAAAGTAGCTTTAAATAATATGGAAGACCAACATGGTCACTGCAGTATTTAATTTTGCTTTTTTTTTTAACTTTCCTTCATGCAAACACAGATTGAGCCAAAAACTGGACCACTAAGTGGTGGAATTCTTTTGACCATAATGGGATCTAATTTGGGAATAAAAGCAGAAGATGTAAAAAGTATAACAGTGGCAAACGAGGAATGTCTTTTCAAAGAGGAGTTCTACTCTGTTTCCACAAGGTAATTGATGGAAACTTTTCACAAGATTTTAGAAGAAAAAAGGAAGTTCTGGATGTTCTTCTTGTGGTTTCAAAAGGTTACCAGTAGAAGAAAGAATTAGTGTGATATACCTGCAATATTTCATAGAAACATATGAGTCTTTATTTAAAAGTGTTATAGATTGTAATACAGTTACAAATTTACAATGGTGTACAACCATCCTGCTTCTGATTGAATTTTTTTCCTTACTTGATTGAAAAGCTTTCATAAAGTATTACTGCACATATATCAAGAGTATTTATTTGTTTTTAAATTAAAGGCATTCTACATGTACATCTATTCATTAAAAACTTTGCTAAATCTGAACCACAGTGAAGATAAGCACACAAGATTTATGGCAAAGTAGGCAAAGCAAGAGAAAACTTAAATCTTTCTGTTTTAGTCCAGCCACAAAGTTTCTTTCATAGGGACAAGGAGGGAACACAGAGCTTAGGTTTAGCTGTAGATGACTAATTTTCATCTCAGTGTCAACAAGTCCATGGATGTTGAATTGCCCAAGCAGGTTGGTAGATGTTTTGCAGATTGCTTGTCACACTCTTAAGCCGTGCCAAAAATTAAGAGTGCCTAAATTCTTCTAGGTGGGTGTCTACGTCTTTGCTACAGATTATATCAAGCATCTAATTTCAAGAAGGAAATACCCTTTTGATATTAGCTGATGAAAAGCATAGCATGAAGGTTCCGTAGTAATATTAGGAGTAATGACACACTTTAGGCAGTGAGATTTTTCTTTCATTCACTTTTGATATTTAAAGCTTCAATTGAAACATTGGCTTTCTTTCCCTTCAATTAATTTAAAGTGTAACACAGTAACATTTTGCTATTCTTGTGGCATGTTTTGAAAGGGATTTCGAAGATACCTAGCTGATTTTTTTTTTTAGCTTTTGAAAAATGGTTAACTTTAGTCAATTTGTGTATCAGTTATTTAGAAACTTCTCAGGCCCCTAGGACTGAAGAATGTAAAGAATAGCTGTTTACTTCTTCCTACTTCCCATTTTATTGCCATCAATCCCACATTTACATGTACTTCACTATCCACAGAATTACAAACTTTCTTACAGTCATCTTTTCCCTTTCCTTATTTTCAGTGTTTGCAAAAGCTGCACTGAATTGCAGCATAGTCTTACAAGAGTTTCCTCAGCCTCTTGGCTTTTTCTAAAGCTTTTTGATATTTTTAAATACATGGAAAGGAGCCAAAACTGAGATGACTGGTTCCTTGTATCATAGCAACATTACTGGTTTCCTAAGTTCTGGCAGTGTAGTAATGGGTGAGAACAAATGCAACTTGCATCATGTCATTTATCAACAAATTAGTGGTTTTGAAGGATGTTCTCCATTAGGGAAGCCTTAAAAAAGAAGTTATTAAAAATCTTCAAGAACATATCTATAATTTGCTGTCTTTATCTTCCTTCTTTCTTGTATTTTGTTATTACCTTCTTTTATATAGTTAAATTAAAAAACAACTATAAGTACCTTGTCTTGTTCCTCTATCCTTCTTCAGTAAGAAGCTAGTCTTTTTAGAAGACAGTTGCTCCCATGCGCAGCAAGATTTAAGGCACTTAAGGCTGCTTTCTGGCTCTGCGGTGACTTAATTGTTGGCCTTCCAGAAGTCTGTTCTCATTCTTTGTAGTTTTCCATTAGTAACGTGGGGGAAGGGAGGCAATGCCAGCGCTGGTGAGAGGAAGGAGCTTTTCTCAATTAAAATCCCTGCTACAGTGTTTCCCCCACACATCCCCTGCCCCGGCCCCTGACTGCTTTCCCTAGCTTGACATATGGTAAAAATTCCTCCAAAGGAACCGTTTCCTGTTTCTGCCTGACAAGAAGATAAAACTTCCAAGAATACAGTAGAGAGATGATGAGGAACAGGCTCAGGCAGCCATACACATGCCAGGACATGCAAGAATTTGGAGAATTTTGTCCATTTGCCAGTACCCACGAAAAAAAGTCTGGAGTGATCTGCAGAGGGACTTGACAATCCTTTTATTATAAGTCCCAATTTAAGTACAGTATGCCCAGTAATTTGGAGTTGTTGAGGGTTTTTTTCTGCTTTGAGATTTTTTTAAAGCACTGCTTAGGGAAGATTAGGGAGTGACAGAAATGAGCAGTGATCCTCAGGGTGTGTCCTATACGAAACTGTCTGACTGCACAGGCTCCGAGCATTACATGCTTCCTTATCTAATTATTTTATCAGCTCTGCATTAAGCATTTGTCCCAGTTTTCAAGTGCATCAAATCCTAATTGCCTTTTATAGGCTTTCATTCTGTGGGTCACCTGTTTGAAATAAAAATTAAAACATCCTAGCTATCACTCACCAGCAGTGTTAGTTAAGGCAGGGGTTTTTTGGCCAGTGTTCCTTGACCTCTGATTTTGTGTGTGTTATCTGAAAATTTATTTTCAGAGAACAGTAATTCTGAACGGATTTTGATCATAGGTGTGAAAAGGCAGTATTTTGAAGCTGAAAGATAGCAGGACACACAACAAAATTATCAGCAGCTAAAACACACAAAATTTTAACATAGCTGATGATCTGATGCTTGCATCAAGCGGCTGGGGGCCCCTTGGGTTTTTTAAACATCACAAAGTTCACTGTAAACCTTGTGTTGGGTTAGAGATGTTCAGCTTTGACTTACGGGCTGAATTTGAGCCTTCTGTAGAAGGCACCTCTACTCATGGCTGGGCTTCGCGAATGAAGATTTGGGAAGGCTCTATCCACATTTGTTACAGGCACACTGGTGGCTTATGAGGCCAATACGAGACAGACATATCTGATTGCAAAAGGCACAGCAGAAAGACTCCTTAGATGGTATATTCTGCAAAACACGGTTCTTTCTGCATTGCCATTTCTCCTCGAGAGTGATCCTGCATGTGTTCTCAAAGGAGACAGCAGCGTTATAGAAGGCACCTCTACTAACAGGCTGCCAAACTAGCTGCTGTGTACAGTTCTCAGGTTTCAGTTTTCTGAACCTTTAGATAGATGAGCAAACTATTCTTGGATGGTTTTGCTGGGAATCTGAGGCAATGTTCAAGAACACTGTATAGGGTAAAGCAAAGTGAGTGCTTTTACTGGCAGTGTGTGTGGTAGCTCATATACACTGCATTGGTATTGCAGCTGTACTTCTAGCAGATAAACTTGCATTCTTTCTCGATAGGATTGTGTGTCAAGTTGGACCAATGAATGAACCACAACAAGGTCAAATTGAAGTTAACATCAGTGGAAAATTTGGTAAATCACCAAGTGAAGTGCTGTTTACATACCAGGTAAGTGCATTTTTTTACGGAGAGCTGTTTTATACTTTCTGTATGACTTCAGTTAGAAGTTTACCTATTAAGCACAGAATCACTTGTGTTTGTGTTACAAACTGTTTTAAATGCTAGTTTTAAATGATCGTTCTAAACACAGTGTTGTTTGATCAATAAATAGCACTGTCATTCAAGAATGTTAGAAAACACTTAATTTCAGCATTTCTGTATACAAAAGGTGTACCAAAAATCTATGCTGATCAATAGGTCCAGAATCTCAAAACAGGATGATATCTACCATTCAAGTTAAAAAGATGTGGTAGAAAAGCAACTGTAAGAAACTTATTCAATAGTGACATAATATCTCTTAAGTGTCACTATTGAATTGGAAAAAAAGCATTGCAAAAAATTAGGTATTCTCTAGACACACAGTGCAGTATTTTAATCATGATATTTAGTCTAGCCAATGTTCTTAATGAGAAGAATGGATGCAGGGCAGCTGAAGAATAAGTAATGAAGGTACATTAATTTCTTTAATAATTTATTTAATTTAAAAATATGGCACGCAGAGCCACAGGCAGCATGATGTGTGTTCATATAACATATGTGCTTTGTTTTCAGTGTGGCTATGAAGGAGAATTTCATTTCTGTCTTAGTTGCTTTGCTCTAAGTGTGGCTCTAGCTTATAGCTGATCTAACCCGTGATTTTAGCAGCAGGTATCTTTGTCTGTATCTATGAAGTCTTTAAACTTTATAAGAACCTATGATAGTTAAGAGGTTTAAATAATCTCAGTCCTCGTATTGATACTTAAAGTTACACCTATAAACTGTAAAACTATGAAACATAAATAGTAGGTTAGGCTTTTATCTTCTCCCTTATTTAAACCTGTGTCTCATTAATTCTTGATATCTTGTGAGAAGGTAAGGAAAAGAGTTGGCAGTATGCAGTGGGAATAAGTCAAGAATGACATTTAACTGAGAAGAGGATATTGTTTTCATAAAATAGACTAGCAGAGGTTTTCCTGTGATTTCCAAGCATATACCTCTTCCCTGTGGTAATACATCTGCAAAACACCTCCCACCCTTTTTGCTTGAATATGTCATCTGTTTCTTTGTGGAAATGTAGGTTATGATTAAGTCTTGCTTTGTCCATCTCATTCATCTTAACTGGAGAACAATGAAATAATCTTCCATGTGTATGTTTTTGGTCTCTAGGACAGATGCTATGACAGTAAGCCCTACTTGAGATGAGATTTTGACATGAATCTGTTGTGTTGGGTATGTTTTGCACCAGTTCTCCTATGCATCTGTGTGTAAAGATTCTCCCACGGTTTACATGGGAAGCACATGAAGTTGTTCTAGAGTGTGTTGAAATGTAATCTGAAGCCCACATGTAGGCTTCAAAACCTGTCTGTGGACTTGTTCTGGTGTGATTCCCTTGTCAGCCCATCTGAGAAGCGAGATAAGCAGCCACTGCTTTTGGCTTCTTCAGGGAAAGATTCTTAATTGCCCATCAGTGAGGCACTAGGAAAACCTGCTGTGCACAGGCATCCAGGTGGATGTTTTCCTGCAAGCCCAAGACTCCCTGTATGCTAATCTCTGCCTGCATTGAGGTTACTGAAAAATCAGATGCCTACGCTCACTGCTGATAAAGATAATTTTTATTTTCCGTAAAACTCTTTCCTTGGGAACCCTATTTACAATATGCAAAACAATGACAAGTAATATAATTCACACCTTAAAACTGATGATGTTGATTTCTAGTTTCATTTTTCTTTATCCCACAAAAAAGTGAAGCCAACTGTGAACTGCAGTAGGATTGAAGTCGGTGCAGGAGCATTACATTGACGTGCACTTCTACAAGTGTGACATGAATGCTTCTGGCGTGAGAACAGACGGTCAGAGCAGACAGTTGCATCAGTTAATGTTGTCTTTAAAGCTGCAATCTTGTTTCAGTGCTGTTTTCAGTCAGTTCTTTGGTAATTTCTTTCAGTAGACATGCGAAATCTGGGCTTTGTTTAAAATCTCTTCTATTCAGTATATACAAAGGAAAGAAAATACTCTTCTCTCCAAGAGCCTTCCTAAAATAAAATTTCTCTTATGAATTTCCCCCTTTCTTTGGCACATTGGCTGACTACCCTTCTGTTGGTAACTATCACTGTTTCTACTGTGTTCTCTGATCTGCTGAAGCAGTATAGCTTCGGCTTTAATAGTGATCGTTCTAAACACATTGTGTGGCATCACAGAGCAAAAGTGCACAAGCAGTTGCACAAGGAAACACTGCAGATGTTCATCCTGGTGTGTCTATATGCACCAGAGGTATCATCATGCTCCCCACAGTCTCAGCCTTGTATATGTGACTAGTATCTGCCACCAAAAGCCCATAGTCACTTATCAAGTATATCAGATATAAGGAAGAATTTTTTTTTATCATGAGGGTGGTGAGTCACAAAAACAAATTGTCCAGAAAAGCTGTATCTGCCCCATTATTGTAAGTGTTCAAGGCCAGGTTGGGTGGGCTTTGAGCAAGCTGATCTAGGGAAAGATGTCCCTGCCCATGGTACGGGGGTTGAACTAGATGAACTTTAAAGGTCCCTTCCAACCCAAACCATTTAATGATTCTTTAAGCAGCACTATGTTTGGCTCTTGTTGATATGCAGTCTGAACAATGACATTTATTTTTAAAGGTGTACTGATGAGGATCAATAGTCAGACCAACTTGGGGTTCAGACTCATGCTTTTGCCCCATCTGCCGGCACAGAGCATTTCGGAACTGAGGAATGCACCAGACCTCAATTAAATGGGTCAAAAATCCAGTTAAAAGGGCAGCCATAGTTTCAAGCAGAAATGCCCTGGTTCACAAGTGTCTGTGCTGTGCAGTGAGCATCTTGTCTATATTTGCTGCATAACAGGGGAAGAAAGTTTTAATTCTACCTATCCATCAGAATTTCTCTATACAACTTGAGTTGAAGCTCAAGTCCAATCATTACAGTGAAATTAAATTCTGATAACCCAGTCATCCTCTGCTGGCATTTCTATTGTTTCACTATAAGCAGGATCAGGAAATAACCATTCTCCTGTTAGTGAAATAGAAATGAAGTTATGCTACATTTTAATATCCAGCTATGCAGCACATCTGGAGCACTGACAGCTTGGCTGATCTCTAAGCAAGTGAAGCAGTAACATGGCTAAAGGCCAGTCCTGCGTTTTCATTTGCTGTTAACTTTTTCTAATTTGCTTGTTACTATGGCAGTGAGAAGCAGTCTCAAAGGAAGTTAAGCTTCTCCAAAATATATGGCCCAGATTTGCTGATTCCATACAAGCATTGATTCCTTCTCAGAACACCTCTTCTTCAGACTCAAGCCACCAGGACAAGAGCTTGCAGCTGGTTCTGGCATCTCCAGCATCTGTTTTTCAGAGCAATTCTATGAGTTTTAGGCTATGCAGGTTAAAAAGACTACATGGTTTCAGAAAACTCAAATAAATCTAAGATGGTGAAGTTAGAGGTAGAACTTTGCAAAAGTGTAATACATTTCTGAGGTGTTGAAGGTAGTTTAGGAACTGGCTTGGAAATAATAACTTTTTGTAAATCAGGATGTCTGTTTACCTAAACAAGATGAGATGAATAACAAAAAGAGGAAGAAGGAAGGATAAATTAGAGTCTGATCTGAAAACAAGCATGAACATGACTATTCACCATACTGGAAGTTTGAATGTGAAATGAACAGCACAGTTACATTTAACAAGGTGCACTCTTTCACCTTAATCTACTCCCAGCTTGGCAGTTTCCTCTTACCTGCATCTATCCTTTGTTTGCTTCTTGATGTTTGAAGCAATTGCTCTGGGAGCTCTCACCAGGGCAGTGCCTCAAGGCTTCTATAGAGTGTTTTAGCTCATTCCTTGATTTTTCTCCATGAGTCTTTACCTCATCACATTAATTTTAAACTGTAGCTGGGGACCTTGGGTGGTTTTTTTATGGGGGATTATTACATGCTTGTTGCCATTATTATTGATGCTGATAAACCACACATCTGCAGAAGTCTGGAATTGCTTCCAGAGGATCTTATTTTATTCTTGAGTCCTGTAGTACATCTTGTTTGTGTGTCAGCCTGCATAGCGGACAGGAGAACTCCTGGCTAGCTGAGAGTTCTAGCAGAGTTGACCCTTATTTATGTGGATATTATTAGTCTTAACTCTCTATCATCTGAGCTATGCACTTTAAGGCATATCCCACCATCCAGTGTTCATGGTTCTTCCTGAAAACTGCCAGTAAATACTGACTGCGTGATAATGCAGACTTTCCAGTCATGCATGCTTCCATTTCTCCATCAAACCTGTCAGCAAAGCTCTATGGTCTTTTCAGAAAATCATGTGGTGTCTGCCTCATGATAAAAAGATGCTATCTTCAATCCAAAAAATTAGTTGTTTAAAATATCAACCCTTTGCATAAGTGACCCGTCCACAGCAGCCAATACACAATGTGCATTACCAGGCAAATGCTCTGCCTGGAGTGCCTGGAAGCATTTGATCAGCTTACATGGTGTGAGGTTTGGACAAAGCAGCCCCAGAAACGCAAGGACTCAGCTCACCCCTCTGCTGTTGTAGAAATAACCCAGGAACTGACTTATGTTATGGATGCTGTGATGAGGCAAACTGGTGGGTCAGGTCAGCCACTGTGGTAAACACTAGATTGCCAAGAATGCGCAATGGAAATTCTCTGGTTGAATATCCTGTGAGTGGGTGGCTTGTCTGAAGAAACAAGAAACAGGCTCCCTCGAGTCTGAGAAAGGAGGAAAGCGGAGGGGGAAAGTGCACTTCCTAGTGACTCGAGTTCCTCATTCAGAGGCTTAATTTAGCTCCTGTGGTTACCTTTATACTCCATGAAATGACATTTTGACCTCCAAGAAGGTAGCTGATATCTACAGGACTTCATGGGCAATACCTTTAATTTTTGTGCACATAATATACAAGAGTTGGCAGAATAATTTGGCTTTCAGTGTGAGCCAGGTAATTTTGGTAACAAATTATTTGTTTTACAAACCTCCTTCAAGAGCCAGAACTTACTGCAGCTGGAACCAGGATGAGGAGAGGGAAGAGTTAGTTATGAAGGAAAGGGTGGATGAGATAAATGCAGATCAATAACGTGGTCTGCACATTTGTGAAAATCTTATCCACATCTGGGTGCACTGTCCTTGAAACAGCATCCCGGTTCTCTGCTCGTGTGGAAGCACAAGAGCCCATTTCTTCTTGTGAAGATGTGCACTTACATCAAAGCCAAACCCCCAACTGGAGGTCACTGTCTACAGGAGCTGACAGAAGAAAGCTTAGGTGGTTTCACCATTTGCTGCCCACCATGTCCATTTGAACACTTCCATCTGTTGCTGGCTTCCCCTTGTGCTGCAGCTGGCATCTCTCACAGCATCACAGGGACATGCTCTGACACTATCCTCTTTTCCCTTCCCAGTTGTGTCTCTGCTTGTGATCTGGCACAGTTTTGTTTTCTCCAGCATCCTCCTCTGAAGCATAGACTTCATGCCAAGGATTCCTTGCAACTCTGTTAGGCTTCACTCCTCTGTTGCCTTCCAACTGTTTTTGAATTTCTGGCCCTACTTGTTTTCTGGCCTTTCTCTCTTTGATTTTCTGCATTACTGAAGGATAAAGGGCAACTAATTTTATGTCAGTGGTATAATTCTTGGGCTAGGAACTGCTTACCACAGATGGATACTATGGTAGATAGTATCCTTATTTACAGAATCATGCCCAGAAATTCTTTGGGCAAAATGAAACTTCTTATAGGTGAGGTTGTTTTTTGTGACAGATAAGGGGAAAAGTAGAGAAATGGAAGAAGAAGATATGCAGAACTTAGGTGATGCTCCATAGGGCCTCACTCCTCTTGTTCTTGGATACTGTGCAAGGAAACAGAAGTGAGTTGGCTGGACATGACAGTGCAAACATGGAAAGCTACAGAGCAAACAAAATAAGTGAAAAAGAACGTGAATCAGCCTAGAAAATGAGATCCCAGATACAAGATGGGTGAGCAAAAAAGAGGCTGGGGGAATGGTTCTCTTTTACACCTGCATATCTTTAATTGCAAAGCAAATTGCAAAGAACCAGGAAAAACAAGGAAAAAAAATAGAAGAGTAGGAATAATCCCACTGCTAGCCATCTAAAAGCTGGACCTTGATTTGAGACCAGCAGATCACAGAGATCTAAAATACTGGGAACTCTCTGAAAGCATTTTCGGACTATAAAAGGTATTTTTTTATTAAAATTGTAATAAAAAAACCTGAAGAAATAAGAGATCACCTTCCTAACTCTGCAAGAACAGAAATTGCTACTCATAAAACATTAAAAATGAAAAAGTTCATTCTAGATTAATAAACTGGATGAAAAATGTAAGAGCTAAATGTGAATGCTCAGAGCATCTACAGTAGCTGTGTAAGAGCAGCAGTCATGTGCACTGCTAATAAGCAAGTTCACTTTTAAATGTGATTATAAGTGGAACAGACGTGGAGATAATTTACCCTCTAGCACGCAGAAAGCATGAAACTACAATGAAAAATATATCTGCATTTCTGTGAACAGATTTTTAAGTAGGGGGCAAAGTATACAAACAAAGCAAGCAAATATGAGATTTCTGGCTGTGATGAAGAAAACAGGACACTGGAAAATGGCCTGAGTGGGAAGTCATATACATACTTGGGTCAGTTGAAGCTCTTTTATCAGTATTTTTCTTTAGATTTTTTTTCCAGTACCTCTGAGCTGATGAAGCAAAGACAGTGGCATACAGGAATGTAAATGCCACATAAGGGAATTCACTGGTATTACAAAGAGAATAAATGAATTTTCTACTAAACATACTAGCATTTTTTGAATGTTATGTACCATAAGCAATGTACAAGGACTCAGAAAGTGTCATTGTCTCACTGCTTGGAGCAGATTACCACTGCTTTCAGGTAAACCATATCAACAAGGAGGGCACCAACCACAGGCCTAAAAGCACTAGAAATAACCTATTTGTGGCATTATTTTTCTTCCAACAAGGCTACCTTGTGGTTTTCAAAGCATTGGGAAAACTGCTTATCAGTTTGGGAATATTTCCCTAGGAGTCCAGTACAACATAGGAAAGTTGGGTTGCAGGTGGACTTTGAGATCTCTAGCTCAACATTATTACACCTGAGTAGGATTCAAGGAAGGTTTATATATAAAATACATAAAGTGCTCAGATTTCCCATGACTAACAAGCTACAATCTGCTCAGACCTACAAGCAAGAAATCCTGTCCAGATCAAATTATTTCTTCAGGATAAACCATGCAGTAGGGAGCAAGTTACATCAGTTAACAAGTTGAACTAAATAATGATTGTAGGTCACTCCCAGCTGAACTATTCTATTGAATTTTATTCTGAATAGCATAGCTGTGGATGTGCATACATTTTATCAAAACTGCAAATCCACTTCCTACAAATACAGGACATGATTGTGAGAGCGTAAGGCAGTGGGGAATCCTGGTGGCACAAAGTCCCTCTGCTGGGATATGGCTTACCAGACTCATCAAAAAACAGGCCACTGAACAGCTGACAGACATTGGAACAGGCTTTTTAAACTAGACTATCAAAAAGCCCACATAACAAGGTAGCCTGTTATTGCAGAAAATATTTATGCTCAAGCATTAAATTACCTGGAAGGTGTAAACAATATTTTCCTGGTGACAAAAGTATTGACCTGAAAGAACATCCCTCCGTTACAAACAAAATAAGAAAAAAATGAAATATGTTTGAATTATTTTCTGCACTTTAAGGAGTGCAGAGGAGAACGGTTAAATTAGTGCTTGCAGAGTTGTTTAAATTTTACTGTAACCATGAGAAATGAAGTATTACCAAGTCCTCACAAGGGCTGATGTTTTCCAAAAGAATTATTACAAGACTGCTACAAATTCCATACAGTACACATAATCAAATGTTCTGTTTAACATTATAATTGCACGGAGCATTACAGTGTGATGTTATAGTGATGTTATAGAACCTGTGACTTCCCTGGTGTCTTCTGACAGAACCAACAAAGATCTTGAAGTGTGGAGGGCTGAAATAGCAAGTGGGGTATTTATCATGAGAGCAGGTGTATTTCTGATTCAGAGACTGAAATGAGAAAAGGGCAGAAACAAGGAGAAAAGAAATCCTTGAGGGGATTTGGAAAAGGTGGCATCACTGATCTCGCAGTACTGAGATCAGGAGCTTATCAGTGCCATTTGTAGTGATTGAACATTTGGTACTGCTCAGGGTTGAGTTAAAACAAAGGGGTTTGCCTCTTGGTACAAGCAGCATTTTTGTTATCCCTCAAACAAGGTTTGAAGCAAAGAATTTACCCTTTGTCCCTCATTTTTTTCTGCAAGGAGAAGGAATCTCATGTAGGGTTGTGGTAAGAAACACAGAGCTGTGGATTAGGTGCAGCTTTGCCAGCTTGCATAAGACTGTGTAAGACAAGACTAGACCTGGCACCTTCCAAGGGTCTGAACCTATCTGTCCCACTGGTGAGTGCCATGGGAAGGGATTACCTTCTCCTTAGGTAACACAATTCTTATTGAAGGCTTGTACCGCCACTGATGGCACTTTTTCAATTTATCTTGTCATTCAGTGAAATATCATTCTTCTCCTGATCCTGTCTACCTAGTTGCATTTTTGAAAAATGCTTCCTGGTTGAGCATTTGTATGACCTAATTTTTTTTTTATTGATACTCTTAAGAAGACTGACAGGTGGGCCAATAGAACTTTGTTCCTTGAGGCATCCATCAATATTTTAGAAGATTATTAAAACTTGCTCATAGCATGTTGGTTTTGCAATAAAATGATTATTAAAATTGTTAAAATTCTTGATAATTTATTTTAACTGCTTATTTTTTCTGGCAGATCCTTAAGAGGAAAGGAAAGGGAGAAAATGTGAAACAGAAAATAGCAAGTTAAAATTAATCAAATAATATTCCTGCCAAGTTTACTGTAATAAAGTGTTACTATATAAAGCTTTGTCTTATCAGTCATACAGAAGAATTCCTCTGCACACAAAGCATCATTCAGTTTCTCCTTATTAGATCATCTTCATAAGGCATCCACAGTATTTGTTCTCTGGAGAGCTCCTAATATTTGCAAAATTACTTTAAATGTGTTAAATATGAATATTTCAAATTAAACTCTTTTAAAATAGTCCTTTGAGGGACTGCTGCAAGATCAGAAATTAAAGACAAAATAAAGGTTAACCATAGCTATTCCACCTCTTCTTTGACTGCTACCTGAGTTAGTTCTCAGAGTGATTCTTGGTCCCAGTTTTCCATTCTGACTGAAGTGCAACCAAAATGTGTCTGCATCTTGGATTCATGAGCGGTGGGTGGTGAGTTCTCCTCCTGTTTGGTATATCTGGGCTTTAAATTACAGCATAGTCTTTCTAAGGGGGGGGGGGGGGAACCAAAACAAAACAAACAAAACAAAACAAAAATAAATAAATAAATAAATATATAAATAAATAAATAAAACACAGTTTCTGGTGAAAACGGAACAGATACTTGTTTCACTTCCCACTTACTGCTATGTTATTGAGAGATAACTTTGCTAGTTGGTTACTGATGCATCCCTGTTCCTAGGGAAGCAAATGTAGACCACCCCTTACAGATCCCCCACAGAAAATTATGCTGAATGGTTCATCTTCAAGTTTGTGACTCCCTCTGTATTTACCGGTTGTTGGCAACAGAGAGAGCTGATACCTTGCCAAAGGGACCCATCAGATAACCCAGCAGAGCTTTAACAGGGCAATTATTTCACATTTTTGCTGGAAGAAAGGAATATGGCTGTCTAGATGAAGTTCTTAGCAAGCTTCCTTTCATTTGTTATGTAAGATTACAGAGATTAGGGGTGCATGAGCTTCAGAAACCTTTTCTTGTTCCTTTGTTTCCTAAGTCTGTGTTTAAAGGCTTCCTTTAAGTAGTTTTTAGTTCCTTTCCTTCCTAAGTCTGTCCTTGTAGGCTATTCTGTCAGTGAAGGTAGTATTTAGGGAAAGACTACAAGTTTTAAATATTTTTTTCAGAGGTTCAGGGAGAATAAATTTGTCCATACTGATTCTTTAGTGGTTCTCGAGCAATACTTTCATCTGAAAGCTATCCTAGACATGTTATGCAGCTGATCATTGCTGTGGATAATACAAAGGCCCAACATGCTTGAAAATTTTAGCAATTAAGATTTAATTTGAATTTAATAAAAGGTATGGGTTTCTGTTCATGTGGTAAGGTTACGCTTAAAGTATTTGATATATTTTTATAAACTATTGATTGATTGTATATTTTATATACAGTTGTGATCGTGATCTTTTTACAACAAAATTGTTATAAAAATGAGTTTTTCTATGAATTGCATATCTAGACTTATGTTAATTTAAAATTCAAATGTGATTTTTAAAACTGACCCCCTAAAACTCTTTATTTACCCTTACTTGACTTGTTCCAATTTAGCTTAAATCAGCAAGGCATTAAATCCAAATACGAGGGTGCACAAAAAGGGTTATATAGACCAAATGAGCTTTTAAAATGCTTTAAAATTACTTTGAGTGACTTCCCTGTATAAAATCTTGTAACCTGAGTGATGTATTAAATTAATGCTAAATCAAAGGTTAGTGCATGAGAGCAGTCATATGCTCGCTCTTGAGAAGTGAAGGGTTTACAAACAGATTTCTCTCAGGGAAGAAAAGCAATTGACACCCAATTAGTTAAAGCATATTCCTAAAGCTCAATGACTCGGGAGCAAATTACAGTTGTCATTGTGGATTTGTGAAGTGTGTTGAACCATGATGCATTCCTTCAGAGGGAAGTTGCTCAGACATGAAAGTATAAAACAAGCAGAGCACGTATGAGTTCTCCATGTTTCTATAATATCTCAACTTCAATAAAATAAATTTTTTAAGTAACCATGAGGTCAATTGGATGCGTTTTTATGGATTCCTGCTGCTTGTTAAAAACCTGTCGATGACTCACCAAGCTTTGAACCAAAGTGCAGTATATCAGTCCCCTTCCTCCCTGCCATTGGTAGGCCCTTGGTTTTGTAGCTGTAAGTTGTCACAGAGGTGGCAGTCTGTGCTTGAGCAAAACAACATGAGAGAACGGGTTTTGCTGCATGACTACTAAGAGGTGGGCATGTAGCTTTCTGTTTCTCAGCAGGGCTTTTCCTCCTTGGAGTGGGATTATTGGTGCTATGTGATGGTGATCAGGGAAACCCTCAAGAGCAAGGGAAGTTTTCAAACTTCTCTGTTCTTTCTTTATTTGCCAATGCTTGCTATGGAATAGCCCCAAGCCAGGACTTTATTATCAGTCAATCACTTTAGCAAAATTAGGCAAGAGGAGGAGGAAAACAGCTGTCCTTTACAAATATACATGAGACTGGGACATAAGTTTATTGCTTATTTGACTCATTCAAGAAAAGACTGTGTTTTAATATGGGTGAAGCAGCACAGTTATACATCAGAAAAGGCATTACCTAGTCACGGCCTCCCTAAGCTCCTGAACTGGTACGCTTCAGCAAGAGCAGGATCAGGATACCTCGTAGCAGTGCCCCAGCCTGATGCACCAGCCACACGCCTGGACCTGGCATCCTCTCTGTGTGTGCGGCACCCATGGAAGCTGGGTACCCTGGACCACCGTGCTGCCTGCAGGCACAGCAGCTGTGGCCTGGCGGACGCGAGGGCTGCGGCACGTCTGCAGGCCTGGTGAGGCGTGGGGCCGGCGGGCAGCGCTCGCCCAGGGTCGGCTGGTAACCCCTGTCACGCGGCTTGCTTGGCTTCAGTCATCCTCTTGATTCAGCAGCTTCAGTGTGGTCCTGAATAAGGATGCTTTTCTCAACTGGAAGCAGAAACCACTTAGCGATGAAGTAATTAAATCATGCTGTTCATGAAAAGCCCTCACTGTTAATTTACGGTATTTGTCATAGCTCCCAGAATACAATCACGGAAACAAAGACTGAATTGAGAACAAAAGGAGGAAACTTATTTGAGAAATTTAAATATCAAACAAATCTCATAACAATTTGAAGTGTGTTTGCTTGTTTTAATTGTTTTTAAGGAATCCACTCCAAGGTTCTAGGTGCATAAAAAAAAGTTGAGTGTTCTCTGATTTTCTTTCTTTGCGAGCTCATTGCTCAAGAATAGTATAACAGTTAAGAGCCTTATGAGATAAGCAGAATCTTCATATTCTTTCTGTTTGGTACAAGCTTTGAAAACCATGCTCTTTGTCTCCTGTAGCTGACACACAATATAGGAAACCGGAAGAAAAGATGTAGGTAGACTCAGCCATAAGAAAAAGAAAAATTTAAAGTATGAAACCAGGAAATCCAACAGGAAGCTCTCACAAACATAATGATAGCTAATTCTACATTTTGTGAAAAGGGAATTGAAACTTGAATAAAGCTTCATACAATATAGTAAAGAAAAAAAGTGCGTTCACATCATCTGTTACTTCTTCATTCAGCATAAACAATAAAAGATTTTGTTTTATTTTAGAAAAATTGTCTCTCGTTACCTTAATTTTACTATTTTTCAGATAGTGATAGTAAACTTCTATTAGCTATTAAACCAAATAATATTGGTGTAAATTTTATTTTATTTTTCTCAATAAATTTGAACATCTTCTCTTTGCAGGAACCTCATCCTTCTCAAATAAGACCTGAAAGCGGTCCACAAGCGGGTGGAACCACACTTACCATCTCTGGTATAAACCTCGCCACTGGTTCCAAGAAGGATGTTCAAGTTTCAGTCGGTAGCCAGCCTTGCAATGTGTATGTAGCCTGAGTAATTAACAATACAGAGCTGTATTCTAATGAAACACCAACCTTTTCTGGCCTTAAACAAATCCGTTGTCTGTCTCTCCATTACTCATCCTATGCAATGGAGTTCTGCAGGTAACATGCAGACAGAAGGTCACTCAGAGGCTCCAACTGGAAGAAGGAGCTGTAAAAACACCCAAAGTGGGAGAATCCAAAGATTTCTGCAGTTTTGGCTTTCTCTGCTTGACTGGCTGCTTCAAACTCACTCATGCTTTCATTCAGCATCTCCTCAATGGTTCTGTATAAAATCTTAATCTTCTAGTGCCCCTTCGCTTGTTCTTCTCACTTCTTTTTCCTTTTATTATTTGCTGCCCTTCTCTTTTCTCAAAAAAGGGAAGGACACCAAACGTGTTGACATTGCATTGTTCCTGTGTTTTTACACGATTCATTGTCATATCCTACATCTTTTTTAAAAAACCTAAGTGATCTGAAGAAAGTGATGTCTCCTCTGGTAACTAGTTGGTGCCTGGCAAAAATAGAGCCCTGGTTTTGTTGCTTTGGGGGTACTGCAGTGAAGGAATACAAACCTCCATAATATTGCTAACAGAAGGTGTTTCCTCTTCTTTTTCTTCTCCAATCTAGCACCAGATTTGGAGACGAGATCATTTGCATTACAGGACCTAATAACAAGGTTGAAACTGTTCCAGTCACAATGAACTATGGGGGCATGACAATTACTGTACCACAGCTGTTTACATACAGTGGGAATCCTACTGTCACCAAATTCCTGCCAGTAAATAGCTTCAGCAGGTAATGAAATGTTTGTCATAACTTCATTTAAAATTGGGTTAAAATATGTATAATATGTAATAAACCTATTATGTACGGAACTGTTTGAAATAAACTTCTGTACTCCAGCCATGCACACATTGAAGTACGTAGGGTTTGTGGTCTAAACTGCAACTGATATTTGAAAGTATTCTGTTTACCTCAAAATTTTCATCCTGTTTCAAAGGTCAATCCTGAAACGAGAAAAGGCAATGAACTTCTTATAAATGATGATGTCCCAAAGAAAGAGGTTTGAAGTATTTCAGCATGTCAGACAAATGATCTTTGCATTAGTTAGAAATTTTTATCCTACTAGGATAACCTATAGAAAAAGTTTCTAATGGAGAGGTTTCTAACAGTTCTTCTATTTAGCTTTCAATAAGTGTGCTAGAAACAGAGGAAAGTTATGGTGTGTCATCTCTTTCTTTGTCTCATGAGGAAAAAGAAGTATCTTCTTCAGAAATCTAGACCAGGATTCAGTAATGTTTTTAGAAAGTATGCGCTGTTCTATGGTGGTACTCAGTAACACCCATCTGGTAACTGTTCCTCCTGGGGAAAAGCTCACCTAGGACTAATGGGGAAACCAAAGAAACGTATAGCATTCTTGTACTTGTAGCAATACAGCAAATCATCTGTATGAAAGCCCTTGTAGCATACCTCTGGCTTTGAAAGTCGTTCTGTGACCTATACAGGGACAAAAAGGAGCCTGATTCATGTTGGTCTCTGCTGTTCCTCAATATTCTGATCTTTCTGCTTAGTGGGGTAAAGTTGGCAGAGTGGGATCGTGATGTTTCCACTTGCTTTCAGTAAAAAGAATTGTAACAACATGACTCAACAAACAGAACATTAAAAATAAATTTGGCCATGACTTCTTTTGGAGATATTAATACCTGTCTCCTTTAATATTGAGTACTCATTTGTATAAAATAGGATTTGGTTTTAACATTTGCTTTTTATTTTTGGTTTGGGTGATTTTGGGGCCCAGATTGTTTCTTTGATAGATTGATAGTGATTTACTCCATGGAATTTAAATGACTTTTTTTTTTCCTCTATATAAACTGAAGCCTATTTTTATAGATTGCTTTGAGGTTTGCTATCCCTCTAAATCCATGTTACCTCAATGACTTTAATTCCTACTGGCAACTTGCGTGCATTCTTCTTCTTATGTGAATGTATTATTTTTTAAACAATGTGCTGCAAATGAAAGGGAGTAGAGAAGCCAGGTCCCTACAGACCTCTGGAAAATACACTCTCACCTTTGTCTCTTTGTGTGTGTGGTAGGCAGAATGATTTTAATAATAATATTAAAGATGTAAACCACACAAGATTGGCATCAATGAAAAGCCAAAAATACTGGCAAAGCACTTTGTACTTTTTAAAATTCTACTGTTTTCAAGTGATTTTTAAGTTGACATTGCTGGTTTTAAATGCTGTAGTGATTGATAGCTTTAACAAAAGTCCTTTTTGTGGCATATCTAATTGTCGTGTAGGCATTATATATAGGGGGTTTTTTCAGTGGAAGTAGTAGCAATGCAGGATGAAGCAGTGTATAGCTGTGACAGTGTGCCAATGACTTGACTTCTTTTTTAATTCTACCTTTCAGTGGAGGGAGAAATATTACAGTAACTGGAACCAGTTTTGAGCTCATCCAGAGCTTCTCATTGGTGGTATATGCAGAACGTCCAGAAGCAGGGAAGATAAATCAAAAAAAGGTAATTTACTTTCTTTCCTCACAAAGGCACTGCATTGGATGAAAAGCATATCATCTGTTCAAAAACTGCATTGAAGTCTGCCCACTGGACTTCACTGGGCTTGGGATGAAATAAAGTTTGAACAGATTTCTTGGACTGTTCAGGGTTTTCATGGGAGAAGATCTTGACTTTCCTACATAGCATCTTGACTTACATTCACTTGTACCTTTCCATCTTCTGCTTTACAATTAGTTTCATTCAGTATGAATAAGGATAGAAAAATTAAACTTTGAGTGATAAAGTGGATGTATTTCAGAATTTGAAAGTGTTTGGTTTTTCTTTATCTTTCTCCTTCTTCTTCTTCTCCCCCTGCAAGCTTTAGAGATTTGCCTGAAACAGGACCCAAATGTAGACAATGCAGAGTATTCAGCTTTGCACAGTCAGTGCCTTTTATTTTTCTCATATCTCAATGAACCAAGTGTTCTTTTCTTTCTTGCTTCATGCATATTCCACCTGTAGCAGGTTCACAAAAAGTTGTGAAAAATAATGTTAAAAACCCTTCTTGCATCTCATGTTAAGAGGAACTGACATTACCAATAGTCTCAATTTCCCACTCTTCTAATGAAGATATCACAATTTAATGACATGATTTGGGACTTAAAAGTGATCTTCTAGAAGGAATGTTATAAGACTTTTTCTAAGGCTGGCACTTCAGTTTAAGACTGTCTTGTGATCCATAAAGAGTTGTTAACATGCATGTTTTGTAATATATACATGATTCAACTTTTAGAGTAAACCAAACCCAACTGGATTTGAAGCCATTAGAACCCTAACCCTAAAGATTTTTAAAAGGAAAACTGCCTATATTTGTTAGGCCAAATACTGCAAGAGGTAATTATCTTGATAACCTTGACTCCCAGGACAACCTAAAAGTCTATTTAGCATTCTTGACAGTGTTTATTAACATTTCTTACCCCTCTTATTACATATATTCAGCCTGTCAGCTTAAGGCAGCATCACATATAGCAAATATTCTTGGTTAAGAGTAAAAGCTTTGCTAATCTTTTGGTTTTCTTCCACTTATATGGCATTATCAGAAATGTTGGAGAGAAGCTATCAAATTACATTGAGTCACAAAGTGAGAAACAGAGGTGGTGATAGACAAATGTTGAGGACTCCTATTAGTGTTTTTGACTATGGTTGATGTTACTTGAAAGAGTGTCAGGGTAAAAACATTTGTATAATTAGGAATGGAGGATGTTACTGAGTTGTTACCTTGAGTAGTCGACTGATAACTGTGAGATTTTATCCCAAAATTTCACTTAGTAATTGCATTGAATTTCAGTGAGATATTATGCAGTGTGAGTAGAAAAGAATCTACCTGAGATACTTAATGGTACAGAAGATTATAGGATTGAAGGTGACGTGTTAACTTCCTAATCTGAGAGGAACTTAATGATAGCAGTTCAGTGTGGTAAAGAGCCACAGAATTTGGAAGCAATGGAAACTGCTCTGTAGCCTAAGCATTTTCTGCAGGCAACTGCTAGAACACAATGAATCAATGATTTATTCTCATCAACAAATTTATTTCATTTTCTTTTTGGAAAATACCTTATACTATGTTATTTCTGCTGTTTGGCAAGGATATAAATCCAGTGCTTTTATTTCTGCAGTCTGAAGTTACCAACAGTTATGTACAGGAACAAGTCAGACTCTAAAATATGCATATTCTTCTTGTCTTATTTTTTGCAGTTTTATGGAAATCTTGTTACAAGACTCAATGAAACCACGGTGGTTTTTAGTTCCCCACCAATACTGGAAGACCCAGAAAACTACAACATTACCACTGTTATTCTAATGGATCGTTATGAGTTGGTTGTAAAAAATGAGAGCCATTCCTTTGCCTATGTTGCAGACCCAACCTTTGAAAACTTCACAGATGGCATCAAAAAACAAGTTAACAAACTTATTAATGCAAAGGTAAATTTGTAGAGAGTTGGTTGCTCATTTTGTCCTTGAAGCATGTATGGAATTTTTCCTTCCTTTCTCAAAGCCTTAACAGTTGTTTGGTGCCATACCCCAAATGCTTGGTAGAGTCCCTTACCTCTGCTAGATGAAGAACATTAACAGCTCCCCTTTCCTCTCCCTGCCCCTTCTCAGAGAGAGTTGCTATCTTTTTAGCCATACTTTGGGGGCACCGGGGATGCCCTCTTCTGCCGAGCCTGGCATTTGGAAATGCCCTCTCCCAGTAAAGCTCCCAGGAACTGGAAAGGACATCTTATCTCACACAAGTCAAGGGGAGAAATCGCGTAATTCCCAATTGTTCTGCTGTTCTGTAGGCTGCAGTGTGAATCGCATCTGCTGCTAAAAGTGATCCAAATGGAAGGTTGCAACTCAGGATTTCTCCCGAGACTTTGCGATGATGACTTAGCTTTTTATTTTCTGTCTAGGGCAGTAACCTGAACAAAGCCATGACAATAGACGAGGCCCAGGCTTTTGTGGGTGATGAGCCTTGCAACATAAAAACTCTTACTGAAACGGACTTATACTGTGAGCCACCAGAAGTACAGCCTCAACCAAAGAAACGGCAGAAGAGAGATACCATCAATAACCTTCCTGAATTCATTGTAGGTTACCTTTTCTATAGAATTTAGTATCGTGTAAGTGAAATTGATACAGTGCTTCTTAACTGAAGTGATTTATTCTCCAAAGTTGTTGTAGTACCATGAAGAAACTCTTCGCAGTTCTTTCTTTCTTTCTTCAGCGTCTGCCTGCTGCATAAAAGACGTAACAGGCAAGAGTAGTTCCAAGCTGCCACATGTCTTCTGCCTTCATTACGTAGGAATGTAATGCTGTAGCTGGACAGACTGGGGATTTTTTCTTCCTCTGCTAAGCAAAATTAAATGACTTCATGAAATAAAGTGCTAGTGACCCAAATTCAGTATAAAATATTCAGAAATGCTTCCTTTGTCTGGCAGTTTGAGCTAGAAATTCACTTGTGGGAATTGCTAAACTGAGAAATGAACCACCATCCATTTGCACTTTTTGAGACAAATGTCTGTGCTTATCCAATTAGGTGAAATTTGGACTCCGGGAATGGATCCTTGGAAGGGTGGAATATGATACGCGTGTGACTGATATCCCACTGAATCTTATTTTGCCACTGGTACTTATTCCTATGATAGCAATAATTGGTATTTCTATCATCTGTTACAGGTAAGTTCCTTTAATTAGGTGCTTTTGTTGTCCTAAAGCTTTCAGGATACTACCTGATTGTTTTCAGCTCAGTCTACAGAAATTATCTTCATCTTTTTTATGATCTGTAGAGTTAAGAAAAATGCTGAAAATATGTATAAGCACTGATTTATTCCTCTCACGCACACCAAATTCCTTGGTGTCAGTCAGCCCAGTCCGTCCTTTGTACATAAACACAGCAATTGGTCCCAGGCTTCCCAACTACACAATTGCAGACTGAGTTGCACACATAGCTCTTTGAAATGGCAGCTAAAGTGCCACTTGTGAAAAAGATAACTTATTCTGCATACATACCCATCAGCATTTATGCTGCCTCAGTCAGCGCTGTAGGTCTGAGCTGGATGGATTTTACTAAGGGGTCATTTTGGCCTTTCCAGCTGAGATAAGTGCTACCCACACACAAACTGCATGATTAACAGCAAAATTCATGCTTCATAAAGGGCCAGAACAATGTCTGTATTTCGTTTAAGACCTACTTAGTCCAATTCTAAGGTTAATAATGAGGGCCTCATACTGTCCCTCAGAAGGAGGTGGATTTCACTCTTGTGGTACATATCAATATAGTTGAAGCATGTGCTGTACAGCCCTGATGTTCTCTTGGATGTCTGTCAACCTTCTCAGTTCAATCCCAGACACTCTCCTGAGTGGCTTAGAGCCAGTTCAGGACATGTTGCAAGCAATCTTTGTTCAGTGCATACAAATTGAGTTTCTGTACTTGATATGTGATTGAAAGCATTTTAGCTTTCAATTCTCATTGGATTTTAAATCGTTGGCCCAAGTGTGCTTTGAAGCAGCCAGCCATGATGGTGCCAAGTGGATTTATGTGGAATGAAGACTTCAGCCACTTGTTGCTGTTTTCCTCCTCCATTCTCTTTCTGCTGTACTTAAAAAAAAAATCTAAGTCAGGAAAATTTCCTCCAGTCCTTTAGCTTCCCTCTCAGAGCTGTTCCAAATTGTTTACTTTTGTAATTCATAACTTTTTTAAAATCTTGCTTCTATTTCATAAAGACGCAAGAGCCAACAAGCAGAACGAGAGTATGAAAAAATTAAATCACAGCTTGAAGGCCTGGAGGAGAGTGTCAGAGACCGATGCAAGAAGGAATTCACAGGTATGACAGAAATTTTCACTGCTGTGCATCCCCTTCAGCAATCAGAAGACAGGCTGAAGGAATGGTACTTGCTTACTAAAACTGTCTTTTAGGAACAAATAATTAATAGATCTTTGTAGTCTTCATTAATGACATTGACATAGAGGAGATATTTTGCTATTGTATATGAAAGAAGTAAAATAAAATAGGTAGTCAAGGTTATTAAAATAAATGGACAGTTTTAGTCTAAAGGAAGCACAGTTAGAAACCGGGACTAGAAACCAGTTGAGCTAGAGGTTACTTATAGCCATTAATGTGAGTGGTCATTAATATGAAGATAAGAATGTTTTGTAGTGACTAACCGTGCACTTAGTATTTAGCACAATGACTGTATGTGCTAAGTATGCACACTGGGAGATGTTTGAGAGCTGCAAAATTTATTTGCAGCAATCAGCATACAAAGGGATAACTTGCTAAGCTCACAGGAAAGAAATAGCATTTTTCCCTGTCTATCGTGGGGAAAACCTTAGCTTGATTTGAGGAGCTAGCTAATTGTTCTGTGTAAATGTAGAGGCATCATCCCAGGGAAGGCAGCAGGAGGTGTGAAGGCTCAGCATTTTTACATGTTGAACTACTGATTGCAATGCTTAAATTAGGTATCTGAGTGTAAACATAGCAAATATTGGCCTAAATGATTACCATGAAATGTCACCTCATTATCTGAATTATACTTGCTGTTGGGTCATGTTGAAATAATCTCTATTAAAAAAATTACCCACATGTTTTGTTTCTAAAGAGAAAACATTATTTCATATTGACAATAGCTGAAAAGCAGGATTGAATAAAACAGCAATTTCAGGTTAGACTTGGAAATTCATTTAAGAAGCTCAGGGTATCTCAAATATTTCAGCCATGCTGAAAGCCTGGGCCTCAGCCCCAGTCGTGTTTTTTCTGGCATTTCTGGGACAAGATGTTCTTTACTTGTACCAGGTTGCTAGGTTGCTTTTTCTGGAAAACCAACTCCTTCCAGGTTCTGGACACAAACTAGAAGCAAATGTTTGAATCAAGAATTATTCCCAAATGGGCTTAATTTCAAACTGCATTTTGAACTGTAAGAGGATCTATCAAGGTCCTCCATTCCTCTCTCCACTTCTCCCATGGCACTTCATACTTGTTTCTGAAAGAAGGTGCTTTTCTCTTGCTGGGGCAAGAGTAGGGGGCTACAGATTTCTGCTGCCTATTGGGTTGAAGATACAGAAAGTACAAACACTGGGGAGATAGAATGCACATCCAAGGAGTAATCCAGTTCCTAAACTACACCCACCTTGACTGAGTTACATGAAACACTGAAGTCAAAACACATTCTAGTACCATACTGTGAAACAGTAATGTCAACAGCACGAAGTGCAGACGATCTAAATACATGGAACCAAAGATAGCCAAAAATGCTAATGCCACAAAGAGGGAAACCAGAAGATGCTTTCTCCCTCAGCTTTGCTGAATGCTATAAAATAAAGAGGTAAATGAATGAATAAGAGCAATAAAACTCCTGAGAAAATAGGTCACTTGATTAATTAACATGGTATTCTAGTCAATCAGCAATATTGGGTAATTGGAAAGCCTTCAGGTAGAATAGCTGCTCCAAAGGATGATTCCCTAATTTTTGTCCCTTTTAAGAATTTCAGAGCTTTTGAGTCCCACAGAAATGTTTCCATCAATTTCAATGAACCATTTAACCTTCTTCCTTCCTGCCATTCCTTTCATTTCAATTAAATTAAATTAGCGTACTTTACACTTTAAACCTTTCTTTCCTTGATTGTTTTTAAAGGAACTTTCATTACTACCTAGACTCAGAGGGTATGGATTGGGAAAAAACCAAACCAAACCAAACCAATTAAACAAACAAACAAAAATATCATAGTGTCTTTTTCTTGTTCTGTACTACAATCTTACATTCATATATATAAACTCACACAGATGCCCATTAAGGCCCTTTTTTGGATAGTCAACAACAAGGAAGTCATCAGTGCTAAAGGCAGTTATCCTCATGTCACCATAGGATTAACTGTGGTCATAGTTAACAGGATAATTGGTAAAAATAGCAAGAGAAAATGTGAGATGAAATAAGAGTTTTTAAAGCTGAGTTGCTTTTTCTCTATTATAAGGCTCCCAAAGAGATTGTGTTGCCTAAAAAACCTGCAGGCTTTTTTAAATGAACCTTTAAACTGCATTGCATATTGCAGATCTAATGATAGAGATGGAGGATCAGACAAATGATATCAATGAAGCTGGAATTCCAGTGCTGGACTACAAAACCTACACAGACAGAGTCTTCTTCTTGCCCTCCAAAGATGGAGAGAAAGATGTGATGATTACGGGGAAGCTGGATATTCCTGAGGCTAGGCGCCAGACTGTGGAGCAGGCTTTGTACCAGTTTTCCAATCTCCTCAACAGCAAATCATTTCTCATTAATGTGAGTACTGAAGTAGATTCACCTTGTCTCTTAGCTAGGCATAACTGTGTATGCAAGACAGGAGGTTTGTAAACACAACTGAACCAGAATTATTAAAAATAAGTGATGTTGTTATGGTTCTGATTCCGTAGTAACCACTGCACATATATGGTATCACAGCCAGAGCTTCCTGGTGGGACAAAGAGGCAAGGTCCTATTTATGCACCAGGTCATGTAGTATGGAGCTAGTCAACATTGCAGTGGCCGTAGGAAAATGGATATTACCCAATCTGGCATAAAAACTGATGTTACAAGTTTGTTTTAGCCTTTTAAGATGTGATCAGAGTGCTGATTCCAATCCTGGCTTCTTACAGGAGTCACCTGTGGGCAGCCGTCTGCTGAATCTCTGCCCCCAGAGAGGCAGAGGCTCCTCAAGTGACCCATTCATCAAGACTGATGTTCTCACAGTAGTTCTGAAGAGACTTCTAATTGCTCACTTTCAAAAACTGAGGCTCATTGTCAGACACCTAAATATAGATTTCTAACTTTTTCTCTCTTTTTTTTGTTTTTTTAATAAGGCTCTAGCGCTGAGCTAGTTAATGGTAGTATTAGAGTTTCTGGCAGATGAAAGCACATTCCCAGGTGTAGCTGTATTAGTGTCTTTGTAATTTGATGTAAAAGGACTGGGAATTTGGAGAAGAGTTGATTTTCTCTTTAAAAAATTGTCACAGAACACTGTTCTTCATTAAATTAAAGCATCTTTTTAGATAAGGTTTTAGTTAAGTATATAAACATTCCTTGGGTCAGTCCAGTGCACTCTGTGCGTATCTAGAAACAAATTCTGGGCAACATTTTCTTATAAGCAGTTTTTTTAAACTTCTGAAAACTTTTCCATTCTGCTCTTAGGAGATTAATATTAAAATAATATTTCTTGTCTTCTTAGTGCAGACAAGTGTTGAGGTTCTTCAGAAACCTGCCATCTGACTTGATTCTGCATTTGTTTTCTGTTTCAGTTTATTCACACGCTGGAAAACCAAAGGGAGTTCTCTGCTCGAGCTAAAGTGTATTTTGCATCTTTGCTGACAGTCGCTTTACATGGAAAGCTAGAATACTATACTGACATCATGAGGACGCTATTCTTAGAACTTATGGAGCAGTATGTTGTGGCCAAAAACCCAAAGCTGATGCTAAGAAGGTTTGAATGATTGCCATATTTTCTGTGGGTCTCTGGTTTTCTGTAAATGTGTTTCTTTTGCAATGTGACTGTATTAAAATGCCAGCTATCCGTGAAAGTCAGAAATAGCTTGGCCCAAGCATATTATGAAGACAAGCCCACAGGAGCAGCTGTTGAAGGCACAGGCAGGACTGCTGGCCACAGATTTCCTTAGTCAAATACTGTAGTGCAGGAACACCTACCTTAGTTCAAAATATCATATTGAACATTTCATTTACTTTTTAATCTAACTTTATTTCAAATGATCTAGCATTTATACCAGGCATCATGTCTGTAATGAACACATACAATCAGCTTGCATTGTGCTTTCAATGAGGGCTTGCTCTAGTGTTTTAACCCCTTTTTTATCCTAAATAAATTGCAATACACTTTGCTGTGTTTATTTTGTAGCTTTGTAATCTGTAGGTTATTTCCCAGTAACTGCACAAGTAGGTTAATTTTTTAGCTCTTACAGCGCAGACCCAGTTTAAGGTTTTGCATAAAGGATGTGTGATTTTCAGCAATGAGCTGAAGGTACATGGGAATGATAAGCAATACAAAGCACTTATCCTAGAGCAAGTATATGCTTTCAAAGCTCTATAGGGAAATCATTACATTAGGAGAGTGCATGCAGTTAAGCATGTAAGAATGTTATATCTCAAGCAAGCAATGTACCCTTACCATACTCAGGTTTGGTTGGGTTTTTTTTCAGGTCTGAAACGGTTGTTGAGAGAATGTTGTCTAACTGGATGTCTATTTGTTTATATCAGTACCTCAAGGTAAGAGTAAAAGTCTATTGCCTGTGGTTTGTTTTTTTTAAATCAGTAATACTTAAACATGCTGCATTGAGTATATCTTTTGGTTTTGCTTTATTTCGTGTTCTCTCCTTTAAACAGGACAATGCTGGGGAGCCTCTTTATAGGTTGTTCAAAGCTATCAAACACCAGGTAGAAAAAGGCCCAGTGGATGCTGTATTAAAGAAAGCCAAGTATACATTGAATGACACAGGCTTACTGGGAGATGATGTAGAGTATACACAATTGGTAAGCAAAGCATGGTTAATAGATTACAAAATCTTTTTCTGCTTTAAGATTAATTTCTGTAATGTTAAGTCTGTACATAGTTTTCTAGACTACTGTGAACTGCATAGAAAATCTTATCATGGGCAGGACTGTCAATAGTTTGACCAAAACAAGAATCCAAGCAGGAAAACACAATTATAAAGTATCTTCTAAGATAAAATCCAAATCCTGCCACTGTGGAATCCATTTCAATAAATCCCTTTCATAATTTTCAGACAGTCTAAACAGTGGTTAGGGTCTTTGGCTCCTCCCTTTTTTGCATCTAAATTCACTGCTAATTGATTTTAGCAGAATTCTTGCACTACCATTATTCTTGAAATTCAGGTTATCTTTCTCCCTTGTGATTGCTGCTGGTCAGCATATCAAACATCATTCTATTACTATACCAGGATGAGCTCCTCTGCAATCCTGTGAGATGGCTCTGCAATCTCCAGAATACTTTATGAACTTTTTTCTGCATTTGTTCCTATGTAAGTCAAACTCTCCTGAACATGGGTGTTATTGTTTACCTTGGCTGAATGCCCCATGTCCACCGAGACTCCACCCAACCCCTGCCCCCCCCCCCCCCCCCCCCGAGGGAAAAGGAGGAGGGAAGGGGGGAAAGAAAAAAACTTGCAAAACCGAGACTGCTAAGAAGGCAGTTTTATATGTACACAGAGTAGAAGAAGAGAACTATAAGCACTATGCGCTGACAATAAAGACTACTTCCCCACGAAAGGTGTTTTCCTCCTCCGAAGAACAGCATCTATCCCGTGCAACTGTCCTGGAAGAGAAGGAAGGAGTTGTTTCCTTCTCATCTCTTTATAGCTGGGCTGACGTAACATCGCATGGAATAGCTCATTGGTGAAATATACATCAGGTGACCTATCCTAGTTCCATTTCCCTCCCAGGGAGGGTTAAAACCCCACTACAATGGGCGACCAAACTGGTATTGAAAGGTGTTTGTTTCCACTCAGGGAAATAATTCTCTACAGTGCTGAGGGGAAGCTGCATCTACAGGCAGTTCTGGAGACCTGTGTTACATCCTCCAAGTGGGATAAGTGGACACTGCTGCCAAGGAAACTCCCCCTGTGAGCTCTATCACCCCCTGAATCTGATCACCAGTGCCATGGTCCAGTTCTCTTCAATTATGTATTCTGCTTTGACTTAATTTTGTTCACTGACAGAAATTTTCACCATTTTTTCAACCATACTCCAGAAAACAAATTCACTGTCCTTTTAAAAAAACTGAAGCAGTCCAATCTTTAGCTTTTCAGGGAGTGTAAAATCTAGTTTTACTCTTTCTGATAGTCTTGCTGGTTTTCTTCAGGATACAGTGTAGTAAATATCAAAGATGCATAGACTGTCCTTCAGAGACCAACACAGGATTTTTTTTTTCCTTTTCTGATTTCTTTTTTACTGACATGGTAGGAATCATTTGTAGTTGTCTACATCTTTATATCTGAGCTGAAATTGGCACCCACAGAAAACACGCTGACTGGCAATGCTGGCTATAATTTCTGTTGTGTTAAAAATTGTGAAAAAATAATTTATTTGCACAGTACATCATGTAAGACTTAATGGCAGTAATTCTTTATTCAGTCTGTTTCTTTTCACTAAAAAACCCAATGCCTGCAACTAAGCTAAATGAATCAGTGTGAAAGCAGAAAATTTGTGTATGCAATCAGATGTGGGCACAACAAGCATATTAGCCAGATATTAAACATTATAACATTGTACAGTAGCAGTATTTGGTCCAGATCAACATATTTCCCAACAAATAAGTATTTTATGTGTGTGCATGTGTAGAAGATGATGAGATATATGGGTATATATTTGTGACAAAATATTGTGAAGGGTGGTACTATTGCCATAAGTTATTGGGATTTCAGGCACAATGATGATGATATGGTAACTGAACAGCTAGGGAGCATTTGTGCACCAGTGTAGGTTAAAGCATGAGTTAATTCCTTCACTTCTGCCTGAAAGCGAGACAAGGTGGGAAAGTACAGCACAGAGCAGTTGTCTGCTCTCTAATTGTTCTTATTTAAAAGATGAATCTGTTTTGCATCACTGGTTACACTGACATGCTGCATACTGAACCAGCAGCAAAATCATGTCTAATTACCATAAAGCTAATAGGAAAAGGAAGGTGAAATCTCATGATTAGTTTGAGAGTTCTGTCAAGGGACAGTGCAATCATGTTTAATTTGACTGCCGTATGGTGTAGCTTTTCTACTGATTAAAAATACCAGCTATGCAAGTTTATTTTTGAGGTCTGATATGATAAATTCAGGCATTATGGTTGGCAGCACCGTATGTATCTGAGAGCTGCCATGCTTTGGATGTGCCTGGCCTCCTAAGCTACTTGACTGGCAAAAGATTCACAGCGGCACTGAACTGTTGTACTGATTCAGCTAGTGAAAGAAAGAGGACTTTCGTAACATGTACTTGGTTTTGTTGATTTTTTTTTCCTTCTGTGGAGGTTTCCTGGCCATGGTTTTTTTGTTTGCTTTTGTCTATATTGAAACTGACACTTATATAGCAAAGCTACTTTCAAAAAAATCACTCTAGATTTAGCAAATTATAGGCTTTCAAGAAATTCTCCTTAACGTAAAAAACCATGTCAATACTATCAGAAAACAGTAATATTTTAGAACTAGCATAAGCTACATAGGTGTATTTTTTCTGGGAGCTATTAGAGTTATTGTGATAATAATAAGCAGTAAATGAGGTTTTCATACACCAAAGATGATAGAAATGGCTTTTACATGTACATATATGTGTGTGTGTATATTTAATGAACATTGGTCACAGGAGGCAAAGTAAGGGAAGCTGAACAACTCACTCCTCATCAGTTGAGCCATGTTAAATCACCAGATGTACAGAAGTAGCCTCAACTTTAAAACCACAGCTGCGAAGACAGCATAAAGAAAGGCAAAAGCACATGATATTCTAGGAGTTCAGCAAAGTGCAGTTCAAATGATTATTGAGAACTCAAGAAGTTTGAACACTGCATTACATGGGCTTTTTTATGTTTTTATGTTTGTGATTATCAGTCATTGGTCCAGCTTTTTTGTTCTCGTGTCCTTCTTTATTAAATTCCCAAGACTCAATAATATTAGCATATTATACATGACTAAATCTATTCTGTATCTTTTATGTTTTGTCATAGTGGTAGGAATTTCTGATAGCTGGTTGGCTACATAATAGCAAAGGTTCCTTCAAATAATCCCTCAAATAATCCATACTTCTGTTGCAAATATGTGTTGCTGTGCAATAATCATTGCACGGTGAATTTCAGATACTGTTATCATTTAAATCACCCAGAAAAACAGATGCAGAGGTAATTCAGCACTGAATTGTCTTAATAATCATGTACATTCTTTTCTTTACAGACAGTTAATGTATATGTGCAAGATGGTGGAAACGAATCCATACCTGTGAAAGTGCTGAACTGTGATACTATATCACAAGTAAAGGAAAAGATAATAGACCAAGTCTATCGAAATCTGCCATGTTCTCAGTGGCCAAAAGCTGAGAGTGTAGTTATTGGTAGGTAGCTCCTTGTGGTACCATACTGAACAGGTGAGACGTGTGATTTTATAGTTTCTCAAAAAATGTTTATAAGAGCATTTATTCTTTGGATTTGGTTTGGTTTGGTTTGTATTTTCTTAAAAAAAAAAATTAATTGTATTCATGTTCAGCTGAATGCAAAAATACAGCATGTTGCAGCAATCTTAATATGCCTTAAAAATGAATGCCTTCTTACAGAGTTATTTTTCCTGACTTAGAATTTCGGTATACTGTCATTAGTGTGCAAAGAGCCTGTTAATGACTGTTAGCACAAATGTATTCATGTCTGACAGAGTCAGTATCTCAGGTACTAATTAATGTGATAATGACAGCATGGATAATTAACTGATGGAGAAATAATGATGCAATTTCAGAAACTGGTACTGATTTTTAGTTGCCTTTATGATGGTTATTCAAAAGAATTATAACTTACAGGAACTGCACTTTTAGTAGATGATGAACCATCTAGCTTCTGAAAATCATCCTCCTTGAAGGCTTTCAAAATAGCTGTTCTCTTCTTGAAAAAAAAAAAAAAGAAATGGTGTTACTTAAAAAGGCCTAATTATCTCATAATAAAAGCTCCAATTAATAGTTTCTTTCAATATCTTCATCACTTCATTAATCTGAAAGTAGAAGATGGAATTCTTGCTCTTCAGGAAATCCTAGTAAAATCCCTAAAAATGGCTTTTCTATTCCATGAAGTCCTACTCTATTCATGGACTGATAGCAGATCTTATATATTTATAGTATTCTATACAAAGGAATTTAGCTTTTTGCGGAAAATAATCAGAAGTCATATGCATGGTTAGGAATAGTTCATGCAAACTTCTGTAATAAAGACCAAAGGATTAAGTTATAAAAACCACACATTTGGGCATATGCTAAATTACTTCTCTTAATATTCCACAATGTGTCAATGGGTCTGTAAAACATTCTTTGAGTAGTTATTTTTGGATTGTTAAAAACTGGTTTTTCTCACTTTAATTACCCCTTAGAGTGGCGTCCAGGTTCTACTGCACAGATCCTCTCAGATTTGGATTTAACATCCCAAAGAGATGGCAGATGGAAACGTATCAACACATTAATGCATTATAACGTAAGGTGTTTCAAAACAGCTATTTGCACCTGTTAACTGTTCTCTAGTAATAAATAAAATCTTTATTTGTTTTTAGAGAAACTTCAGTGCTACATATAGGTTGCCCAGATAAGTTGTGGATGCCCCATCCCTAGAATTGTTCAATGCTGGGCTGGATGGGGCTTTGAGCAACTAGATATAGTGGATGGTGTCCCTGCCCGTGGCAAGGGAGTTGGAACTAGATGACCTTTAAGGTCCCTTCCAACCCAAACTATTCTATGATTCTGTGATAAAGAATCAAAAGAAAAACACAGGGCTTGGGTCTAGGCAGTAAAAGCTTTGGAGTGTGAAAGGCTGGGTCTAGACATATTGCCTAAACATCTTACAGAAAAACACATCACCTAAATGCCACCATTTTGGTTCCCTCATCATTGCAGTATCCAAATCTAAACTCCCCTTTGAACATTCAAAAGCTCCTTTTGCTACATCTCATATTCATCTTTTCTCTCCTCTACCACTTCCTACCCCTGAGAATTGTCCTTGTCATTGCTGTGCTGCTGAATAGATTTTGGATTGGTCTGGTTTGTTCAACAGCCCAGTCAGGAGAGCAGATGTTGACGGTTTTGTACCGTCTGTTTTAGGTTTCATACTGTGCACTCTACCACACACTTGCAATCCACTTATCTTTCCTTTGTATGCTATTTATTGCCTTCCAACAACAGATGCCCTGATTAGAAAAGAGAGAAGTTGGTTGGTTTTCCCTCAGAAAACAGACAGGTCTGATTCTTCATGATAAACCCCATTTTTGTACAAAGGGCACCCACAGCAGATTGAGGAGCCACTTAAGCCACTTAAGGAGGTGCTCCTAATATTTCAGTAATCTCAGAGGAGGTGTTGATGGGATCTCTTTTTAAAGGAGGGGGAGGCAGTCTGTTCTGAATTGCAGTCAGTTTCCCAAGAAGCCTTTGAAGGGCAGCGTTCATCGTAGGTCTAGATTCCCTGGAACAGACTACAGAAACCACAGTTTATGATTTAAAAAAGATGTTCAGTAGGGCATGCTTCTTCTGAAGAACAACTCTGTGTTTGTATTTTCAAAGGTCCGAGATGGTGCCACACTCATCTTATCGAAAATGGGAATTTCCCAGCAGCCAGAGGATAATCAACAAGATGTCCCAGGGGAAAGTAAGTATCTTGTGGCTTCCCTACCTCTCAAGATGACTAGAAGTCAAAACCCACATAGAGAGAGCGATGCTGCTGTCTTGATAGTGATTATCAACCACTTCTATGGAGCTACATATTCCCCACCAGACTATATAGGGTTTATTTGTTGTGTGTTACCCACTGTACACTTGTGATAGTTGTCTTTGCCCTCATTATAGAAGTCTTAAATACTGAGATTTAGCCATAATTTCTGAGTCTATACCCCAACTTAATAGAAAGCAATCTTATTAAACATTTCCTTGCATATTTTGTTTTTTAATCACACTACATTTATAGTCAAACTATATGTTTCATCTTCCCAGAGCTTAATCTCTTTTTGTCCTTTCTGCATCCTTTACTCACTTTCCTCTTCAAATTTCTTCCATTTTTTATTAGACTGAGAATTAAATGCAGTGTTCTTGATGAACCACGGTACAGACTAGGTCCCCTCTCTGTGATATAATGGATCTGATGCAATTTTTTTATTGCATTTCTTACAACTATGTTGCCTTGCGTCTATACACTCATATTTTGTGTCTCTCTCCCTTTGAGTGATGTTTCATAAGCTATGTTTTTTTCAGGACTTTTTGATTGACTTCATTCATTCCATGCATTTTATCTCCTTAGATGCAGTGTTTTTCACAATTCCTTTGTTCTTTTTGAGGTTTGCAGTCCACTGTAAGTTAGTGTCAGGAATTTCCTCATAATGTTTCTTCTCTTTCACATCACTAATGCAGCTCTTGTATAGTTCTTGTATTGCTGTCTGCTACAGTATGCTGGACTTCTCAACACAGAAGACAACTGTTAGCTTGCAACCAATCTTTTAAAACTTTTACATGTTAGTGTTCTGTCTAGACCAATTTTCTATATCTCAAAATCTCTTGAGACACAATATCCGTTACAGCCTCGAATACACTCAGATTTTTATGGTAATATTTACTTGTGAATTTATGTTCTTTGTTACATGTATTTCCTTTACAGATTTCAGATGTTCAGTTTCTCTGGTGTTCTTTTATCTTTATATTCAGTTATTTTACAGAAAGTAGAGGTTAGATTTATGGAACAAAAATTGTTGAGATCATTCTTCCTCGTATGAACTTATTTGATGACCTTTTCTGTATAGCACTGATTGTAAAAGCCATTGCTTTACATAGTAGTTTCATTCCTTTAAACAGATTTATTGATCTTAGATTTAGTAGGTTTCAAGGGCTGGGCAGTTAAACATGTTGGAAATAATATGCCAGAAATGTACATTTTTCAAGAAGATGGGTCTCACCTGATAGCTCTGACACATATCACTATTTAGTAGCAATGTGCAGACTTTCATTTCATTTGTTTTGAGTGTTGGACAGGAAATTAAAACAGGCAGAATTACTTGCTGTTCACTTGTTACTCTGTCCTTCTGGGTTCTTTCTATTGAGACTTTTTCCAGCAGAAAGAGTCTTCTAATGGTCATGTCTACCCCTCTGCTGCTATCTCTCACTCCTTTACTGCAAGTGCCTGGCACAGCTGGCCAAGCAGTGACTGTTCAGTCACAGCAGGTGTCAACCCAGCATGTTAACTTAAAAATCTATCCAGTTCAATACAGAGGGCAGTGGAGTGCAGCCAGGCAAGGAGCTGATTCCTAGTCCCTGTTCAGTTTGGTTGCACTGATTGCTGAGGCCATAGTCACCTCCCCTCTGAAAAGAAGGGGGTGGACCATGAATGGAGTCTGGTGGTGCCCCTAATTGCTCTGCTTTCTTAACAGAGAACAGTGGTCAGTCTTCTGTTCTGGACTCTCAGTCTTCATCCTCCTCACCCCTCTACTCTTGTGGCAGGCAGTAGAGGACCAGACCACATGTTTTTCTTTTTTTGTTGGATTACGTTTTTTTCTTTCCTCCTTCTCTACAATTATATCATTGGATATGATTCAGTATGATGAAGCTCTTTGAACAAACATGATTTGTGCTCCAAGGTGAATTCCTTAGTTATATATATAGCATACCAAGTTGTAAAAGAAAAGCAGAGTTCTGGGGACAGCGCTGTCACACAAGGTCTCTTGTACACAAGAGAAAAGTCTGCAGAAAATTCAGATCCCCAAGTATCAACATTTTCCACCATGTTTCTTCTCCACACCCCATCTTGCACCATGGTACTGTACAAATTTGGAATGACAGCGTTTCGTGCCAGTCTACCCCATTTTCTTTAGCACCAAAGGGTCCCCAGAGCTATCTGGTGCCAACTTGTTCTGTTGAAAAGCTATAAAATGTTACAAAGATAGTGCAAAGTGAGAGCCTGCCGTGACAGTGATTTGTGCATAAAAGGGAGAGGAGAGGATCAGAGGCTTCCTCTCCCACACATACATTTCTGTATGACACAGGGATTTACAGGGTTGGAATAAACAGAAATCCTATCCTGACTCTGTGAATGAGGCTTGTGATGAAGTGGATTTCCTTTTCTTCAGAGTCTCACTAACTTGCACCTTTTTCTTTGAGAAGTGTCAGCTGAAGCCATTGACTGTCAGCCAAAGTATGAGGTTTTGCACAAAAAGAAAATGTTAAACCATGTTCAGAGATATTGCTCTAAAAGCTGGCATTGCTTCCATGCTGCTTTTAATTCACAGATTATAACAGGAAGACACTAGAAGCTGGAGGTTGTGACAAATTAAATGCAGCATCTTTTGCTTCTGGAGACAATAAATGCAATTACTAATTTGCATCAAGATGGAGAATGGTTTCAGTGGTTTTGTACTAGTATTTCTTTACTGAACTATAAACAAATACAACACATTTTGTTATTCTGGGTGTTTTCTCTAGGTTTTGGGTTGGTTTCTTTTATTTTTACTTTTCTAATTCTGAATAAAAATAGACACAGAGTTGCAGATCAGAAATACTGCTTAGCAGATCCAGGAGTGCAGCCCTTCCTTCATCTCCATGAAGCAGTATTCATGGGGTGGAGGAGACTGGAAGGAAGATAATTTGCTTCAGGTCACACAAGGGGAAAGGGGCGGCATTGCCTGTCACAATCTCATTTGCCTTCACCATGTTTACATCATGGTTCATACCACTATAATTAGTCATCATAGTCTATATTTGCCATTAACTCTTTCCTGTTCCCCCACAAATTATTTTATGTTGGCCAAAGAATGCCCAAGGGCCAAGACAAATTGTTCAGGGGGGAGCATTGGACCCAGCGGCACAACCTTCTCCCTGCTTAGAGCTTGATCCATAGTATGGCGACAAAAAAGGAGGTGTTTTCCCTATCTTTTATTTTCTTTACTTCTTAGTTTTCCATTGGGGAAAATATTATCTCACAGAAATGTTATTTTCTCTTAGCAACCATACTTCTGACATGTTTTGTTGCCCCATGTTCTGAATTTCTCTTCCTCTGTCTTCCTACTATTTATAACAATGAAGTGGGACCTCTGTGTTGCAGAAGTTCATCTGTTTGCACTGTAGTCTCTTAATCGTTACTTTCCAAAGAAAATACTGCTATTCCACTAGTAGCCAATTCTGCTGTTGCTAAACAAACACAGGACAAATTAAACTGCTTGTAAGAGCCAGTAATCTCAGTGGAAACCCCTCTAGTTGTTTCCTCTTCTCTCCAAAGTTAAACTGGGCCATATACCATCAGGAGAACAAAAAGAGGATAAATTCCTTTGAATCAGAGGAAGCAGAAGTGTACCAAATGACTGACATAAGACTGGAAAATAGTTTCTGCTCTAACCGTGTGATTTGATCTGTTAATTTATAAAAGTAAATAACAGGGATTGCAAAAGAAATTCCAGACTTCAGGCCCAGCAGCAGTTCTTACTGTACTGGTAGGTGATTGCCATGAATGGTATCGATGGCAAAATCACAGCTGCAAAATCACACAAAATAAAGTGATTGCTTTTATTTATTTCTGGCTTCATTCACATGAATTTCCAAGTTGAATTAGGGACCCTCAAAGGACAATGTGATTTAATATGGGATTTATACTTTTTTCCTACCTTGTTAAAAAGAAGTAGAGGTCCCAGAAGACTGCATAGCTAATGCTTTTGATGAGGCTATATGAAGTAGATTTGGGCAAAAGTGTCAGCTCAGCCAGATTACATAAAAATGTTACTTTCCCTTGCAATGTAAAATATTGAGCACTCGTGAAAGCTTGGAAATTCAATGTAGCTGTTGAGGAACTTAGTTAATAAACTACTATGGTCAAAATTAATGCAATTAGAAACTGATATTTTGAGCTGTAACTGGGATTCAGTTAGGCTAGAGTAAGGCATAAAACTTAGCAATAATGCAAAATAATTTGTGCAGTGGGGCTGAATCACAATTTTAATGGGAAAAATAACTTTCATATTTTTAAGACGTCAATGATTTTAAATGTACTGGTTCAATAACTCCCACTGGAAAAGTGCCATTGATTTCTGGGATTAGGCCAAATAGATAAAAAAGTTTGAGATTTAAAGGAAGAACAGGCAAAACCAGGAAATTTAAAAGTAAGTTTGTGACACAGAAACTCTTTTCAAGTAATATTAATTGCAAGTTAAAACAATTATATCATCTCTTTTCGAACTCTTTATAACAAAATATTCTCAAACGTAGAGTTTCTCTGAATAATAATGTTGATGCTGAAGTGCAAAACTCCCTTTATCTGCTCTGTGATCATTGAAGTAAACTCAGAGACCAGATGTGTGGCTAAGCTACAGATAGCATAGTGAGGCACTGTAATCAGAGGAGTGTCATTAGCATCAAAGTGCTTACCTCTGATTCTGCTACATGGTAACAGAATTGATGTGAATCTCTCTCTCTGGTTTCAACAATGAATACTGACCCAAAAAAAATTAAAAATCTTATTATAATGGATATGAATTTGCTGCATTCATTACCTCTGGCTGCTAGAGTTCATGTCATCTCAGTGAAGGGATGCATTTTTCCTCCTCCCTGCTACAAAGTCAAGTGGTGCTGGTCAAATGCTGATAACAGAAGGTTTGAACTGAACTACCATACCTTGACCTCAGCAGTTAGGGTAAAGGTGTGAATTGTAATGGTACTACCTAGAAAAAAAGGCTGTACCTGAAGCAGTATGGTATTTCTGTGGTGGCTGTGGGGTCAGACCTAGCTGAGTTTCTATAACTTGGTTATGTCTCCAAGAATTCACAAGGAGTACTTCAGTGTGTGGACCTCAAAGAATACACATACTGTGCTTACATGACCAAACAGAAGTTTCATTATCTTGTGGTTCCTTCCTCTTCCTTCAGTCTTGACAAAAGCAAACTTTTTCAGCTATGTATTGTTGAACATTTAGCACTTGAGTTGTTTATGTTGGACAGGAACAGAGTAATCTAGATCCTTTTGGCAAGAGGACAAGTATGTTAAGGCTAGGGAACAATTACCTGACATATACATGTGTAAATGATTATTTTTGTGTTGCTGTTTTGGGTGCAGGGTGGGTTTTCTAATTATTGCAATTACTGTTTCTAGGGCACGCACTCCTGGAAGATGAAAATAAGGTCTGGCATCTAGTCCGGCCAGTAGATGAAATGGATGAAGGTAAATCAAAGCGGGGCAGTGTGAAAGAAAAAGAGAGGACCAAAGCTATTACAGAAATCTACCTGACAAGACTTCTTTCTGTGAAGGTAGGGCTCAGATGTACTATGACTACACCTTCTTTCTATACATTTTGAGGTACAACTGAAGAAAATGATACAACTATTAGTCATTTATTTGACTGCATTTTGAATATGTGTCATGTACATACATAAGGTTTCAAGTGATTAATATGCCCTGAGGAACATTACTGGGAAAGCAATAAAGTACAATTCCTGATCAAAGCTGAGAACCATTATTATGTGATTGTCAAATAAGGATTTTCCTTGCTAAATGAAGATGGATATTCTACTCTGTGTCACCTGTTTAGATAATGTTTTGTTGGGTTTTCTTTTGAACTGAATGCTTTATAAACTCCTCCTGAGCCTTATATTTCTCTGTTCTTGTGTGTGATCAACGCTGCAGTACAACCTAGAAAAATAAAGTTTCCAAATAATAATAGTCCTTTCAGTGTATTTTTAGTGCGTATACTGCAGGGTGGATCATGAGCAAAATAATTTTGTGAAGCATTCCTCTATGGAGAAGAATTTAAAATAATGTGTATAATGACCCTAAAGCCAGGATCATCATGCAAATGGGGTGGTCTGGCTCCAGCTAAGGCCACTTGACTAAGTATGAAAACGGATGTGAAGGAAAGTCTGTATATAGGTGACATAGACTCAGGACAAAGAGCTAGCAAGATGTTTACATACCCCTTTTCTTTTTAATAATTCCTATGCAGCCACTGCTTTTCTATTCCCAATAGCCAATTCATAGATTATTACCAGTCTGGAACTTTACTGACTCGTACAGAGCTGGTGAGGTGTTATGGCTGGAATCACAACTACATCTACAACCTAAAGACTCTCAATGTGTCCTTACTGACAGCAGAATAGCTTAGGGCTCCTTGCCATCTGAGTCCCTCCCCTATTTGGAGACTGGCAGCTGGAGTGATGGTGGTAAAGAGGATGCAGCCCTTCAAAAGTGTCAGCCAATCAGCTGAGCTGGGATTAACTGTATGTGGTCTCATCAGGGTCATCTCTAAAACAAATGGATTGTCTCTGAGGTCACAGTCTCTAAGGTCCAGGCAGATGCAGGAATCTAACCAAGCACACAACCCTCCTGGGATTCTTCACTCCTTGGGCTTGGTGGAGTTCATGGAGCTGAGTCTGACTGGGTGTCTGATAAGACCCAGGTGCTTGCCCTCAAACAAAAAATCAAATGTTCACTGGCACTTCTTCCTCTCAGTCTCTTTCTAAAAATTGCCTGGTGTTCTGGTGTCAGAGAAACTGGAGGTAAGAAGCTGCAAAACTGTTAAAAAGTGGCTAAATATTATTTGATATGCACAATGACCCTGAAGTGAAAATGTAACAACCAGTTTCTGCTGTTTCTGTCAAGTAGAAGGCACACTTTTCTGTGCAAACCACAGGATATTTGGTGAAGTCACAACCTTTCAGTCTAGAACATAAAATTGTGCTCTAGAAGGTCTTTACTGCATTGGCAGTTTACAAGGTCACTTCACTAAGAAGTTGCTTGCTTTTTGTCACTCTTAGCGCTCAGGATGAAGGCCATCAGTGACTGCAACTGGATAGTGGGCTCTTAGGGTCAACAGGAATAAAAGATGGCACTGAGTTCAGCTTGTAACACAAATGTAATTGATTTTTTTAATTTGGTTTTAGGGGACACTTCAGCAGTTTGTAGATGACTTCTTTCATAGTGTGCTCAACTCGAACCATGTGGTCCCACCAGCTGTGAAGTACTTCTTTGACTTTCTTGATGAGCAAGCAGAAAAACATGACATCAAGGATGAAGATACCATTCATATCTGGAAAACAAACAGGTACCTTATGAACTGAGTCATACTTGTATTGCAGAGAAGTAAGAGTGTAATTTCTAGGTAGATACTAGCGCTCTTATCATAAATCAAAGTAAATTTCATTTACAATCCTCAGAATCATTTTAATTGAGATAATATGTTTGTGTGATCAAAAGGATTCCCTGTAAGCCAAGAAGCTGCAAAAAATGAAACCAGATTACCTATGGGATTGTCACTGGCAGATTTACTGCTTTTTACTTTTTGTCTTTCCTCAGATAAGAGGAAAGTAAGAGGCAAGTGAGCCTGCCAAATCACAAAAGCTAATACATACTTGGTAGTTTCTCTGACCACAGAGACATCTTCTCTTGATATTTTGAGGCACTCAAGATTCTTCTCATATGAGTTTTTCTGTGAGAGATATAAAGACTTGGTTTTCAGATATGGAAAACATACAAGCTTGTATAAATGTTGAAATACAAATTTAAGCATCACTGTTGTGAGGAGAATAAAATGCAAAGCCCATACTTAATTTCATGTAATTTGCTTGTTGTAAAACATTTATTGTGTAAAAAGGATTATTTATCTTTTCCTTGCTTTGCAGCCTGCCTCTTAGATTCTGGGTAAACATACTGAAAAATCCCCACTTCATCTTTGATGTACATGTTCACGAAGTAGTGGATGCTTCCTTGTCAGTCATTGCACAGACTTTCATGGATGCTTGCACAAGAACAGAGCACAAATTAAGCAGAGTAAGTGATTTGCATTCTACATCCTGACTATGCTCATTCCTGACAAGACAAAGGGCATCCTCATAGACAATACCCATTCTCTGAGGAGATACAGCCTTGATCATTTCTTTTTAGTTCTGTATAAAGTTAGCATTTCACCACTTAACAGGTTGGTGAACATGTCAGTGTTGCTGTGTAGTCTGCAAATTGATATTTAGAAAGAGGGGAAAATAGCAACCGCTTTTTTAAAAAGCAAGTTTAGGAATTGATTATTTCAGGTCCACTAATAATTTAGCATCATCTCGCATTGATACATTTATAAAACTCAGCAGTAATGCCATGTGTAAACTTCATCCTTTTACGACAAATAACCTCACCAATGTTAATAAGTATCCAAATGTTAATATCTATAAAGCTTAAGTGTATGTGAATATAAAGGTTTGGTTTAAGTTCTTGACTTTCTTTTGCTTCTTAGAAATGTTCATAAATTAACCAAGTTTCTCTGTATTATAATTTTTTCAGGATTCTCCGAGTAATAAATTACTTTACGCAAAAGAAATCTCTAACTATAAGAAAATGGTGGAAGAGTAAGTATAGACTCTTTTCATGCTTATTCAATTGTTAGGATTTTAAGGCTGCGTACGAGGAAAAGGGAATGCTGAGGTAGTCAAAGTCAGATGTCAAATATTAAAAAGTTTACACCCAAATGTTAAAACATTCCCTTGGTGGTGGCATTGGCAGGGTTGAAATGGAGCTCCGCTATGACCCAGTGCATGTTCTTGTCTGTATAGACATATGAGTAGATTTATTCAGGAGAAAACATGATGCTGTATTCCACAGTGGTAGTTGTAACCCATACAATCTATCTAAAAACGTTGCACTTCCATAACTCAGCAGATATCAAATCCTGAAAACATTTTCACAAACACATTTTTTCTATTCTGTCTCTGACTTTATTCATTTACTAATTGGCAATTCGGTAATATCATGGAAGATCTGCCACAGAACAAAACTCTTTCCAGTTTTAAGACTAAAATAATTATCATCTGCAATTATAGGTTTCTTTCCTGTGGTATGTCCTTATACAATTAGATATGATTTGCCTCTGCTGCAAAGGTAGTAATGATTATTGGAAGGCAAGATTACTCAAGGAATCATTGGTCTCTTGTGGTACAGCCTCTCCTACATTATTTGGAAACATGTTTAAAATATTTGCAAAATTGGAAAACAGAATTACCAGAAAACCACAGTGTGTTTCACCTAATTTAAAGTCTTTTTTCACCTCTTACAGTTACTACAAAGGTATTCGTCAGATGGTGCCAGTGAGTGACCAAGACATGAATACCCATCTAGCAGAGATTTCTAGGGTAAGAATAAATTCCATTTACTTGTACTGAAATTGAAGCCAAGTGTAACTGTTTTTTGTTGTCTTCTCTTTCTATCTCAACAAGTAGGTGTTTTGTATGTGCAAAAATCAAATGAGTTATTTCGTAAATCTCTGAAATACTTCTGTTTGGTGCAGTTATGCCTGTTAGCCATTTGAAATGTTGATTTTTGAATGGAACCAAGAATGGTTTTCATGACTAACCTATCTGAGTGATGCATGGGCCAGAGCAAAGTGTTTGGATTTTCACATCCACTGTGGGAAAATTATAGCACTCTAGAACTGTGTTTTCTCTCCACAGCATATAGAGGATTTTTAGCATGGATTGTACTAATAACGAGTAGTGACTGAATTCACAGTGCTACCACAGCAAAAATTAGATTCCAGAAATGAAAGAGGGGGCATTAAATATAGCATATTTTAGGGCTGTCTGTACAGGGACAATACTTCTGCTTTATGCTACATGTGAGAAGCTCAGCATGTGCTTGCTCAGTGACACTTTTTCTTTTTGCATTATAGGTTATTTGGGTTACCTCTCATGGAGAAGAGCAGAGGGGGGTGGTTGCTCTCTGGGGCTCTACTTGGAAAGTGGTGGAGCAAAGACATTACAAAATCTGCTTCAGTCTTGCCTTGAAAGAGCCTGTCTGCTCTGCAGCTCAGCTTAGCTAGAGCAGGCTCTTGCCTTCAAAGCACTCTATTTAACTTGGAGAAGCAGGAGTCCCCCACCAGTTTGAAAGATGTGGTTTAGCCTGAGCAGGGACAGTGTACTTTCTGACTGGTTTGCTCATTTGCTTAATTTAGTTGAAGAGTTCTAGCGTAAAGAGGATGTTTGGGGAATTTTTTGCAGTTTGTTTATTTCAGTGTCCTTAGGACCTAACATTTTGCAGATCAACATCCTCATGAGAGCATTTCTATTTTCAGTCATTCACTACAAAACTCATCTTCGGTGACATTTCATTTTCCAGTTCACTTTATTTATTACATAAATTGAGATGTGTATAAAATTAAAACATTTGGTGATTAAAAATAAATTCAATGTAATGTTTCAACATTGCCAAATATGTTGTTTCTTCCTCTTTTCATTATAAATTGTGAGAAAAATTAATATGGAAGGAGTGATTGAACATTGCAAATTTTGACCAGCTCTAAAAGTGACTTTTATAGAGCAAGGAAAGATGGATATTTCTCTGCTGCTTTATCCCTTGGGTAATCATTTATGCCAGTAGCAATATTTTGCAATTCTTCATTTTCTTAACTAACTTAATAGACTAAAGGCATAGCTAGAGACTTGAACCTTACATGTTTGAATGAAGAACATCTGTTTAGACAGGTAGAGCACATTCACTAAATAAGTTAAATGTGTGGGGGGAAGTGGAAAGACAAGGTAATGGAAGTGTTATTTCCTGCTTCATTTAAATTCCTTACTCCCTCTTTCTCCCTCCAATATCTCACCACCACCACCCCTACCCTTTCCATCTTCATGATTCAAGTGGCTTTTTCCAAACATACATGCACTCATGATCTTGATGAGTTATACCTTTGCTATAGTGAGGTGTGAATAATTTCCAGGATATAAAAACAGCTGGAGAAAGAATTTCAAACAATCATGACTGTGTCAGAACCAATGCTTAATATCTCAACAATATGTAGACTGTACTGAGTAAATGCTTTAGCTATACATACCCATGGTGCTAACAGATGTTTGAGCTGTAATCTGTGGTTTGACATTCAGAGTTCAAAATATTTTCCACCTCCAATTGTGGGCAGGCTCGAAAATACCAGCGGGAAAGTCTCAATCAGAAAATCACAAAAAAATTTTTTCTCATTCCTTTTTTTGGCCCCAAGTGTCATTTAACAAAAGTTACAGGATGCAGAGCTTGCATTTGGAAATCTTGTCAGTCATATCCAACAGTTGTGCATGTGAATAGCTTTCAGCTGTCTGTGATCCTATTTTGACATGTTTGCTTCTTGCTTGTGTCGTTTAACAGGCACATACCGATTCCTTAAATACGCTTGTGGCTCTGCACCAACTCTACCAGTACACTAATAAATACTATGATGAGGTAAGTTATGGTTTTTGTTTTCCTATTTTATTATCAATGGGAAAATGTTATGAAAGCTAAAATTAGTCTGAAGGAGAAACTTCTGGAGTACCCTGTGTAGTCAAGTAAAAGCAATGCTGAACAGAAAGCTCTAACCTTGCAGTTATATGCCTTGTTTGGCAATTATGCTGGTCAAGGGAATGTCCTTATAAATAAGCAATTTCATTATGGGCTATCTGGTTTTGCTAGGGATAGTTTAATGGATAGTTTAAAAAGGTCTGAAAGAGAAATAGATTTAAAAATCATTTTTCTTCAGATCTACCATCCTAATTAGGACATAAGAATGTCACTGAGCAATAAGTAGTCATCAGAGTTTATATCAGGTTTCAAGCCAATGTGCTTTTTTATTAAGAACAATCTATTAAATGTGTTTTGCTTGTAAGAATGGGGGCCATGCCCTTTTTATTAGTTAAAATGTCCTTAAAACTTCTATGTATGCTACCAATCCCTGTTTTGCCATGCCAAATTAAGTGCCCGCCTAAGGTAGACCAAAGTAGAGTAACTGTTGAATATAGTCTGGTTCAAAATCAGGCTCTCAGATTCAGTTCAAAAAGTTTCTTAGGTTTTTCACGCCCTGTGGAAAGGGGGACAAAGAATATCCTAGTGTAGCTGGGCTGTGGTTATGGCTCTCCAAACTTAATCTGAAAACAAAAAGAGAGAAGGAAACTTTTATTCAAAGGTTTCCATGGAAATGAATGCCTCCAGTAAACTCTCAGAATTAAATCAAAGCAAGTAAGAACAGATGCCGAATCAAAAAGGAGTACAGCACATGTGAGCTCTATTCAGTTAGTCTTGCACTTCAGCACAGTTCATGTTTTTACTTACATTTAGCACTACAGATAGTGACTCTCCTCCATCACTGCAGCTGCTTTAGACAGGAGCAGCCAGCCTGCCGCAGCTTTTAAACGGATGTAAGCAGGGAAAATCAAACCACCCTGAGAAGTCTTGCAATGTCAGTCAGTGGGGGAAGTGAACAGAGCAATGTGGGCCAACCCAATGGCATTGGTTCCCTGGTCACTCACCCCCAGTGCTAACGAAGCTCACTTTCAACACCTTCCCGAGTGTGTCTGTAGCCTGACCTCTTACAGAAATACTCAGGGACAGATGAACCATAAACCCCTGATTCATCCACTCGTCTATGTCCCTTCTTCCACTCGTGGTTTCCCTTTGGTGGCAGGCACAGGTGGAGTCGCCAGTCTGGGGGACTCCATCATTTGCAGGCTAGCACAACCCAGTGTGTAGCTGCAGCTTTCCCTTCCATGTACACCACTGTGTAACAACAAGGTGCATTTAATGAAAAGGCTGCTAATGCAGAGTTATGGAGATAATCTGTCAAGAACCATTCAGTAAAATTAATTGAGCTTATTTATTTTCCATGAAAATGTTTTAATTTGCATAAATTGGAACATTTTGCAGCTGCCCTTGTCTTATTACTGACGCAGTGGTTCCCAGCATGTGCTGTACCTTCTGCATCTCTGCAGGGCTTGACAATGACTAAGTGGGTACATTCTAATTGTCCACATTTTTATGAAGGATATATTCACCAGCAGAGATAATCGTCAATTATTTAGTCTAGATTTGAGGAGTTACAGCTAGATGGAATTGTTTAAATTAAGGGAACAATATGAAATTAAATTAGGCCTAGTTTAAATACAGCAATGTCTTTATTAACTCTGTCTTGTAAAAATATTTTCACACTTTAAAAACAAATCCATTAAAATAATTATTTCTAAACAAATTTGCTCCTGTGTTTGAAGTGCAGATGCTATACCAGCCCTTCAAAGTGAAATTATTGGCTAGATTGATACTGACTGCATTAATCTCCATTGTCAGTGATGTTCAAGAAGTAATAAGAACCACAGGTGACAGGCAAACTGTACTTCTCCAGTCCATGTACTTGCAAATTTATATAGTATTTAAATAGTGCTAAAGGTTTCTGCTTGATTACACCATCTGACTTACGTTAATAAAGCCAGTTCTAGAAAAGGAATGGTTTTGTCATGTAACACATTCTTCTAGTGGAGAAATCTAATAGTTGGTGGGAAAGTTTTCCTAAAGGATCGTGGAAATTAAAACCTTTCGAAACCTTTAGAATTTGATCTTGGGAAGCCCTAAAAAACTGTATTTGAAGAAAAGCCTTCTCATAACAGCTGACCTTTACTAGCTTTTGTTTTCAAATCCCTTGTGTCTTAAGAGTCATATTCTCTTATATATATTCTGTACAGCAGAGACTGTAGGAGCTGGGGGCTTCTCAGACGAGCTCTTTGCTTTCCTGAACTACGTGGTGCTGGGTCAGAGCCTCGGCATTTCTTGGTGAGAGCCAAAGGGGAGCTGCCAACAGCTGCCTGATGCTCTGGTCAGGCAGTTTTATTCCTCATATTGCCAACAGACACAAGAGACCTTGCGTTGCCCTGCCGTAGGCCTGTGCGTGGACCACCCAGGAGCTTCTCATAACTAAAGCTCATGGGGACGGGGTTTAATTACTGCTGGTAAATGACCCTTAAGCCTTGTAGGGTGCACTGTAAGTAAAAGCACTGTTTCTTAAATAGCTCTAAGGAAATTTTCCACCCTGCCTGCTCCATCTTTGAATGTAATATTTCACAAGATAAAGTACTACCTATTAATTTGGTTGTATCCCAGCATACTGGAAAACATGACAACAACTTAGATAAAGTAACAAAGACAATAATTTTTACTGCCTTTGTTTAAATTTGAACACAGGGTCTACTAGATGCATTTTGGTACAGAGTGAATGCAAAAGACTCTTTACAACCAAAATAGTATCAAACACTTAGTCTGGGAACCATGTCATATATTTTCAGCTAAATTATTCTAAACATTCTATGTTTATATCTTCCAGATTATAAATGCACTTGAAGAGGATCCAGCTGCACAAAAAATGCAGCTTGCCTTCCGTTTACAGCAAATAGCAGCTGCGCTAGAGAATAAAGTGACTGACCTTTGACTCAAAAGCCGCAATAAAGAAATCTGATCTGAAGATGTTCAAATTCATTCTTCCTGTTAAGGAAATAGTGTTCTATTTTTTAATGTATAATTACAACTTTAAATGAAAAATTTCATGGTTTTTTGATAGCAGAGGTGTAATGTAAAGAATTTTTACTGTAAATTATGCTTCTAATTAAAAGCTGTGTTGTGTGTAAATGAATCTTCTGTGGGAAAGAGAGTCCTTTGGCTGGGGGCAGGGTGGGGGGTGGAAGAAGGAAAACCTATAGTTCATTTGATTTAGTAGAATCTGAGACATCAGCATTTAGGATTCATTATGCAAGTAAATTCAATACTATAGCATCCTTTCTACCTTAAGCAATATTTGTACTAGGAAAACAATAACATGCTCAGAGACACATGCAATATCCCCTTTTATTTTGATAACTGGAAACTGACTTCCATAGAGCTCTAAAACTTAGGCTGTGTGCATAACAAACATCATGAACAACGTGTCTGATTTCTCTGCGAGATCTAAAAATGGGATTTGCTACCACACATGGTTCTAAATTTAATTATTTATGTCCATGGTGATGCACAGTATTGCACCCACCACAGTTGGTTGTGACAGAAATAAGAGTAACGTCAGTGTAGGAGGGTTCTCCTGATGAAGTCTCATTCAATTCAGAAATCACTGCAAAGAAGGAATTAGTCCTTAAAACTTTAAAACTCTCTGTTATTATTGTGAGTTCTATGATATATGCTAATGTGCCTTACTTGTACTAATTCTGTGAATCTGATGAATGGTTTTGTAAAAAGAAGCAGATCAGAAAAAGAAGTATTTATGTGCTATTGAATGACTTTTGTGTGAAAAACATGACCAGCAGAATGCTTGTAATTAGCTGCTTGCCGAGAGTGTGCTGTTTAACATGATTTGATTATGTATAATATCCTATTTTAGAATGGTTCTGACGATTTTTTATTTGAATCCTGGAACTGTCCTAGAAATACCATCACTTGTTTTTATTGTATCTGTGATGTAAAGTACTAGTATGATATTGGAAAAATCGTATACCCGTCTATTGAAAACCACTCGGTCAGTTTTGAGCCTTGGAATGCTGCATTTGATTGAATACACACTATAACCCATAGCCAAGAAAATTTAAACAACTTGTCAGAAAGTGTGTGTTTACAATATAGGTAAGCTTCGTACAAATCAAAAAGTTAGGTACGTCTTCTTAAATTGCTGTATTGCACAACAGAGAACTTTATTTCTCTTGGTCTCGCAAGTTTTTGGCAGTAAAGTAGCATTTTAATGAAGTGCTGCCGTCTGTACTCCTTCGTTCATTGTCCTGCCAAGCACCCGGACTCTGCTGACTCTCAGCAAGCCAATGCAGTGTCTGCTGCCCACTCTCCCTGCCTGGTAGGTTGTCACACGCTGACTTTTACTGTCTGTTGATATTTTATTTTTTTTCTCCCATTTTGAAAATTTCCTATTATTTGTCAGTGGGCCTTTCCTTCAGTTTCTGAAAATCAAAAGCCTCACCAGAACTGGTTTCCTGCCCAGAAGGCTGGGAGCATTTGTTCATTTGTTTTGTACTCGACTTCTTGCAACTGTCTATAATCATTCCTGAACCTGCCTAGGCTGTAAGTTATTTTACACTGTTTAGGACTGAGGTACATGGTTTCTACAGAAAGATGCTTTGCCAGCTACTCTTTCATCAACAAAAGCATCCTAATTTCATGGCTAATCTGTTTCTTTGTCATTATTTGTAAATCCTGTTAATTGTAAATCAAATACAATGTTGTTTTTTCCACCAAGTGTCACTGCATCTTTACTGAAACTGGGGGGATGGGTTTTGAAAGGGGTTTGTAATGCTTCCTCCGGGAGTGATGGAGCAGCAGCATCCATCCGTCTGTGGTTGGTAATGGAGGAGCACAGCACTTGCTGCAGATGGTGTGCCTGACATCATGCCCTTTTTATCGGCATTTGCTCTGAAAAATGAGAGTACTCTGGAGAAGCAAGGATGTAGTGCAACATCCCGTAGTGAGGTCTTCTTGCCTGATGAAAATCCATCTTGGGACCTGAAAGCCAATTAAAATACCAGGCTCAGCAGCATCTCTCCAGAGAGATCAGAAAGCCCTGCTTGACCAAGTAGAGCTTTCTGAGAGAACATTATGTGTCCCCCACCACTGGTGACTTGACACAGAGCAGCTGTAGGCAGTTATAAGCTGCTGTGGGCTGCAGCAGTGCTGTGGCTGGATCTTTCTTACCTGTTAGACAAGCATGTGTGTCTGTTGGCATGTCAGAGTTCATGATGGATCCATTAGTCACTCTTGGTGCCCTTTTCTCATATCTTGGGAAATTTGGAGGCTATCAGTGCTGCAGTGTTGTCTGTCAGGGAACACAGAGGCAGATAAGTGTGAGCAGCCGCAGTTACAAAGGAGATTTAACGCCAGTCCTTCAGTTTCTCCAAAGTCTCCTCTCCTGAAAGCACAAAGTTGGAATTCAAGTTGACAAACTGAGATGGTTTATTTTATTATTTCCCGTTTTTGCTAAGCTTCTCCAGTGCTTGTTTTTCCATTCTGGTGCTCTGTTTTGCTCAGGCCTAGTTTTTGGCTCCAGTTTTCCTTACATTTTAGCAATCTGATTCTTAAAGCTGTCATGCTCCTTTGGTTTCTGCTGCTCCTGCCATCTTGTTCATCTGCAAGATAAAAGAAAAATGCTCACTGGGAGTCTCCCTCCTTTTCATCTTGACTGCAACCCCTCTAAGGGGCACTTCTTGAAGTACAAGAACCTTCTCTCCACATAATAGGAGCCACTCTACTCCATAGTGGCAGCTGTGAACAAGGCTCCCTTGCTTGGACATCTTGCAGATATAGTTCAGAGATTGATACAGGTGTTCAACCACCACCAGCATGTCTGAATCTCATTGCTGACAGCAGCTTCTCCAAAGGGTTTTCTTGCCTCCTCACCTGCAAACAAGCAAGATCTCAGATGATAGGACAAGGTCCCTGTCCCAGCTTGCTTAATGTGAAGTAACTCACCCATCTGAACAGGAATGTGGTTTTTTTTATTCTGGACAGGAATTTACTCTCTATTCCTGAGTTCCAAGTTTGCCTCTGACACCTTACTAGATCTTTGTGCTGCTCTCTGTATGTTATAGTTTTACAAGCAAGTTGGTTGTGGGTGGAAGGGACCTGGTCTACCTCACATATGTGAGGCATACACATACTGCCTCCTCAAGATGGTTTCTCTAATCATTCTGTTACAGCCATACTTGAGCCTCCCTCTTCTGCAGGCTGCTGTGGTTGACACGTGTTTCTCAGCCTGCTGAGTCCGAGCTGTGTTTACACACACTCTTTAAAGCTGGCCTTTCCAGTAACCTTCTGAAAACAAACCGAGCCATCACTATAAACAAAAACATACAGGGAATTCTGAAACTCAAACTGGAAATCACAAATTCACAAACTGTTGTAACACAGGAGGATTTTTAGCCAGCTGCGTAAAGACTTAAAATGACTCTAAGCTTGAAATTCAGCTGTCCTGGACTTACCATCACAGATGAGATTTTGTGGCCAGTCCTTTATTATTTCAGATTCTCAAACATTATTAGCGAAACCACCATTTTCAACCATAGTAGGCCCTGATGATATGTACCTACATGGCCCCCAAAAAAATAGATCTCTGAATCTGATAGGGAAACCCCTCTTTCACATGCTTCCTAGGGCTGCAACACCTCTATTTATCCTGATAAGGTTCTAGTCAGGTTTCCCATTTGCTCCTAAGCATGTAGTGTTAAGTTCTCTGAGGACTTCCTCTCTAGAGAATTTGATCTTGGGAAAAGACTGACTTCTCTTAAGACTTCTTCCATGTCTGTGGTCTTCTCTAATGAAAAGCTTATAGGGAAGTTGAAGTTGTTTGGTTTTTTTTCTTTCCACCTCTGTCAAGAGATACCCTGTCGAGCAATGAGGCAGTCAACTTCAGAAGTTTAAAGGAGGATGTCTGGCTGCCATTTTTCTACCAACCACAGACCTTGAGTGCTGTACTATTCTGCTTTACACTTAGAAGGGTTGAAATTTGCACTTCGAGTCACTGGAGTTGTTGCACTGGAATGTAAGCACCGTTGTCCTTGTGACTTGCTTTTATCCCTCTTTCCAAGCTCGATGAAGTCAAGCTCAGAGCCTGAAGCTTTCCAGGTTCTCCATCACACAAGCTTGTCTCTTAGTGGTCTGTTTTGCCAGATGTGCCTGGAGCACAGGATTCCCTGGAGAATGAATGACAGCAGCACACAAGCTAAAATGATCAGCAATTTTGTTTTCTCAGACTGTGCTTACCTAGTCTGTCTTTCTGGGGGTTTTTTTCAGTATAAGAATCCATCCTTCAGCTGATGAATTTGAAAGGTAGAATTGTAAACTAGAGTTGGTCTTTTAGCCTCCCTCTTTTGTTAGCCTTTTTCTTGATGGGGCCCAAAACTGATGGTGGAATTCTTGGTTTTTGACAGTTTCTGCAGAACAGAAGGAAAACAGACTTTCCAGACCCACAGTTATGAGGAAATTTTCAAAGGTTTTGTTTTCTTGAAATCAAATCCCTTTTTGCCTCAGTAGCAAGGAGTATTTCTCCACCCATTAGAGAAGAAAGTGGCTTCTCCTGTGCAGGCTTGTAATAGTCGTCTATGCCATGTAAGATCACTGCTGCTGTACCAGACATTCAGGGCTGACTTTTGTCTTGCCAGTGGATACCACTTGCTGCTGCATGTCATTACCAAAGAGTATAAATCCTACCATCATTTATAGCCAGGCAATCAAAAGCTATTTCATTTACCCATGTATTCCTGTTTCTTTGCTGCTTCTCAGATAATTGCCAGTTGAACCAGAAGAGAGTTTGAGTGCTTTCCTTCTTTTTTAAGCTTTTAAAGCACCTATGTGTCTTAACAGATTGGATGCTTCAGAAAGAAACTATTTCTTCACTGGATCAGAGAACAATAGTTCTCGTATAGCTGTATATGGCTCATCTTAAAAGGAAATAAAAATCCCACCATGAACCCCACACTGTGTTTTTGAAATCCTTTATTCAGTGCTCTAATTCTGAACAATGTTTTTGGCTTATTTAATTGTCCTCAAAATTGAATGTTGAACAAAAATCACTTTTTTTCTTTTAATCTACTGTAATAAGAAAGGAGTGAAATGAAAAAATGTATTCCTTTGATACGCTTAATCTTTCCTCTCCTGTGGCTATGCTCCTATTCAGTAAGAGATCATGCTTGGTAGTTGCAGAGCCTGGACACCAATCTATGGGATATAAAACAAACCCAAATCTGTGTTTCCTGCAGCTACATCTGGGTCCATGGAAATGCTCACAATTGTAAAACTGCCTCCAGGACATAATTTGAAATTTCATTATTATGGGTCTGGCTGGTTTCATCGTCTTCCTTCATGTGATCCGTCTTCGTGTGGGTTTTCACCTTCTGTATCAGTGGCACTTTCTGAACCACAGTGCTACATTCCTCTGAAAGCCCAAGGAAGGAAACAATCACTGTCTGGATTAGTCGTGCACTTTTCATCCCCAAAGCGCCCTGTGGGCACTCAGGCCCTCACAGGCTTAGCTCACTGGAAAATGATAGAAGTGGATTTTTTCTGCTAGAGCAGACAGCCTTACTGAAACATAAAACACATTTCCATCTGTCTAAACTAAGCCACATTTGTTTTTCTTAATAAACACCCACTGGTAATGTACATTAGTATTCATATCTGATGTACTTACATTCATATCTGATGCACAAACAGCCCTTCTTAGTTGATCTGAACTCCACCTAAAGTCTTCAGCACTCTACCCTGGACTGGTGGCTGCACTATTCTAGCCACAAATCAGAAAGCAATACAGATGTTAACATCATTTAGCCTTTAGATGAGGCTCAATATCCACAGCTCTCTTGCTTGGTGTGGGTGTTTTGCCTCACTGCTTCTTTTAATGGACTAAAGTTTGTCTTGTGATGCTGCTGTATGGTTATGATATCCAGAAGTCCCATAATGAGACCTTAAAGTCCAGCAAAGGGAACAGAAAGACCACCATCAGTTTCAGCAGTGGCAGGTCCAGCATCTTCATTCTACTCAGCTGTCGATGTATATTCCATCCTTTATTTTAACATGGTGTTATTTTGTGCACTTGAAGCAGTGGCAATCCTCCATTTGTATTCTGTCACATTACTGCTAGAGATGAGATCATTTGTCTAGGTTTTGTGCTGTTTTGGAGCTATAGGTTTGGTATTTAATAAGGTCATACCCTGGTGTGCTTACTCCTCTTACAACAATATTCGATAGAGAGCTGTGTCAAGTTATGGTTTTGTTCACTGTGTGTGAAGATTCATATGCTGATTGCTTTGACCTGCCTATCTAAAATAAGAGCCTGTAACTGCCCAAGTACTGTTAGAGCTTTTGATTTAAGTTACGGTTGTGATTTTATCTTTCTTTTCAGTGAAAGGAAGATTAGAAATGTTTTGTTTGCCATTTAACTGGAAAATGTTAATGGTTTAGCTGCATCTCTGAAAGAAAACAGAGGAAAAGGGGAAGTGACATCCTTTCTCTGTGAGGTGGTTTTGGACTATTCTTTTCTGAAGCTAACCAAGACAGTGACGACAAAGAACACTTCAGCACTGCTGTCACTGACAGACATAAGTTTCTTTGTGACTAATCATTCATACGAATTAGCAGGGCAAGTTTTTTAATGCAGAGCTTGAATTTAATTTCAATCTATGCTGTCCATTATTGTCTCTCTTTAGCAGGTTTTTGAAATGACAGCACATACAATGTATCTAAGATTAGATTCTGGCTTTAAATATTTAGAGTCTGAATCACATCTATTTGTACTTCATTCCAAGGTTGAAGTAATGTGGCAGGACATGCATTCTGCACTAGTTAAAACCCACAAATCAAAGGAGTGCTGAATTATTCATTTTAAACTTTTAAGCAATTTCTCTTTGTGAGTCTGCACCCATATGCTGCTCAAGGTAAGCTGGGAATGGCCAGCTGGGCTGTGAGGTTCTGCCCTGCACACAGTGCCCTGGTGCTGCCACTGGCCCATTTGCTGGGTCAGTTAAGAGTTGGGGGCTGTTTGTGCTAATGGCTCTTGTGATCATCTAGGCAACTGACTGAGCCTAACAAATTCCAGGCTGGGCTTTGGTTAGCCCCTACTTCACTCAAATTTCTCTCTGACAGGTGATTTCAGTCTCATCAGAAAATTTGTTCCACTTCTGATTACGCAGCTGGTACATCTGCAGCCAAAATCTTTCTGTTAACCATCTGCTGGGAAAGGATGCTAGTTTTAGCCTCTCTCCAGCAAGTGACAAACCCAAAGACTGGGTTGACTGTAAGGCCTGAGCCATGGGGCCAGGAAGTGGTTGAGACCTCTGAGCTTTGCCAAGCTTGGAGGAGATGGTTGGCTCAACAGGCACGTAGCCCTCAAAGACCAGGAGGTACTCTGAGCAATGGCTGCTGCAAGAGTAGCCCCAGGATGGCCCTCCTCATTTGGGATCACTGCGAATGCACCATTTCTGCCTTGCTGACATTCAAGGAACCCAAAAGGCAGGCTGACTCGCAGGTGGGACAGTCATTAGATGCCTCCAAGATCTCCATCTTCTTTAGATTGCCAAGGATCTGAAGCTGGTATGAACTGCATCAGGGCATGGTGTGGGCAGCATTGCTCACCCGAGTCTGCTGCAGCACTGAAATATCAAAACTGCATCTGTATGGCTGGCCATGCACATGGCACCATAAGGGGACCTTGGTCAAGCATGGTCCACCTGTCTATGTCCAGTGCTGCGCAGTAGAGCTGGCATCAAAAGTCCCTGCTGTGCCCAGACACCCCTCACAGTGCTCTCAGCTCCTGGGTACGGGTGCAGAGATATCAGTGGCTTACAGGGCTAGCACCTAGGTGAAAAATAGCTTGTTGAAATACTAGTTTGGAGTATAGAAAGTCAGAACAATGCTAAGAGGAATAAAAAACCTCAAAGGTCAGAATCAGCTCTGAACTCTGGAGGTATAAAGAGAACCTAATCTAAGAAGCCCATTAGAAACATAACCCAGTTCACACCTACTCTTTGCAGTTACTAGTATCTCTGAGAAACACTAGTCTGTATGTCAATAGTTGTATTAGAAAGTCTCTGGTGTATAAGTGGTTCATCCATGAAGAATCTGCACTTTGAATACTCTCACCATTGTGGTGCTCCGGCAGAAATGTTGAGCAGGTACACATTAAAATTTTAAGAAAATATGTTTCCTGCCACCTTTCTCTTTTTTTTTGCTAAAACTGTGAGACCTTATTAACTCCATTGATGAATGGCTGCACCACAGAAGTATATTACGTTCACAGTCATACTAGACTCCACAAAAGCTGAATTTTATAGTTATTTTTCCCAAACTTCACAGTGTCCTCTCTGTTTACGAGTTTCTCCACAAAGACTGATGTAGGCAGATCTGTTATTGCAGCAGTGTATAGCTGGGGTCCATTATGGGCTATTTATATGCATCCGAAAAAATTGCATCTGCAGTGCTTGATAACAAGCACACATACTTTAATTTTTTTGTGTCACTTCTCCGTGATTTTTTTTGCTTGTTTTTTCTTTGTTTTAATGAGGATCTATTTTTCTTAAACTAAAGGAAATTCCTTTACTAAGGACATTCTAGCCTTATAATCCTGCATATTTTGTTTCTGCAAATGGAGTTAATTCTGTTCTCATTAAAACTACTGGGTGTTTTGCTTGGGACTAAGATCCAAGAATGTGACACAACACAGTTATCATATCACAGAACATAGCTATCAGACATATCACCCATGCCTGTAATGAGAAAATAAATACACCCAAGCTGCTAAGCAATAAAGAAGCTGATGAATGGATAGGATCAGGTCCACCTGCATTCCCTTATCTTTTCCACATGGTCTTACATATTAACATACTTGGAGCTTTGATCTGGCTATTGCCTTGCTGTAGATGTTGCCCCTGCTCACCCAGCATCTCCTGAAGTATACTAGATGTCCCCAATGATTTAAATAGATTCTGAATCTCTCCTGCAACCTCTAGGTGATTTACTCTAAAATCAATTATATTTGCTCTAAAATCAATACAGCTAGTTCTTTAACATGATCAGCACAAGAGAGGAAACTGGAGGTTGATGCAGGTGGCTGAGTTAGGAAAAAAAGGAACCAAGCAGACCATTCATCAGGTTGATACCCTTACGATTATCATATGGAATCACTCCTGTCTTCATCCAAAAATCTTGAAAGGTTTTACAAATGCTAATTAAGCCCTACAAGGTGGCATCCTGTTTCTATTGATGCAATTTAAAAAAAAAATAAATTTGAAAACAAACACAGAACCAACTTGCCTAAGGTTACAGAACAAGTCAGTCGCATGGCTCAGAATAAAACTTAAAATTCCATATCCTTGGCCCCCAAATCTAACCTGATGGCCATGCTACGTACAGAAAAATGAAAACTGATCCAGCTAAATTGCTATCTCCATGCTGACAATTTTCCACAGCTTTGTAGGGACAAAAAGTTCAGTTGCAAGGTTGGGACAAGAAAAACCTGACTGGTAAGGGTGATCTGTGCTCAAAATCTATCATTCAAAGAAAGATTCCTGTCTAGGTTTAAATATATACAGCTATTTGTTGAAAAGAAGTTTGCCCAAGTTGCAGTCTGCAAACTACAGATAATCAGCACGTCTAAAGAGGATACGTGAGACCTGGTTTTAGTGTTTCTCCTCCTGTAAACATGGTTAGAATATAACTCTGCTAGCCTGTAACAGGTTTAAGAGTGTAACTTTGGTACCATTTACACTTGCTTAAAATGCCATCATAGATGTGGACATACACCTGTAGGTGATGTGTATATTCCCAGAGGACAGCCAGCTGGCCATGGCCACCTGTGGTGCAGAATTTGGTCCTGTCTGAGGATGATGGCAGCTAGTCTCTGGCCACATCTGCAGCCCCACTGCGGTCCCCAGGGCTGTGGCTGTTCTCCTCAGTAAGATGATGTTTAACCGGACCACCCCTGCCTGAACTGCAGAAGTCACACTTCTCATCCTTGCGATAGGCCTCGCTCTACCTACCTCACCAAGCACACAGTGGTTCATAAACAGATCCTTGATCCTGTCCATGCCCCATATGTGAGTAAAGCCCTGCAGGACACATGGTGCCACCTCAGGAAGAGAGCAGAGAGCTGCGCTGTCCCCCTATCCCAGAGTCATTTACAGGATTCAGGCATGCTGGACTGGTGTCAGCTCCAGCTTGCATTGCCCTGACAAAACCCATCATCACACACCACAGACCAGCCTAAGCATTGCCATGCTCCAGAACGTAGCAGCAGGGAAACCTGTGCTCCAGTTCCCAGCATGGTCCCTGTCTCACAGGCCAACCAAGTGCACCATGATAAAGATACCTAGACAGCAAGGGCAGACTCAACCCAGCTCACAGGACCAAACTGGTGTTTAATAACTAACTGGTTTTCTCAAGTCAAGCTAAATATTGCCATGGTACAAAACTGGCTGTGATTGGATAAATGTTTCCATACAGACATGATGACAGGAATGAGACGTCCCAGTGAAGATGAGTGGTCCTTCTGGATTTGGTTTGGGGATTTTTTGGGAGGAGAAACCATTTGGTTTAGCTGAAGGAAATACAACATATTAGGAAAAAGCAATGCAAGTGATACAAAGAATTAGATGGTACTTTAAAAATTTTACCCTTTTCAAATAATCTAAAATCATAGAAAATGTCATTTAATGTGACCAAGGAAATTTGATTTTACAGATACATAAATATACATGTTACTATATATGTGGGTAGGGAGTGCTGTCCAACTACATTTAACTACACTGCATGCTTTTAATAAAACTTTCCTGTGGAAGACTCTCAGGGAAATCCAAGCAGCTAACCATAAAGTTTTCCCCATAACAGTAAATTATGACAATTTTGCCAAGGCTTTAACATCCCTGAGTTTTGCTCTCTGCTTTGAATTAGATTGTGATGATCAATATTAAGTCTCTGCTCAGATATGGTCACTGCAAAACCAAGATGAAACACTCTTTGCGTCTGAATTTTACTGCAAATGTGAACATTTATCAACACTTACTCAAGACATAAATGAGAAAGAGAACAGCCATATCATGAAAGACAGAGCTTAGTTAAAATTTAACTCCCTTGCCATGCATCTAGAATATTTTCCTGAAGCAAATGTAGACAAATAATATATACAAATAGCTGTATATATAATGCAGGAAAGACAGCAAAATCTCTGAATATTTGTGATCCACTCCTAACTCCTAACTGTTCTGGGGAGTAATGAGGTATAAAGTTTTCTTTGTGTGATCATAGCTTTTTCACACTAGCTCTCAGACATACACACGACAGTCTTTCTGTCTCCAGCTGTAATTGTTTAGAATAGAAAAATTGCCTTAATGTCTACTTTCCACAACAATATAGCTCTAAACTGTCAAAATACCCCATCCCTCCAGTGCCATCAGCTGTACTGTTTCAGCACATCTTTTCTTCAGCTGGTTGGCTTTGCTGCACACTAGCATGAAGAAACAGCTGTGCCGTGCCTGGGCTGGTCCAGGACAGATCACTCTCTGCACACCTGGGCTTTCACCTCCTGGCCTGACTTTCATGTCAAGTTAGCATTTGCCTCTACTGCTTGACAAGAATTATCTCAAAACCTTTTGCTTGGGCTCCTTGATGGGACACATAAATGCATTTCAAAGCAAGGCAGAAAAGGTTTTTGCCCAATAAAGCTGGCAAAGCCAGAGGGAATCTTTCAACAAACCATTGGTTAAAAGCCATAGTTTAGCTCTTTGAATATAAAGTGGTCTTCAAGAGAGGTGAGTCATTTTTCAAAGAGCACACTGAGCTACCAGGAGCAGGAGGCAAAAGGAAATATGAATTTTTAAAGCAGATTTTGTATGACTCAAATCTAACATGTTCATCATTGAAATCAGTACAAGGAGGTTGCTGCACTAACAACCCTTGAGAGCTAGGGCACATCACGTTTCTCATCTTCTCTCCTCAGGGATAAATTACTAGAAGAGTAATGTGCAAATGTGTGTCCACAGCTCCTCACTCTCAGCAGGTAAAAAGAGAGCTTAAAACCCAGAGATGTCTCATGTTCACCACAGGTTTTCACGAACAGTGTATTCAGTCATTTGTGTCCCAGGAGGAAGAGATGTAGTTATGGTGGCCAGTTTGACCAACTACTACAGGAGTAAGGAAAAAAAAAGAAAAGAGAAAACTGTTAAACAGAAGGTTGGCAATATTTGCTCTCTAGGCCCTAAACCTTGAAATATCTTCCATTTTTTCTAGGTGTTCTCTAAAAGTGTAAAGGCTCACTTCTCAGTTCTAGAAACTGGAGCTTTAAGAAAACACAGAATATCCCAAGTTTTAGGATGCAGTCTGACACAACAAGCTTGATCTCCAGCTCAGAGCATAATGGTTTCACTTGTTGCCCTCCCCTTTGCAATCTCATATTCCCTTCTCAGTCAGAAGAGGGAGGACTTTTGCCATGTGCTGCCACACCAAAGAATACCCCAAAACCAAGAAGCCTACTGGCATTCTTGCATCCATTTCTTCCACTCAGTGTTTCAATGAGCAATTAAGCAATAATGATAGAAAAAAGACCTCAAGTGAGCACAAGTTCCTGCACTATCTTATACCCTAAAATCACCAGGCTCTTTGTCAGGAATTTTCTTCCAAGATTAATCACTTCATCAGCTCCATTTGTAGATTACCATGATTTCTAGCAAAACCTTGGACCTTTTTACTGAACTTCTGGAGGTGAGTTTTTTATTTCTTCCTTGTTGCCTCAACAGTTTCTCTCCTTTAACAACCTACATCTTTTCATCTTCATCCACCCAGTCACCATAAGCAGCCCACCCACTCTCACACGAAGTCTATTTACCTCCTGCACACTTATTACCTTATGCCTGTTGGACCTACTAGCCACACCCATTTCATAAGATCATGTAACAATTCAGATTGTAAAAGACTTCAGGAAAGGATTACCCCTCTCTGCTTAGACGTCATTGGACCTCATCTAGGGTACCGTGCCTGGTCTGTCTACCCCAGTCAGTACATGAAAGATATCTATCAACTGGAACATGTTCAGTGTAGTGCCATCATGACAGCTGGAACAATTTCCTTGGGACAAGAGTTTGAAGAAGATGGGCTTGCCCAGCCTGGCTTCATGCAGTCCCCACTACCTAAGGCGAGGTCATCAGAAGCACAGAGCCAGGCCTTTCATAGTGCAGCATGGTAGAAAGACAACAGGTAACAGGCATGGGCAAACACACTCCCAGGTAAGCCTGTAGCTAGAAGAACATATGCCATTTTGTTTGGATGGCACTCCCTGGCCTACCCTCTTTAAAAAATAAAAATATTTCTTTTTAAGTCTATAAATCTACACATATTAATGGAGAAAGAGCTATTACTAACATGCTACATCAGTGGCCAAAAATTTATCCCCCCAGCCAGTAATAGCATCAAAGACTTAATTTCCTCTATTATTAGGTATATTGTTTACAGCAGCGGAGAAGACCACAGAGAGAGTTAAAAGGATATTTGCTATCTCCCATTAGTAATGTCAACACTGTCTCTGGGGTAAAAGGATCTCTGCGTAAAAGGGTAAAATGTTCCATCTGGAAGGTCTGAAAGTCTGAGGTTTTGTTCCCTAAAGTTTTCTGTATCTGATTCCTATGAGGTAGGAGGGGCAGAGGGCTGTATCTGTGCATCAGTTTCTCTTACTGGAGGCAGGCTATGTTTTGCAAATTCTCTGTTTTCCTCTCTTTTGCAATGGGGCAGTTACAAGTATTCACTCTATGTTGTTTATAATTTTCTGTTCTTTCATAATAATTTTCAAAACACTTTGATTTTCTTTTCAGCTGTGAAAGAATAATCCAAGACCAAACATGTTATTCTTTGAAATTAACTCACTCACTAAAACTGGTTTCCCTATAAATTTGATTGAAGTGGATGATTAAGTCTTCTCTACAAAGAATGCTTCATGCCATACAGCTGTAATGAGACTACAGTCTGATTATTCAAATGCTGCAAAGTCACTTCTGGCATGCTCTATATTTAATGCTTAATGAGACTGAAATCACAATAGTGGTTTCACACATTCTCAGGGAGATCAACTCCAAAAACTGGTTACTTCAATCCTCAGAGTTGACTCCAGCCTTCATGTTCCCCTAGGGCACCAATTAAACTTAAAGGATGAGCTTTACCACGAATCCGAACTTCAGAGTTATATTCCATATACTGCCTATTTTCATGGCCTGCGCAGAGCAGATGCAGGGTTATTTGGCGCCACTGGATTTCTAATGTCCTTTAAAGAGCTAAATGCCCACCTTGAAAGCCCAAACAGAGCTGCAAGTGGATGAAAGAAAAAAAGGAATATAACAAATAAAGAAATAAGATGAAGACTATAATGAAATTACAAAAGCATGTAGTGATAGGACAAGGGGTAATGGCTTCAAACCGAGAGTAGATATAGATTAGATTTTAGGAAAATAATATTTATTGTAAGGGTGGTGAGGCACTGGAACAGACTGCCCAAAGTGGTGGATGCTCCATACATGGAACTGTTCAAGGCTAGGTTGGATGGAGTTCTGAGCAACCTAATCTAGTGAAAGGTGTCCCCATCCGTGGCAGAGGGGTTGGAACTAGATTCTCTTTAAGGTCCTTTCCACTCTAAGTCATTCTATGATTCTATAAAATAATAAAGAATACATAAAGTGAAATGCTTCACTTTCGTTATATGCTCTGTATACCAAAGTCAGTGAAAATTAGTCGTCTTGCCCCACCAGTACAGAGCAAGAGCAGAGAATTCATGAGAACCTCCTAACCACCAAAGTTAGTCTCCAGCACTGGGCAAGCTTCAGCCTCATGGCAAGCCAGGAGAAACAGGTTAGGGGGATCCAGAATGACACCCCCAGGGAACCCTGTGAAGTGCAGCCCTCTTGGAGGATACATATGTGAAACAACGCTGCTGTGGGATTCGGGTTCCTTCAGGGCTTTAGAAGCTCAGGAGGTTTTAGACATAGACAGTGACAAGTTCCACTAAGAGACACTTTGCTTCTTTATTTCTCTAGCAGAAATTTGAATTGAAGACGTGATAGATGCTGGGTCTTCTTCGATAACCTGATGTTGTTTAAAGTTATGCTGCAACTCTTTTTGACATCTTTCTCTGAGGTCTGATAAAATAGTTCTTCAATTATCTACTACTCTGAATTGTTACAAAGGATGAGCACTTGTATGATCTGAAGGCAGGTTGTTCATGTGAGTCCAGCCAGATGTCTCTACAGAGGCGAATTATTAGGGGGCATTAGTTTGAACCTGCATACAGCATGGCACCACGCCCAACCCACCCTGTCCAACTTCTCAGCACTACTTATTCTCTCTGAGCTACTTATTTTGCTTTCAGTGCTGGGCTTGCTATGGCTATAGACTGTGAAATAAAGTGCAGCCTAAGCCATGTGTACTATTGTACAAGGTGGACATGTCCAGAAGCAATTTCATTTTTTGCCTCCAGACACTGGTACCTTTGAGGCTGGTAGGCAATTGTGGTTTGAATGCTTTACATCAGAGAATAGTCAAAGAAAATTGCCTGGCAGTACAAGAAGGCTGGATTGAGAATCAGGTTTTTTGCTGTATTTTCTTGTAATGACAGCAGTGAATCATAACGATACCCATGAGGGAGCTGTGTGATGATCCTTATTGATTCCAATAGGTGATTCTTACAGTGGCAGTGTCTGCTGCCCACTTTTAGAGAGGGATGCAATCAGACTGGAATGGAAAAGGAAAGGCCTTCCTAGCACATCATTTTAAGTTACTGATTGATCGGAGGAGGAATGTGAAGTCTTTAGACTGGCACTTTTTCCTCAACTTTGATCTTACAGAACCAGAGACCCATCAGAAAAATCCCACTCAGAAAGGAACTTCCTCACATTTCCATGCTTTTTTACTTTGTTTTGTGCAGATGCCTATTTCTCCTGCCACATTCTCCAGCTTAGTGTGCGTGAGAGGGAAAGGATGATCTGGCTCTGAGATAGCTGCACTCTACGGTAGTTAGCTGAAGGGGTAACTGGGATATTTTGAAGGTCAAAAAGTCCTACATGACAGAGGTCTGTTGGGAAGGAGAAGAGAACTTAATACACTTCTCAGCTAAACTGATTTTTTACAGTAAATGTGGAACAGTGTGTACACTGGAATAGGCTGCCTAGAGAGGTTGCAGGTGCCCAATCACTACAACTGTTCAAGGCCAGGTTGGGTTGGGCCCTGATCAATCTGATCTAGGGAAAGATGTCACTGCCCAGGGAAGGGATGTTGGACTAGATGATCTTCAAAGGTCCCTTCCAACTCAAACCATTCTATGATTCTGTGATTTATGAAAAAGTAATTCAATCTCCCAGGCAACATGTTAGAGAGCTCTCAGTAAAAATAAGCCATGTTCATTTCCTTAGTATTAACTGGTCCAGAGTACAAATATACTGAATGTACCTGTCTCTGTATAGAGATAAGCAAATAGATTATGTTTGAAGTGCAGATTTTTCATGAGGACTGTTTCCTATGGCAGGATTAAAACTTTTAAACCAAGGATTAAAAAAAAAAAAAGAAAGGCAGATGAAAATAAAAACCCAAGTACCAATCTGAGCATTTAAAAGCATCAACAAAGGCTTTAATTTTAAAATTAACCTTTTGAGCTTCTTTTTTAACTTCAGAAAAATTATACAAAGGACCAACTCTTTCTTTATTTAGCAACACGAGATGATGATACAAGAGCCATTGTCAGAAGATGAAGGAGAGAATGGAGAAGGCAAAAGGCAAGAGGAAGTGGTAAGGGGAGAAAAACTTAAGAGATGAGGTGGGTGGCACCTTGCTTTATTTTCTCTTGGAGTCTGATCTGGCTTTCCTGAACACAAACTAGAGGGAGTCACAAAAAAGTAAGAGATAACAAATGCAGCCTCTGTTTCTGGTGGAATTCTCTGCTGAAGAATGACAGATGCATGCACAGCCTTATCAGTCATAGATGTATACAAGCATCAGGTTGTTTAAGGTTCTTTTAGTTTCCTTTTTGGCCACAGACTCAGAATAACATTGGAAAGTATTCAAGTTTAGTCAGCTGAAACAGGCTTCCATTAAAGCCATAAACAACCAGATAAGAAAAGTGAAGAAAGAAAACAAGGAAATTGAAAAAAGGGGATATTCAGGAAAGACACAGTGGATGTGATTCAGCCAGGTTTTTGCTGCCTGAGCGGGTGACATCTCTGGGATTCTGAAGGCACAGGGTTGTCACCGTGGGTTCCACAACCCTAAAGGTAGGAATGTGGCAGCCACCACAGTAAAGCTTACTCCTTTCAGTCCATCTGCTCTCCTGTCATTGATATTTACAGCCCCACAAATGCAGATAGGCCCAGCCGCCCATGCTTTCATTATTAGACTCAGCATGCAGCACATAAAATTTTGTTCATTAATTCCCAATTTCACATTTGTCTTATTTATCAAACACAGCCTTTGGGGGATAGTAATGAGAATCTGGGGGGTTGTTAATCTCATTTTTTCTCTTTAACCCTTTCTTTACTTGTATGAACAATTTTAGATACAGCCTTGACTCTGTTTTTTTATTTCAGAGACATGATATAAAAACTTCTCATCACTATGCTTTCACCTTCTTTAAAACCTTCTTGCAGTTAGAAAAAAGAACCAGAATACGGCTTGTTAAACAAATATTGCATTTTACCCTCATTCCTGTACCATGAGCATCCACTTACCTCCTTCTGTGAACTTCTCTCTCTTACCTTCCTTCTGAAATCAGTAAATATCATTTTTCATTGGTTCAACTTTAAAAAGATTTAAAGGACAGGATTGTGATAAACTCTTGTCAACATGGTGTTAGGGAAATAGTTCCTGTCAAATACCTGAATTACTTCTAAAATTATGTTACAATTTTGATTGTGTCATAGCCCCACAATTATCTTTGTCTTTTATAGATCTGTTAAATTAATGTAACATTACACTGATCTAAAAATTGGTACTATATAACATAAATGCAATAAGGTAGAAAGCAAATTCTGGAAAACATCCCTGCCAACAGAGGATCATCAGTAAGAAAGTTTCACTAATCATGCCTTTGTTTTTGAAAATGATGAAGGAGGAAATCACAATTCAAGAAAAAAAAGACTGAAAAAGCAGTAAACAGTAATGAAGAACACAACAGATAAAACCCTCTGAGCCCATTCAAAGAAATTTCTATAGCCAAAGGATATTTAGAAATTATTTCCTTTTTAGAAAGATGAAGGGAAGGCTAGAGTTACAGAATAGGGGACTGGATGCAAGAAATGACTTGAGAGTATGACAGACCAAAACTGTAACAACGAAATCCAGCTTAATACATTAGCTAGGAGAAGGTTGAACAGGATTAACAAACCGATTAAGTGCTATAGGTATGGTGAGTGAAGACTGAAATACTCTGTGTGGTTTAGGCCCATTTTTAAAAAGAATGTTGACAAACTAGAAAAGATAAAGCAATGAAGTTATTTGAGACCTGGAGTGACACAGATAACAAGCTTGGTCTCTTTTAGCTTATCAAAATTATGACCAAAGAGTAATTAGGTAAAAGAAGAAACTACTGAGTGTAACATAGGTTTTAATTCCAGCAGTGAAAACCTATCAAGAATCAGTGGTGAAAGGTAGAAAAGGAAGGGAAAGAGAAAGGGAAAGGAGAGGGAAAAAATGAGGGATGAAGGGAGGGACAAGGGCAGCAGAGAAATAGATCAACCATAGAACTATGTTTAAAAAGCAAGTGATTAACAACTAAAACAAACTACAAAATGAAAAGTTTTACTCTTCATCATTTAGGCTTCCAAATTAAGTCTGCTTTCTCAAACATGCCTTTTAGTAGAAAACAAAACTTATTGGGAGGAACTATTATCACTTCAGTATAGAGTATCCTTAACAGTCTGTGGCACGTGGGAAGCCATCTCAAATGATCCAAGGACCTCTCTTGTCCTATAAAGGTATTTGTAAATAGCTGTTGGTATTTTTGAGGTCAATGGTTACATAAAATTTGCTCAAAACCTTGTATTGGGCACTATTTCCTCCTAGTTCAAATTTTGCTATACATAAGTATGGCAAAACTTATAAGTAAAAAAAAAAATAAATTAACTGAGTACATGCTTCATGGTTCCTTTCCTTACAGTCATGCACAGCAAAAATTGTCTGGTGTTTTATTTGGGAAGAAATGCTGAGGAAGCTTGTTGCCTTTATTATCTAGAGCAGAGGTTAAAAATATGACACAGGAAAACTCTTCTTCTGGCCAAAAAACATCTATGTTTGACCAAGTTGTACCCTACTGAGAATCACCATTTGCATATTGTTAACATGACACGAAAAGCAGACAGGAAAAGTCATTTCCAAGAGAAAAGATAAATTTAATCCTACTAATGAAACCTTTTTTGTTGTTTATGTTCTGAGTTTCATTTTGTGAACTGTTAAGCACATGTTCAGAGTTTGGATAGTATGTTCCAGATGAGGCTTTTCTGATGTTGCCCTTTTAGGACACCATGTTGGGTGTCCGTGGCAACATTTTGGCAGAGGGGTGGCATCTGTGAGGAGAAACCTGGGCCTGGTCTGTGCCAAGCATGGCCAGTTTCAGCCATCTCAAAGAGACTCACCACAGAGCACAGCTGAGCCCCTTGGCCAATCTGCTGGCCCCTCTGCTGGCCCCTCTGCAAAAACTTACTTAAGAAAGAAGAAAAAATGCCAGACAAGCAGAGGATGATGAGGGAACAAAAGACAGCGAGAAGTAGCTGAGGGGACATCAAATGGCTTTATCATGACTCATGAGTTTATTCACTGCTGCTATTCCTATTTCCCCCATGATCTCTATTGCTGATGGTAGGGGCCAAGCAGCTAGTTGGGAGTTTTGACCATTATGGTATCAAGTGTCAAAAGGGAATCTGAAAAGCAACTCTGTATGTTTGAAGTGAATCAGGGCAAGGGCAAGTTGCCATGTCCTTGTTTTTTCCTAAGAGGCACAGCAGAACAGCAATGTACAGTCTCTTTCTCAGCATGCAGTTGAGAGGACGTGGCTGGGTCAACACTCACAAACTAAACCTGTGGCCATAATTAAGGTATTAGCATACCACTCCCAAGAAGCAAACTGTGTGAGCTGATCCATTTTGGTAGATAAGAAAGTTTAATGGTACGGACATAGCCTGTTTCATACCAGTTGACTTCAGTGTCAGGAACTAACCCTGGGCACATTGACTATCAATGACACACCTACACTGTCCGCAGAAATTAGTCCAGGTGAACAAATATGTATTTGCATTTACAGAGTTAATAAAGTTAGCTACATCCTTGCCTGGCATTAATCAACATATTTAGCAGCTATTCCTTGGAACTAACCATGCCTCTTAAATTTTAATGTTTTTGAGCAAAAAGTATTTTCCATTTTTCTAAACATGGCATACTGTTCTTGTCAATTTCAATGAGTTATTTAATTATCAACTTAAAATCTCTTTATTTTCAGAGTAAAAATTTTATTTATTGTAACTATGTCAAGTAAGAATTAATGCATGTATTTGTGGTATATAATTCTAAATATTGCAACGCCCTGAGACCTTGAGAAAGGCCTCATGTGCTTGCTTTAAAAGGCACTTCTGGCGTGGGTACAATTTAAACAGTGTATGCAAATAAAGAGTTGTAAGTAATCAAAAGAGAGTTCTCCACTAATAAGAGCTAATATTTATTATTGTTCCTATCACTGTTCCTGGAGCCAAAAGTTACAAAACTAGATTCCCTAATTTGACTTATTCATGAATAAATAAAAAAACCACATGCCTCTTTTTTTCTTTTTTTTTTCCTCAAAATTAATGAAGTCAAGTTTGTTCCCATCTTCCATGCTTCTCCCAACTGAGCAGCTTATTGTACTACCAGCGAAGTGCAACCGATTTTGAAGGAGCCAAGAAGACATTTGAAAATATATTTGTTCAGCCATACACTGCAAACAGCACAGCTGTTATTGACAGAGTGAAAATAGATCCTGCAAGGAGTTAGCACTAAATGGAATTCAGACTCAGGAACAGAATTCTTGCTTAGACTTTACTTTCTTATTTTACTTAGGTAAAATTGTCTTCACTTCACTACAACTGCCATGAGCAGACACAGAGGACCTGTTTTAAAGGTTTCCAGGCAATGAAAGACACTATTCAAAATCATATACTTCAAGTTCATTCCACATCATACTTGTGACACCTTCACAAGTGTGAAAAATCTTTGTTAAGGGAACAGAGAGATTGCAGTAAGAATAGCTCAAACTGTTGGGTCATTGAGGTTATCAAGTCTCAGTGGACATGCCTTATTTTTTCACCTGGAAATGTTACATTAAAAGAAATTGAGCTTTTTAGCCCTTCTCTGATCTCTAGAGAGTTCGGCATTCTGTGCAGCCTGTGTGTAAATTGTTTTGATGAAATCTGGGAAACGATGGACCCTTTCTGCATGCATCCAAGTAATCTCTTGAAAAAGCAAGAGCAACCTTGGGAAATATCAGAATCCAAGCTATCCATAACAGCATTAATTTGATTCCTGGGATGTAGTCCTAATTCTTATCACCTAACTTGAGCTATGTAAAAGTTTCTCTTCAGCCTTTATCTCCTATGGGTCCTATACAACTGGGAGGGAGCACAGGGCATGTCCAGATAGGTGACAGAGATCCACAGTGGTATGATAAATGTTAGATTAGACTGGACACCAATTTCTGCACAGCTCAAGTTATGTAAAAAGATTTGCAGCCTTTGTATACAGTCATTTTTCACTTTGGACATTCACATTCCACATATTTTACATTTGCTTCTTTTGCAAAGACCCTTCTGCTTCCAGAATGAAGAGTTTCTCTGAACAGACATCCACTCAAAGTATTTTTCTATTCCATTCAGAAAATACATTTCTTACCCAGGTCTTCTTGGCTGCACATCACCCAAACCCACAGTGAGTTGGGTCATTCATGTTCCCATTACTGGAACTGCTGGCATTTTTGAGAGGAGAAGCCAGTAAATCATGTTTAGGTGTTCAGCAACATGCTAATGGAAGGCAGAACTCTTGTCTCCAACCTACAGCAACCATCACAGTTTGTTATCAGCTGATGGTAGGATGCTGTTCACCACCACCACTTTCCAAGTGTCCAGTCAAACACAGAACCACAACAAACATTCGTGAAAACATTCGTGAAAGAAGGCTGAATATAGACTAGCAGTTTGGAATGTTTTGTCCTCCCACAAAACTCTGACTGTGTGACTGTCTGCACAGCTGTCTGTAGAAAGCTGCTCAACTTCTGTGGATCAGACAGAGAATTTAAATTGCTTGTTTGGCTCTTTTTAGAAGAATCATATTCATCCACAGTTCTCAGGCCAGCACTGGCCTAACAGAGACCTCCTGCTAAGATGACCTGCTAAGACCTGGAGAAGCCTTTTTTTATTATTAAAAAAAAAATAGATTTCTTTAGAATGTAAATTAATTGAAACCACAGCTAGCCTTCAAAGAGAAAGCAGGGTAATTACATTGCTACAAGGCAGTAGTTAAATTACTGGAGTAAAGGAGTACCCGTGCATGTAACTATCTCAGAGGTAATGTTATTATCAACCTATATGTGATACAGATGCTATTGCTTCCCAGGCTTACTGCATTCTCCTTTCATATAAATAGTCTTCTTATGTTTCTGTTTTCATTGACTTATTTACATCAGGATTTTCAGTCACTTCAGAAATTAATCACCTGCAAGGCTAAATACAAGTCCCACAGTGAAGGGATGGAGAAAGAGACTTTCAGACTTCCAGAGCACAACTGCCCCGATCTTGTGATTGAGAACACTTTTTCCTTCCCTACAGCAAAGTTTTATTTAAAACTAGACAGTAAACTGATATTGTGAGGTCTTTCTCAACCTTATGTATCATTTGCTCCTAGTGTACAAACTAAAAGTTTCACAGTAACAATGTTCCTGCAATCTCTCCGGTATAGCATTCCCAGTTTTGGATGTACTACTGTCAGGTAAACAACTACCACCTGCTTTCTTCCGTAATGTGTTCACAGTAGCTAATAATTCTTTCTTCTACTGCTTACCACACATACACATGCACACACACATATATATTAGGATTATAGCTATGGGAAAACACCCTTGGTGAAAACAAAATAACATAGACCAAGAAATATAGATACTAAAAGGGATAGGTTATCAGTTCTCTTCTATCTGGAAAGTTTTTGTCCATGCATTGAAATCTCCTGATTTTGTCCAAACTGATGCATTTTATTTTCAGAATGACAAAATTCACAACCAAATTCACAACAATATACCGGAAAAGAGCTATTATATCTGCTCCCCCCCCCCCAAAAAAATACAGAGTAAGATACCTTCAGTGTAGATTTTAAACTTTTTCTACTACACTTTTTAATGTTCTCTGTAGTTTAACTTTCTGGATCAGTAAAAAACATTCTGCTCTCTATTCTGTTTCTCTGGGGGAAAAAAGTCTCATACAAGTGTTTATCATGAGTTTAGACAGAAAGTAACGATATCTCAGGCAGGATCCTTGTAGGGATGGTTTTGTCATATGAACAACCTGAATCAAAGGCTCATCACCGTTGAAAGATGAAAAGATCTTTTTTTCCCTCCACTTGTCCTGTCACTTCCTTTCTGCTTTGCTCCTTCCTTTTCTTCTCCTTCTCCCTCCACCCCCTTGCTCCAGTTCTGGGGTTCATCTGCGTGCCATGGCCTGTTTCTATGTCACTGTATCAAATGGGAGATAAGCTATTATTTTTCACAAGAATAATTTTATTCTACATTGGGCAATACTGTATCACTTACTTTATCAGTTATACAGCACTCAATGCCGACATGTTAGGCAGGCAAATCAATCTGTCATCTTAAAATGGTTACTGCTTTATTTCCTTTTCTTTCTGTTTATATATCACATAGCTCTGAGTGCTTGCTTCAGCACAGGGCTCACTGCAACAGGAGGACCATGGTCACTTCACCAGGCCAACTAAATCAGGACCATGGCTTCCTTTGATAAAAATATAATCAACAAGGAGAAAACAAGCCATATTCAAACAGAGATTCAACCTGACCTGTCCTGCAAATATGGCTCTTCCCATTTTGCCTCACCAGGAACCCATACCAGCTGTAGTCCTATGAGACATTTACATCAAGCTCCAAAGTTCACCAGTACCAATCTTATCATGTACCTGCAACGAGAGTAAATACTTTTGAAGGCTGAAACAACAGCACACAGTAGCAGACAACCTGATTTTGCCATGGCTATGTCTGGGCTATCAACCTTATACCTGAAGTGCTCATTTCAGTTCCTCAATAATTTTTGAAACAGACTGGGTGGGAAGGAATATGTTTTAAATGTCCAAATCAGTAGAGCCTGAGCTTTTATTAATAATGGAAGAGGATATAAGAAACAATTGTCATAAGCTCAGCATACTGGCTTTCAGGTGTCTCCACAGAGTAAGGGTGTCAGACCAGCTCACACTGCTCACCTATAAACCATTTAGAACCTTCTATTTTGTCCAGGACTTTCTTAGGAGACGAAAAGAGTATCATGTTGCAACATTGTGTAGATTCATCTGCCAAGTTAGGGATGATAGAGCAGATGCAGAGATATGAATCACTATGTCCAGAGGGTATGTGTCAGGGTGATGCGCAAACCTCCTCATGCACTGCAGATGAACCCTGAGTCACATACAGGGCAAGTCCTGCGTCCCCAAACAACCTGTGACAATGCGTTGGTGGCTGGGCTTGCAGACAAGATTGTGCTTTTAGATGCAAAAGAAAATCTCTTCCTGAAGCAAAAAGAAAACTGCAAACAAGTGGGGGGGTTTGTCCCATTTTTCATGCTGTGAACACTTATTGGTGTTTGATGTTTATAAAGACTGTTGTGAGGACACATAAAACTGAACCTGGAAGACCTAACACCTCCCATGCTGGCTAGAGTGATCAGAGATCATCCAGGCATGCCAGTACAGAAACAGTTCCTTGTTAATGAGGTGAACTGCCTGTGCATTTTGTGAAAACCTCCAGATCTAAAAGAGGCCAAAAAGCAGAACTGAGTGTTGCTGCTGAATACTTCCAGGGAAAGAAGAGCCATAGGGAAGAGGTACTGACCACAGAATCACAAAATCACAGACTATGCTGAATTGCAAGGGACCCACAAGGATCATTGAGTCCAACCCTTAGCCCTGCACAGGACCATTCCCAAGAGTCACAACATGTGCCTGAGAGTATCATCCAAATGCTTCTTGAACTCTGCCAGGCTTGGTGCTGTGACCACTTCTTTGGGGAGCCTGTTCCAGTGCCCAATCACCCTGTGTTTGAAGAACGTTTTTCTAATATTGAACCCAAACCACCCCTGTCACAGCTTCAGGCCATTTCCCTCAGGTCTTGTTACTGGTCACTACAGAGAAGAGATTAGTGCCTGCCCCTCCTCTTCCCCTCATGAGGAAGTTGTAGACTGCAATGACATCTCCCCTCAGTCTCCTCCAGGCTGAACAGACCAAGTGACCTTAGCTGCTCCTCAAATGACTTCCCCTTAAGGCCCTTCACCATCTTCATTGCCCTCCTTTGGACACTCTATAATAGCTTAATATCTTTCTTATTTTGCATTGATCAAAGCTGCACACAATATTCAAGGTGAGGCTGCACCAGTGCAGAGCAGAGTGAGAGCTGCCCATCAATCTGCGTCTAATTAAGACTAATGGAAGCCAACAATGCTATCTCTAATTGCACATGTACATGAGGCTTGTACAGTCCAACTAGGCAACATGCCTTTTTTTCTATTTTTTTATGCCTTAGCAATAGGTTAAAAGGCATTTATTCTTCTTTCTTTCAAGGGACCTCTGTGGCTGTGTTTCCAAAATCCTGGAGGGAGGGAGCCAAGATCAGGGAGAAGGATGGGGAGTGCTCGGCACCGAGGCCAGATATACCACACAAGCCGTGTCTTTCTTGGGCCAGAAGTTGCTGGACTATACACTCAGAAGAAATTGTATCTTTTATTTTAAAGCTGAAGAGAAAGTTTGAAGCTGACAGGCTCACTGCTGCCCAAGTGTTGTTTAAGAAATACCTGTACTTTCTTTGATCAGTGAGAGCACCTTTGCTAGTAGGAGTGAGTGGGCAGATGGGCTGAGCTCTGGCCATGCGTGCTTCTCAGCTTCCAAATAAATTTTTCTGAATAGTCAAACCATGACTGTTATACCATAAATCTATGCTGTTCCTGAACAGCCACTTCTAGCACTGCTTAGGTAAGTGTAATACCAGCTCAGTAATTAGCAACTGCACTCTCAGCAACTGCAGTTGTTTGTTTGATAAAACAGCCCTGAGTCATCAGGATTCTGAACTCTTGTGCCCTGGAGAACATCAGCCCAACTTACTCAAGGAAATAAACCAATAGCTATTAAGGGCATTCACAGCAAAGATGTGCAGACAAGAGCATGAGCAAGGAACCATTTCCCTAACCAAGTGCACATGCCTTGGAAGAAAAATGGTTGGGGTTCAGTCCCTACTCCAGTGGCTTTGAAACAGCTCTGAGCAAAAGTAGAGCAGCTAAAACAAGAGAGATTTTGTCCTGATAAGCCTGTAGCTCAGGCACTAGTTCAGTTCCCTTCTCAAAGGTAGGAAAAAAGGATCTGAACTCAGATTTCATTCCTTTCATGACAACTGATGCCAAAAGGCAAGCCAGCAGGAAAGACGACCAGTCTGGCTGAACAAGGAGATTTTGAAGGAAGTTAGGGTGAAAAAGAGAGCCGACCAATCATGGAAAAAAGGGCTGGCTGCTCAGGAAGAGTTTAGGAATATAGTTAGATCATGTAGAAAGAAAATTAGAGAGACGAAGGCACAACTTGAACTTAATCTTGCTACTTCTGTGAAGGATAACAAAAAGTCCTTCTACAGATACATCAACAGCAAAAGAAGAGGCAGGGAAAACCTCCATTCTTTATTGGACATGGGTGGGAATATAGTTATCAAAGATGAGGAAAAGGCTGAGGTATTTAACACCTTCTTTACCTCAGTTTTCAACAGTAAGACAGGTTGTCCTGAGGACAGCTGGCTTCTGGAGCTTGTAGAAAGAGATAAGAATCTGAATAGCCCCCCAGTAATCCAGGAGGAAACAGTTAGCAGCCTGCTGAGCCACTTGGATCCCAAAAAGTCTATGGGACCAGATGGGATCCACCCAAGGGTGATGAGGGAGCTGGCGGAAGAGCTCGCCAAGCCTCTCTCCATCATCTACCAACAGTCCTGGCTCACTGGGGAGGTCCCAGATGATTAGAAGCTGGTAAATGTCACGCCCATCCACAAAAAGGGCCAGAAGGAGGACCCGGGAAACTACAGGCCCATCAGCCTGACCTCAGTGCCTGGCAAGGCAGATCATCCAGGTGGAGCAGATCATCCTCGGTGCAATCACACAGCACCTACAGGATGGACAAGGGATCAGACCCAGCCAGCACGGGTTTAGGAAGGGCAGGTCCTGTCTGACCAACCTGATCTCCTTTTATGATCTGGTGACCTGCCTAGTGGATAAGGGGAAGGCTGTGGATGTGTCTATCTGGACTGCAGCAAAGCCTTTGACACTGTCTCCCACAGCATACTCCTGAAAAAGCTGGCAGCCCGCAGCTTGGACAGGGGCACTCTGTGCTGGGTTAAGAACTGGCTGGAGGGCCAGGCCCAGAGAGTGGTGGTGAACAGTGCTGCATCCAGTTGGCAGATGGTCACTAGTGGTGTCCCCCAGGGATCAGTGTTGGGCCCAGTTCTGTTTAATATCTTTATCAATGATTTGGATGAGGGGATTGAGTGTACCATCAGCAAATTTGCAGATGACATGGAGTTGGGGGAGAGTGTTGATCAGCTGGAAGGCAGGAGGGCTCTGCAGAGGGACCTGGACAAGCTGGGAAGATGGTCTGATTCCAACGGGATGAGGTTCAACAAGGTCAAGTGCCGGGTCCTGCCCTTTGGCCACAACAACCCCATGAAGTGCTACAGGTTGGACACAGAGTGGTTGGAGAGCAGCCAGGCAGAAAGGGATCTGGGAGTTTGGATTGACAGGAAGCTGAACATGAGCCAGCAGTGTGCCCAGGTGGCCAAGAAGGCCAATGGCATCCTGGCCTAGATCAGGAACAGTGTGGCCAACAGGACCAGGGAAGTGATCCTTCCCCTGTACTCAGTGCTGGTGAGGCCACACCTCGAGTGCTGTGTCCAGTTCTGGGCCCCTCAGTTCAGGAAGGATATTGAGGTGCTGGAGCAGATCCAGAGGAGGGTAACGAGGCTGGTGAAGGGACTGGAGCACAAGTCCTATGAGGAGAGGCTGAAGGAGCTGGGGCTGTTCAGCCTGGAGAAGAGGAGGCTCAGGGGAGACCTCATCACTCTCTACAACTACCTGAAAGGAGGTTGTAGCCAGGTGGGGGTTGTTCTCTTTTCCCAGGCAACCAGCAGTAGGACAAGAGGGCATGGTCTTGAGCTGTGCCAGGGGAGGTTTAGGCCAGATATTAGGAAGAAATTCTTTACAGAGAGAGTAATCAGACATTGGAATGGGCTGCCCAGGGAAGTGGTGGATTCTCCATCCCTGGAGGTTTTTAAGATGAGACTGGATGTGGCACTTAGTGCCATGGTCTAGTAATCGCAGCGGTAATGGATCAAGGGTTGGACTTGATGATCTCAGAGGTCCCTTCCAACTCAGCTGATTCTATGATTCTGTATAAAGGACATCACTACCACTTCTTTCACTGTGTGACTTGATTTTATCAGACCTGTTCAGAAACAAATCAAAACAAGGTTATAATCTATTCTCATGGTTTATTTTGACAAAAACCTGCCTGCACTGGATAAGCCTTTGTATGCAGTCTGGTCCTTTCACCTCAGAGGCAGTAAAAGTTGAACAGCAGAGATGATAGCAGTTGAAGATGGTCCAAAGCAGGAAACAGTTTCTATACAAGAGAAAAGCAAATGCATGAGGAGTCTCCAGGTAGGAAAAAGACAAATGAGGAAGGCTACAAACAATGAATAGTGCTGAAGAGGTGACGAGGTAATGACTATTCACTGTGTTCACACCACACAAAACTTACAGGGCACCCACTGAAATTATTAGGTGTCAAATTAGGAGGAGAGAGCAGGTATTTCTTCACATAGTGCATAATTATACTGTCACAGGCTTCTGTGCAGACCATAAGTAGTACAGTCAAAAAGTTGGAGAAATTCAGGGAAGTCGAGTCCACTGGTAAAAAATAATTTTTTTTTTTTTTAAAAAAAGTGGTCTTTATTCAACCTCTGACTCAGGAAAGCAGGGCAGAATAGATCACTGTTCACATACTCTCCTGTGCTTTCTCTGAGCATTACTGCTGTAGTGCCATAGTCACTGTGACAGGTAGGCTACTGGGCTAAGCTCTCTATACAGTGATGTGAAGGTTCTTAGTCTGATGTTAATTTTGTTTTATTATTTCAGCTGAGAAAATCAGGTGCTCAGACAGCTAGCAGCACAGACATAGGCTAGACAGATACAGAGGACAGAGGACACTGGAACCATCCTAATTCTCTGATGTCATTGCCAGGTAAACTCTTTAATTCCAATGTTTTGAATACCCATGCCCTTAAGCTATATCTATAGATGCAAAAACGTTACATGAAGCACATTAATTGAGTTCTATAGATGCAAAAACATTACATGAAGCACATTAATTGAGGTCTATATCTAAAGTTACCATGATAAAAGTATTTATAGTGGAAAAGTGAATACAAGTACCATATCTCAAACAGAACAATGATACAATGACACTTTCTCCTGCTAGGCTATTTTAAACTTTCTATGATTGTGCTACTGTTTCTATGCTGTGTCCTATATTGTCCCAAATATGTCCTTTCTGACACATTAAGGAGCAAATTAAGAAGTATGTTTCTTCAAGGATAAACATTGCCATTCCTTTCCATAACATCCTTGTCTATCTCGGGATAAAACTTGGTCCATCACCTAGCACTACACAATACCTTAGAATCTAGTCTGGGCTGCTGCCAGAAAGCTGATGTTAAAAACCACCTAAGGGAACACCTCAAACTTGTTTGACATTTCTATTAACAGAGAAATCACAAGCTGGGTTAAGTAATGTGGGGACCTGGACTAGTTCTTGTAAAAATTCTTTTTCTTCTTCAAGAAGGACATTAGCTAGTTAGTGCTCAAAATGGCTGGTTTTGCTCTCCTGGACACTATACCCTCTCAGGCTCTCTGCTACAGAATCCATTAGTGAAAGTCCATGCCCAAACACAGAAATCCCTCCTCCTCTGAGCCCTCAATGATGCTGAGGCAGCACTGAAATTTTTACAGAACTGAGCCCTAGTACAGTGACCTATGTAAAAAGAAATTCTTTCCTGTTATAAGTAAGTTTGACATCTGATAGCACAAGTTAGGAGGAAATAAAGTACATTTCCATTAACTTTGGAGTTTCTTGTACAGTCCTCTCTAACCTAATGAACTGTGGTAGGTTCTGTGCTCTGTCAACATAAGCCCAGGCTGTCTCCTATGGAAAACACAGTGAATTTTGCTTCCAAAACAAAGGCTTCTCAGAGGGGCCTTCCTTTTTTTTCCTTAGGATCATACACTTCTGCCTCTAAAAATCTGGTCTATTCAGCATGTCTCAATCAGACACCTACAACAGATGTAAAAAGACACTTTAAGAGAATTAAGCAAGCTGGAGTTTTAAAGAAAACTATTTCTGCTAGGTAAAAATATCATACTAGACTGCAGACATATATCACATGCTTGTGATACTTCTGTCCAGGTATAGTAAGGAAAGAGTAACAAAGGAATGAAAAAAATTACATCTATTAGTTTAATTAGATTAATTAATTGATTCACTTTGAAATAAACATTAAGCATAGAACAGCATACCCAATTGCCTTTAAAAACTACTAAGAAAACAGACACCCATTTGTGATCATGACCTGCTGGAAAAGAAACTGAATGAGTAATGGGAAAGCTTGTTCGATGCTCTTGCAAATGTTAGGTCTCATTAAGTGCCTAAGGAAAGTGGCACAGTTTAGCTTTTCTATAGGTTCTTTTATTTTTGTACCATTTTTTTGTTTTCACTAAACTGTTCACACAGACTCTGATGTCTCTCAGTGGCCTAATATAAAAATGGTCTTAACTATGGGAGAATAAAGAAAAGGACAAGCAGGAAGCACACACTCTCTACAGGGGAAGTGCAGTAGGAGGCAGTGCACACCTGGCTGCCTTCCCCGGGAGCGGGGGCGCTGCTGGCGGACTCCCTCCACCGAAGATCGCAGCATGATCCACATGAGGAGTGTCATGGTAACTTGTTGCTGAGTCGAGCTTCAAAATGCAATGCAAATTAAGATATTGTGAGTACCGTGTCCCAGGGGATAGGAGTTTCCTACTTTCCAGATTCAAGTGGATGATTGGATGATTTTTCTAAGGGTAACCTTTCATCTGGCAGGAAGCTATTTCCCTGCCTGTCCCCAAGACACATCTGATTATTTGGGAAATGTGACAGCACCTCTGCACTGGATTAACTCAGAGGACAATATTAATTTATTCACTTACCAGTTCTGAACAATTCTGGGTTTAAAAACAGAAAATGAGGTCAGCCTAAACACAGTGTTACATTTCACATCTGGAGCGTGTGTTGCAGCTGCACTTCAGCCTCAAGGCAATTATTTTGATCCCAAACCCAGTTGCTGTAAATAAATCTAATTAATTAAAATGGTTTTCCTGTGTCTTTACAGAAAAAAACCCTCAGTATTTCAGCAGAACCATAAGCACCGGAAGTAGGTTCTTGCTGCTGTTCTGCTCAGTTGTCCCAATTTACAAGAAACGTTCTCCAGCTAAACCTTCATCTATTTCCCTCCCACACAAACTCAGTTTTATCTCAGATTTCTGACACTAAATCACTTCTATCAGAAAAGCTGCATCACTTCCCTGAAGCCTTAGTTTGGTGCTAAGAAAATTAAAACTATTACATTCTGGAACATTTCTACGGTGTTATTTTCATCTTCAATTTCTCCTTTTTGACCTTGGTCACAGAAGCAAGCTGGTGCTGTTTTCTCTATTACTGCATTCTTTCCAACTGCTTTAGGGTTCATCTTGGTTTTGCTGTCTTCTCTAATGAGTACACACAGCTTGCAAAAGTATTACAAACACTAAAATAAACTGTGCACATTTCCCAAATTCCCTGGCCAGAATTCCCCTCCAGATGAGACAGCAAAAATGCTGCAAGTTGATAACTGTTACCAATGGACATCCTTATAAATCAGTAGACCAAATAGCTTCCTGCATTCCTAGGAAATTCTTCTCTCTCTCCTGGCAAACTGAAAAATAGACACTACTAAGACTGCTCAAGTGCAGTAATTTCCAGGTCTGGGTTTTTTTTAAAAAAAGTAAATTTTAAAATTTCTGTAAGATGTCACAACTAAAATTTGTTTAAAGCAGGCTTAAAATGTCAAAGTAGGTTAAAAAGGGCTTTTATTGCAAATTACTGCCTTTTGTAATGCAATTGCAATACAAAATACCTGTTGTATTGTAATTGCATTAAAAAAAAAAAGGCAAAACAACAACAACAAAAAACCCCAAACAAACAATAACAAAAAAAAAAAAAACCAGTTTGGTGGCGGAGACCTCAAGCCAATCGTACGGTGTGGGTTCCTTTTAGCTGTGGTAATTAGCTAAACACGCCTTGTCAGCCGGCGTTCGTGCCAGTGGTCACTCGAGGCACCGGGCACTGCAGGCTACGAGCCCGAGAGGTTTGTCCCGAGGGGGCCGGGGCTGCGCGGGCAGGCGGGAACGCTGCCCCGCGGGAAACCTCTGCCTGGAAATATCCGCCTGGAAATCTCCGGGCACTCGCCTACATATTTCAAAATCCTAAACACTTGTGTAAAAAAATAAATAAACAGAGACCGCCTGGGCAAGTTTAACGGGGCAGCCGAGGCCGGCCCGGGAACGCCCCAACCCCGCGCCCCGCCCGGCGCCATCGTGGCGGCGGCGGCTCCTGCGGCGGGCGGCGGGCGCCATCTAGCGCCGGGCGGGGCCGGCCCGCGCCTTCCTCCCGCTCCTGGCCCGCGGGCCCAGGGGAACAACAGGGACACGCCTCTAGTTACTGGGAGTCTCTCGGAAAGGCTGCTTTGATCTTTCATGTTCCCTGCTTCTGCAGTGCTTCCAGAGGAAGCACCTACAATACACCTCCATGTCCCTCAGAAGGGAACTCCCCTGGGGAGGCATTGGGAACCCCTCAGGTGCCATGCCAGGAGGCCCTGGCATCGGTGACATTCCTCTGAGGACACTTTCCCAGGTCCTCTCTTTAGGAATGGTTGGGCAGCCTCCAAACACCACTGAGGAAGTAGTGCCAGCCCTGGCATTATTAAAAACATCTTTAAGGCATTAACTCATGCATCTTGGTACTGTTAAAAAAAAAATTAACTGGGAGATTTCTGCTGAAATTATTTCATGAAACTGCATGTACCTCAGCATCATCCGTGCCGAAAGTAATCCCCAGTCTGACTACATCCATTGAGCTGTGGCGGCAAGGCCACTTTATCTGTTTTTTTTGTATGACAGGTTAATTCTAGAATCCGTTATTTTCATGGACAATAAATTTCACAAGGAGGCTCATCTTTTGGTAACACTGTGAAATATTTCTTCTCGCTTTTGCCTTCACCTAAATGACGCTGTTGAGCATCGGGTGCTGATAAACTCCCTGTTCTGACCCAGAGTAGTACCAGGACTTATAAACATTTCTGACAAAATTTTTCAAACATAATTGCAACCTGCTTGTCATGGTCTATTTTCAGAAGGCAAGGTTTCACTACAAGCTATTTTACAATCCTATTAGGAGCAAAACTCTGAACAACAGACCTGAATATTTGTGAATATTCTATAGAGACCTAGTAGGGCTGGGGAGCAATTAGGATGTATAAACCCATCATGGCAAAGGGGTGACAGAATTAAGATGGCGTTAACACCTTGGCAATCCCAGCTGATGCAGCAACCCATGCATTTTGTCCATATGATTTTTAAGGCCAAAAAAAGCCATTTTTCCTCAACTCACTTGGTAGAACATACGACATCCAGAGGTTGATTATGATGTTAAAGTGAGAGGCATTTAATTCACACTTTAAATTTCTGTAGACTTACAAAACTTTTCTTTAAATATTGTGAGAGAAGTCATTTTCATAGGTTGAAATTCAGCTCCATGTGTTGAAGGCATGAGCCATGAAGACCTTACTTTAGGAGTCCCATATCTTTGCCTTAATTATTAACCCATTGCTGCCAAAGTCATTAATTAAAATTGACTGATTTGGACACTTAATTGCTGGGCAACTATGAGAAAGCTAAGCAGACTTTGCATGAATGATCAGGTACCAAAGACCCCCAGCCATGTCTCTTTCATCTTCTTGAATACAGTCTAATGTGGTCAAATACAGCCTGATATCCTTTCTTGGGCATTTTTTAAGTAAAGCAAATGTCTATGATAAGCAGCTAATCAGCAAACCCATTTGCTCGAACTCAAAAGAAAAAAAAAGCAAGGTTCACATGGGGTGATTCAAAGGGATAATTAGATCACCAAAGTACTAGTGACTAGTACTGACATAATAACATCACTTCTAAAACAAATATAATTACTCTGTCTCTTGCAGTATTAACTCAAAATTACAAAAAGTTGTGCAAACAGCAATCCAGCATGAGAATAAAAGGAGGAAAGAACATTTCTTACGGAAACATGCAAACTGGGCTATTTGTCTACTTACTTTATCCACCTCTCTAGTCATACAGACTGATCCCTTTGTATTTTGTAATTCTATACCATGCACGGTGCTATTCTATTTCAAAACTGAGCACTTAAAGGGATTAGTGTTTGTTGATTGCTCTCATGAGATAATATTGCCTTGTTCTCCTCTATGCTTTTTACCCATAATCTTTTATTTCCAAAGAGAAAATTCTGATTAGCTGTATGCTTTGAATAGCAGAATTATTTCCTAGAGTGTGACAATTGTGTAATCATTCAAATAAGCCAGTAAACAAACCAGTACAAATTTATCCCTGGCATTACAATTCTGATTCAATTGAAATGAAAATAGTCAAAAATCCACAGTAACAGAGCTAAATTCCCTTGGGGGTTCAACAAGTGAACCAGAAATACCTGTTCTGGTTCCTTAACCAGATTAATGCATCAGCCTTAAAGAATATGCTGTGTTAAAATACAGAGACATGGACAGAGACCAATGAAATCAGTTTGCAAAGGAGCTGAGATTGCTTCACTAAATACAAAGTAGAATTAACATTGTAGCTCATATAGGCATCTGGGCTTGGAAATAAATTATGAAAGGTAGATTTCTAATAACTCTTTTTCAGAGATGAGCTGAACCTTTAAGGCTTTTTAGTTAAAAGAGAAAATATGCATGTGGCTTTTCAGAGAGACATAGGGAGGCTTGTAGAGCACTGAAGTCTGAAAAAGCAGTGATGATACAATTTCTGTTACCTAGTGTTTTATGCAATGACAAACTCGTGGCCAGAATGGCTTTAATTTAATGCATGGTTAGAAGACCAAGAATGCACAACACGCCCCAGAGCACTCCTGCACCACAGCTGAAATGAAGAGCCTGTCACTGTACCTGGAACACTATCCAGCATTAACTGCTACTTTCTTTGAAGAACTCTGGAAAACATAATAAGACTTTCAAAAGGACTTAGAAGAATGATATGAAGCCCAAGGAACCTAATAAAAGAAGAACTTCAAACTACTTAATTTGTTGAAGACAAAGCTCAGAACTGATTCAGTTGAGGTACCTGTTTAGGAGAAGATTTCTAGTAGTCAAAGCTGAAGGAACAGAAAGATTCTGTAGCTGGAAACTAAGCCAAATAAAATGAGAACAGAAATAAGGACCACATTTTTCACACTGAGCGTAATTAACTCCTGGAATTGTCTACTCAGGAAGCAGGTGTTTTCTCCATCATTCTAAGTCTATCTGGGACAGGTTTGAGCTTTGCACATTAATGTTTGGAAAGAGACCTAGTGAAACCTGCCGAAAAACATTGCTGCAGCTTGTCCAAACATTGAAACTGCCAACTTGCCCAGATGCAGCGAGAAAAGCTCGTGATTTGGTATTAGTTGCCTGCTGCTGTCTACCCACACTCACACTGTTAGGCTGTGTAGAAACTATTTCAAATCTTCCCATGGTTGATACACCATCAGGGAGCTGAGAGGAGGAAGAAGACAGTATACCTCTTAGATCTAAAGGTTCCAGTGCTCTGCCACAGGACCCAGCAGGATTCCAGGTTGTCTAACAGCCAGCGTCAGTGGTTCCTTTTGACCCCCTCTCTCCATCACAGGGGTTCAGTCTCCTAACCAGCACAACCCTCATGCCAACCACATGAATGACCCTTCCTCAGGAACCATACTTCAGTTGCCTGCATGCCTTACCTGGCCAGGAGTCACTATCTGACCAGCCCTCCCAGCGTTAATCGAAAGTTAAATGCCCTCCATGTTACTCAGATTAGGAGAGGATGTTATATGAATGTCTGTTTGGACAAAGAGTGGAAATGTGTAGAAAGGGGTATGGGAAAGAGGGCTACTTTGAATATGTAGTGGTGTTATGCTTGAGAGGTATTGCCATCGGGAATTCTGTGATGAGGTGAAAAGCATCTGTAGCTGCAGTAGTGGATAGATGTGTTAACACTGTCTTCCTGCACCTGAGTGACCATCATATGAATCATCAGCACTGAGATGCAAAAGCAAGAACCTGGACAGAAAAGACCAGAAGGGCAAAAGACCTTCTGAAGGAGCCTCCAGGCATAAGGGAAATGAAAGGCTGTTTAAATATCTCTCTGGAGCTCAGAAAACATAGAGGGTGCTTAAAATGCTCAGATGAGGCTGTGAGTAATTCTTGGAATTACACAGGTTCACTCAGAGCTGAACAACAGTATCAGCAGAGCTGTGGGACTTAGCTGGACCAGCCAGTAGCCTCAGGACAATGCCCACCTGGTAAACCAGCACAGCTCCGTGGCAGAGTAAGGTATGACTGTAAAATATGAGTTGGTTGTGCTTTATAAAATTTTCTTGTTGAAATTTCAGTGCAAAGCAGATATTCAACAAGGAAACTTCAACAAAACCATAAACATTTGGTAAGACTATAAATATGATGAAGTGCATGAGACCATGTTAATGGAATATGAATTGAATAATACAAGGCTGTACTGCTTGTATATTCTACCTAAAATTATGTAAGGGGCACAACTTAAGTCTTTGTTAACAAAAGGTTACAGTGGAATCAATTATTAGAAGCTTCTAAAAAGGAGTACTGGATTTACAATTCTGCTGTGTAAATTCAATTACAGTTCATATCTCTCGCCCTGTGATTTCAATTTGTGGTAGATGTAGTCTTTTACATCACCTATTTCTGAAACTTCAACTTTTAAAATCTTCTTGTCTTTGAGATATTGCTAATAATTCACGGTAGCTAAAATCCCAATGCCTGTGATAAAAAAGTGTTCTTCCATATTTTATACTACCAGAAGTATCCATTGATAAGAGACTTGAATCATATTTCTCATTTCATTTTTATGAGAAAAAAAATACCCTGAGCTCATTTCTCATTGTAATTATTATGTTAATTTTTTCTTAGGAGACTCTTCTTCCTCAGAAAAGTGACTGGATTAATTCCCCTTTCAGCATTCACAGGATTCACATAACAACGTCAAAAAATGGCAAAATAATTATGTCAGGCTGCAGTGGACTTTTCTAAAATCAATCAATTTATCTATTTCTCCAACAAAGACTTTCATATGTTATGTTCAGTGCTCGGAGTCAAGCTTGCTTAGTGCTATCAAATCATCATGAAGAAGGCTGTTGCCATGCAGAATGTATTACCTGGTATGGAGACGTGGGAGCCTGGGTGATCTTCAGATGGTTCCAGTATCTCAAAACCAAAACATCTTAGCACAGAAAGCACAAGCCTGGTGAAGATGCCATGGGCTGGTTTGAGCAGAAGTCAGCACCTGTGTGAAGTCTATGTCAGGTACAAGGTAATGCAGCTTAACCACTTGAAGTGTTCAAGGTCAGGTTGTATGGGGCTTTGAACAACCTGATTTAGGGAAGGATGTCCCTGCACATGGCAGGAGGATTGGACTAGATGATCTTCAGAGGTCTCTTCCAACCCAAATCATTTTCTGATTCTGGGATACAACAACTTATTATGACGAGGGGCCATTTGTATTTTGACTTGTTTCTGTAGATGCTGTTCTTTTATAATCTGGTTTCTGTGTGCATCTGTGTGCTTTTACATACAACAAAATTTTACCTCTTCATGAAGATTGACACTGTGATTTCAGTTTTTTCTTGGCATAAGCCTCCAATCTGACTCAGCAAAATAAGGTAAAATATATATTTATTTTATATCATATTTAATATATTCAACTTCATATAAAAGGCCTAAATATTGCCAACAGAGGCAATTCAGATAAAGATGCTTGAAAGGTCTGACTGAGGTCAGTGGCAGTGGCCTTGACCTGCATCTGAGTTAGTCCAGCTGCCAACTGTGTGCTTTGAATTCTGCCTCCCGCATGCCACGCGCTGGACAAGCTGCCCATCTCTGCCTGTGTTCCCCACAGCATCCCCGCCCCACGGGAGTCTCCATCATTAGACATCTGTGGGCAGTCGTCTGAAGTCACCAGCTAGGAGGGATGTCAGAAGAGAAGTTCCCGGACAGGACCTCTGGAGGGTTTTCGTGTACTTGAGAGGCAGACTGGAAGCGCACTGCTGTCACATATTCCAGATGTTCCTTTCCTTATCCTGAATGTGCTAGGTGTGTGCCTGCTGATTTGAATAAGTAGAGTTACGCATCTCAGCACAAAGGGGAGTTCTATGAAATAACTGTTCTCATATCTAATAAGCTTACTTAGACAATTTAAAGAAATAGCTTTCCAGATTCCCAGCTAATCTGTCTGAGACAGAGACCAATAACTGAAATGATGAGTCCTGCATAAATCACTTCTGTTTAACACAAATATCTGATATGTTGTCAATTTAAGCTTTAAAATCTACAAGTTATTTCAGCCAGATCACCATGGAAATAATTTAAAGGAAATTTTTTTGGAGAGCAGCTACTTTAAGGGAACCTTTGCCTGGGTTTTATTTTTCTGAATGTAAATATTTCCCATGTGGGGCAAATTGAGCCAAGAATAGACAATCTAAGGATAGGCTAAGTCTCTTAAAAACACCAGCATAAAAATATGCTGCTGACATGAAGTCAGAGATACCTTTTCTTAGGACAACTTATTTTCTTGCAAAAAAACCCAACAAACCACTGCATTCTGCTGGAAAGCTCATAAATAAGTAAGTAAATAAATAAAAATTATTCAATAATTTAATCAACCTATCTTTACAGTGCTACATTATCCTGTTGTTATCAGATTAAGACTGTTTCTCTCCTAACTAATCAGATGGAAGGATTAAAACCTTCATATGCAAGTGAAACACAAAATGGCCAGAGGGAGAAAAGCCAATTTGACAGGACAGATGGGCTGGGAGACGGTGACATGCAGTGTCTTACTGGAGGAAGAGTGGCAACTTTGTCATGAAAATGAATTGGCAGAAATATATCAACAATGGCATTTTGACAACCTGAATGATCTGCTCTTCCTTGCCTCAATGAAGCAAGGATGATATAGGTTTTCCAGGAGGTTTTGTATGAGGGCACATGCAGGTGACACAGATGATGAACTTCATTATCAACTGTCACAACTTTGAATAGTTATGATATATCCTGTCCACAAAAGTGCTCCAAACCTGGCCATATGTGTGAGTGCTCCACCAACGTAATGATTGTCTTCCACAATTCCTAATCATTTAAGCATTGCTGTGATAGGCACCTATTTAAATGCACTTGCTAAAACCATTGCCTCTATTTAGCTCCTCCATCAGAGTAATGCCCAGTACCTTTTCTCTTCTGCATGGTTTGTGGTGCCCAGTGCGTTTCCGTGCTCCTGGAAAACCAACAGCAACAGTGCAAGTGGCATATAGATTCAAAGAAGCTGCTACAGGGCAGTTTCTGGATCAATATTAATTACATTTCATCACTTTGACACTGTAGGGGGGGGGAGCTAAAAATAACCCTATTTCCCCTATTAATCCTCTTCTTCCTTCTCAGTCTTTTCATTCCATTTCTCTTCCTTGAACTCCAGTTGCAGACACAGAACTAGCTCAGAGGCATCCCAAACCATGTTGGAAAGAAAAATTGACTTTATGAAGCTTTCAGAAGTCTTTGATCCTCGACTAATCTGAGTGGGGTTTGACCTCCCTAAATCCCTAGAGCAGGGCAAAGACACCCAGGAACTGCCTCATTACCAGCTCTATATCTGAACTGTCAGGTTTTTCCATTATGCTCTCCAGTCTCTTTCCCCTCTGACAAGCGTCTTTTTAATGCATCCTTTCTTACATTAATTTGAATAGATGCTTTTTCCTTTTGTCCTTTCAATATTTTGTCCTTCTTTATTTCTTCAGCTTGACCTTCTTTCTCTTATTCAAGATGATTTTTGTTATACACACATGGTCATTCACTGCAAATTGCAGAAACCTAATGTTTAGCACTAGAAGTCTTTCACCAATTTCTCTGAGGTTTCTCATGCTTTCAGTCTGAAGAGCTGCTTTCAGAACCATAAGATATGCTTTGGATGTTAACTTTTTTTTTTTCATTTCTTCTGAACTCTTCCTCATACATAGCTCCTTCATCCTGCGAATCTACAATTCAATCTTTAAAAATAGCTTCTTTTTTATTTTTCAGACTTTTTAATGAGGTGGGCTGCATTTTAAGTTAGAACTTTTCACCTTCTAGTTTCTAAATCATAATTTCCCACAGTGATCACTACTTCTTTGCACAGGAAAGTATTGTCAGAGATAGTCTAGCATCTTCATTACTCTTGCACAAGTCATTTTCTTTAACACTTATATAACTCTATTTTCTAGGTCTTCATCTCCCTGTTCTCTGATCTGTTCCTTATTTTTCCTTTGCAGTTCTATTTAATCATCATTTGCACTGTGTACAGCCACTGGATTCTTTTCCCCCAGCTGTATCATTTCTGCTGGAGGAAGCTATTTCTGCTGCAGCTATCCCTGAAAGGAACCCTCCTTCTACATTAAAATGTCAGTCTCTTTTAGCAGCTTAATTAAACTGGAACATTTCTGCCAACAGCACTTAAGGTTTCTGCAAGGGGACATCTTGCATTGCATGCACGTGATAACTTGCTAGAAAAGCTTATTTAAAAATAAGAGAAAACAAAACCTCAGATCTGGCTCTTCTCCCTCCTTCAGCAAGATGAATTGCATTTGAGTTATTCTCATTTTGCCTGAGGAAAAGACAGGAGGATATGGCCCCCGATGTGCCAGTAGAGCCTGTAGATCACCTGTACATATACTGGAACACATTTGTTGAGTACTGCAGTTGTAAGTAGTTTCAATTTCCAAACAACTGAGAAAACTGGACATCCATGTTCCCCTCTCCCCTTTTTCCCACTAGTACTCACTAAAAAATGCATCCAGTCATGAGTGCAGGAGCAACTGTCCAGTCCTTCCATTAACATGGTGGGCACACTCAGCCATGTGTATGATTCAGCAATCAGGAGTCTCTGTTTGTGTCAGAAACATTTCCTTTTACAGAACATCTCTTTTGTCCAGGATGAATTTTGGTCCTTCACCAGTTTTCATTTACTTTGTTTTAAAGGAGAAGAATGTATTTTGGTAAAAGGCAACATCCTGGATAATGTGGTATGACTTCTCAGAAGCAAGTCAGTTTGCAATCAGATTGGGACTGTGTAACAGCAGGGAGTTTTGTAGTCAGCAAACTGATTACACTAAATTTAGGTTGGGAATAACTACTTAAGAATACATTGGCTACAGTGGTATGAAGCAAGGGAAGTCATGGGCTCTAGAACAAATTAACCAACTGTGACTCCCCTCTAACCATGAGCTGACATAACTGTGTGGCTGCTACTGTCATCACTATTTGCCTCCCATATCAGTAGGTTTGATTTTGTATCTCACAGCAAAATTGACTTTTAGAACAGTATTTCATGTGCTTATGAGTGTTCACATAAGCATATCAGTATCTTCATGATTGTTATCACAATTTGAGATCAATTAAAGTCTAAAGTATGTACAAGATTAAGAACTATAGCACCTGACAATAATAGGCATCTTCTGAACTAGGGCCAGAGTCCAGAAATACTTTCTGTTTAACAACCTAGCAAGGTGTAAGTTGAACGAGTAGGTCTTTGGATATCACCCCTCAAAATTTTAGGAAAGTATCAGATGAGCTGACACTTGAAGTATAGAAATGCAAGGCTTTTAAAAATGTGTAAAACTGTATTTATTCAAAATTATTCTCTTATTTTCCATATTAAATTTTAGCAACATAGTTGTTTATTCAATCTTACTTCTTTTATTATAGAAAAACATGGTGTATTTTTAATTTCTTTACAGAATAGCAGACATCTACAAGGAATGTGTAAAATGCAAATCCCAGTGTTCAATACCAATAATCCATGGAAGAAACGTAAACCAAAGTTAATTTTAAGGCTGCATCTTTATCTTACATGTTTCTTAAAACTGACTTAGTTCTTCTTCACTCTGCTAAAAATAACTGATGACATGGCAAGTCTCCAGATTTTGTAATTTGTATTTTAGAATATTCTCCGGATACCAACCTTGGCCTGGCTGTGAGCCAGACAAATCTCTTTGTGTTTCTTTCTTTCATTCAGCCTTTTAAAAAATGCTTTGTCTGTAAGTTTTCTGCTAGAGCTGTAAAAAGGCAACTTGATACAACAGAAATGTCAGGATATGATGTGATTCATAGGAGATATACCAAATTTTAAAAGAACTTTCAGTCTGGATCTTTAACATCTTCAGTTAAAAACTATGTTTGAGCCCAAACAAATGGATCATCCTCAAAGATGATTGAACTCTAAAGCTGGAGAGGCAACTTCTTCAAGAGTGCATGCCAAGCTGTATTTTCTTTCTAAATTTAGAGGTTAAAGGCAGCATTTACCAGAGAAGTAGATCAGTGGGAGCAGGGAGTAAGATCATACTAATCAACCAGTTGGGATTACCTTGCCTCTGAAGGCCAGAGACTGTCTGTGTCCTCTAAATTCAAATTATTTTACTGGATTCAGAGGAAACTAGAACCTTTTGCCTTCCATAGATGAATTTTCAAATTGCAGAATTTCCCGACACTGTCCCAAACTGCCCTATGGGCCATTCAAAATAGGCTCCTGTGTCACAAGTTGTTGACCACTGGCCTTTGATATTATCAAAGGTAATTGAATTATCACTGCTTAAGTAAGAGGAGTCTTTGCGTGCATAATCGATAAGACAGAATTTAACATTAACTCTTGATTTCAAATGCCAAACACTGTGAAGCATAGGAATGGTGGGTTTATCCTTTTTATGTACATTCTTTGTTGTACATTCTACATGTTGTACGTTCTACATGTGCCTTTCACCCCCAGAACCAGTGAAAACAAAGTCAAACTTGTGCAGATTCCAGTTCAGCACTGGGCAGCAGGCTGAATCCTACGTCCGGGCTCTCATTGGCCTCCAGCAATAGGGATTTGTAACAACTGCTGATGACTCCTTACCAGGGAGTGAAGGGAGAAAGGGAAAATAAGAAAAGCTCCTGAAAGCATGATCATCATTTGTCCCCCAGAGTTTCTTTTTGGGCATTGATTACCCTTTTCACAATGCTTGCACCAGAAAGCCATGGCCAAGGTGCAGCATAGTTGTGATGAACTTTAATAATGGCACAGTACAGCTGACAAGGTGTGAGACCTCAGCATGGATTTTGGCTACACAAGGACATGCCAGGTTGAAGTAAAAAGTCCTCAAGTGATGCAAGGGAATTCTTCTTCTGAGAACTTTCATTGCATGTCTGAATTACTACTCATGTTACCTATGCAAACTTCATAGGCTACTCATGCTGAGTGAATATCTATTTCAAAAAGCAAAATTACTCTTGATTTTCTATGCACTGCTTGAAGTCCCAAATTGTTATTCAGGGACAGCAAGTATATTTCCAGCAATAAAAACAACTCTGTGGGAAGTTTAACTATTTTATCCCTGCCTTCACTGTCTACAAATGAGACAAGGTTTCTTCTTTTCAAGACATTGCTCTAATTCAACACGCCTGCAAACTTTTTGATAAGGTGCCTGTAGCATTTTAAATGCTACACAGATCTCAGTGCATCAGAAGTTTACATTTACGTAAGTGTTAAAACACAAATTATGCTGCTTTTTAGAGATGCAAAGGAAAGGTAGTTTTGAACAACTTCTTGGTAATAAAAGCCCAAAATAATAAATTAGTCCTATAGAAGACATTAGTTAAAATAAAACTTATCATGGTTAAGATATGGCAGGAATCAGTTTTAAAATACATAATTTAAAAAAAACATTTGAAGAGCAGTATGAAGAGCAGAGGCTTGGCTCTCACTTGCAATTAACTGCTTTTTGGTCCTGGTGCGTGTACTTTCTTGAAACTACAGCACCCAAGCTACTGCTTGTGAACTGCAGTGTTCAGAATGACACAAGTATCAGTTGTCTGACAGCCATGACATGAGTGATTATACAAACATGACGATAAGCAGATGTTTTTACCAGTCCAGCCATGCTGGAAGTTTCCTGATTGCTTTGATCTTGCACTCCCTGCCTTTCTCACTGTTTGATAAAGATGTACAGACAATAGTATATGACATAGTCCAAAGATTTATAAGCAGCTTGAGCTCATACAGTATTTTTTCAATTGTTTATGTACTTCAGAATGAAGTTCTTAAAAAATTAAGAAAATTTAAAACATTAAAACATTTGTGACTCAATCAAATGAAAGTCTTGATCCTTGCTTGTGCTAATCAAGCTTCATACCCCTCCTGGGAAGCTGAACTCATCAGCAGTTCCATGGTAGAATTCCTGTGACAGCTGATGATCCTGCTTATAGAATTGTGCTCACTTCAGCCTGTCATATGTAGAATGTCCTATCAAGACACACCTACTGACACCATCTCTTTGGGCAGTTCCGCATCTAAAAGTTGCAGCATCTCTAATTGCCTCGTCCCTCCAAATGGCCACTGCCTACTATACTTTGTCTGCTAGAAAATTGTGTTGGGTGAGTGAGGGGAGTTATCATCCAGTCTGCTACAGTGGTTATCAACCTTCCTCTAGATGAAGGTTATGTGAAAAAAAACGGTGGTGTTCTGCCCCTGTATAAGCCAGATCTCTGTTATTGCCTCCCTATGCTCAGCCATTTCCTCCAGCAATGTCCATCTCCTCCAGACTATCATTCCTGGCTCAGAGCACACTTCTTATCTATGCTTATTCCACTTCCTCCTGCTCACTCTGAACATGCTTCCCAGTGAACAGGCACTGAAACCAGGCTAATGAGCTTACCCGAACCTGGCTAATCCACTTCAGAAACTCTCAGTCCTTTCAGTGCTCTCAATGCATGCTCAAAGCACCTGAGGCACACTGCAGAAACAGTTCAGTCACTCTTAAGCTCTCCACTGAGCCATGGCACTGTCCTTGCACCCCTCCAGTGAAGTCTTTCTTGCTTGTTGCATCCCCTTGCAGGTTCAGCAAGACAGCCTGGACATGCCATGTACATCCAGATGTTACAATGATGGCATGAACTGCTTCTTGAAAGGAAGTGAAAGGAGAGAAAAGCCAATCAAACAAAAAACCCCAAACAAAACCTGACAAAACAAACAAACAAAATCAAAACCCCAAACAAAAAAACAAAACAAAACCCTCAGCCTTGGAAAAAAAATTGAAGTTTCCTGGCTCAGATGCATAGCTTAGTGCAATTGCTTTATGCAAAAACTTGTCAAATATGAGTACCAAAAAATTTTGTTTAATCAAGTATAGCTTACTGTACCATAGTATTAGTCTTGGCTGTGCTTGTGTCAGGTATGTTCATATGACTTGTTATGTTTTGTTTAAAGACTTATGGTGAGCAGCTCAAAGTAAGAGACATGTTCTTATTATCTCAGGAATGTTGTCATTTCTATGATTTAGGCTTCAAGAGGGAAAGTCTCTAAAACTGATATAGAAGTTGGATTCCACGCCTTGATGTGCCCCTATGTCCCATGAGATCTTTGCTTGCTTGAAAATTTCCTATGTATTGAAAGTCAGTGTAAAGCTAGGTGGATTGTTGCAAAAACACTGACCTGTGCCTGGATGGGGCTTTAATCCCTGGCCCATTCATATGGTATGTGCCAAGGTTACTGAAAAATCAGGCACTGTCAACAGAGAGGGTTTTCTGTCCACAGATCCCTGAGGCCTCTTCTGCCATATATCTTTCTTTTGTTTTTTAAAAAAAAAAAAAGTAAACAAAACCTAGGAACAAAACCCAGCAAGTCAAAGCAGCCAATTAATAAAAGAAAGAAGTACTCTAGGTCAAGGAAGATGAACTAACCTCTCTCTCTTGACAGACTACTCAGCTGCTAGAATAGCTATCTCAAAGCTTATGCATGACCCAATCACTTTTTGTTTTGAAAACATTTCCTGCTACAATAGACTGTTTGGCCCTGGAGCCTTTGTTTTCTGTGTTTTTCACTGTCAGAAAGTGTATGGATTTGCATTACTTGCATCAGCACACCAGCAGTCAGCAATATTTTAAATATCATCAAGGCACAGGGAGTCAATGGCATCAGTTCTGACTGACTAGAAAATTATTTTTGTTAGCAACTTTTGCCAAGTGCATTTTCTTGAAAAATGCTACACATTCTTGTACTCAAGTGTCTACTCAGCATAACTTTTACCTGTGAATACCTGGGCTGCTTCTGAATAAGACTCAGTAGCATGGAGTTCCACTTCTGCTAACTAGCCCCACCTTTTCTGTAGTGTTGGCTCATCTGCTTTTACTCCATGCACAGCGTACAGCACAGACAGGCCCCTCTGGATAAGCTTCCACAGTGAACTGTATCATGGGTTGGCAGCAGCAGCTGTAGGGCTTTAAGATCACAGTTCGCAATACATCCTAGCAACCAAAGCAGGCACAACCAGATATACCAAGGCAATAAAAACTGACTTAGTGTCACACTCTTAATCGTTTGATCTGTCCCTAGAAGCCCATCTTACTCTTCCCTTCCATACCAGCAAGAGCATGAACCCTTCCAGACTGAAGAACTGAAGCCGGACCATGTCACTGTTCAGGAGCCAGGGAGTGACTCAGCATCAGGGGGACATTCATGGCATGGGGTGAAGGTTGTGCCTCTTGACATAGCATAAGGTCTGCTTGAGCAGACTAGGGTCTAAAAATTATGCTTTCATCAAGTGTATCCATTGAGCAATATCTCTGGAATACATGCTCTAGACGGTTATGGTACTCAGTAAATAAGTGCCTGGATTCTGTGCCTCACTCTGCTTATGCAGAATCAAAGTTCTCCTTTCATCTCTTTGACCTGTTCATTCCCCATGCACAAGGACCTTAAGTCTTGGGTTATACGGGTGCAGCAGTGCTCTTAACTCCTTTGTTTGAAGCAAGTCCATTTTGCAAACAAGAAAGAAGTATTCACCAAGAAAAAGAGATAAAATTATTTTAAATTTAAAAAAAAAATTGTCCTTGAAGACTGGATTAAGGCGACAGCTGAAATCCAGGCCTGCTACACAACTGAAGAGCAGCTTACTTGCCCTCCTGCTTCTTTGATCTTTAAATTCTGTCAGTACAAAACACTACACATTCTTCTGTAGGAAGAGTAGTTTCTTCTTCCTGTCCCATCCTGATCCATTTGTACTTCCCCTCCTAGTCCCCTATACATTGGAAAGTAGGGACTAGGACAGTCTTAGGCAGTGGGCAGAAATCTAGGATTCAAACAGTAAGTTTGAAGGAAGAATTTAAATCATACTTCTCACTCCTATATGAGTTCTCCAAACACTGAAGTCTTCTATAGGAAAGTGTCTGTTTCTCCTAGTATTAGAAGAAAGGAATGACTTTTTCACTTGCTATATACTTGATCCCTGTGGTACTTTGGTATGTAGCTCTTCCTATTGTATTCTTCTTCAGAGGATGAGTACATAAAGGTTTTAGGCATTAGAAAAAGAGAAAGTCTTTTAAGTATCTGGAGTAAACAAACTAAATGGTTTGTATAATCCCTTAGGATGTTTGTGGGAGCACAAGAACTGAATCCACATTTCTTACAATCTGAGCAACTGTTGAGGTCGGTGAACACCCTTCCTCTTTCTGGCTGTACTGGATGTGTCTGCTTGTATGTGAATTGCCTGGGGCCGTGTGTGGCCTCTGGTAAACAAGAGCAAAAGAACCAGGATCCAAGATGTTCTAAAGGCTGCTTATCTATAGTGATAAGTGAAGCTATGATTGCCTTCTCATTATGACTGAGAGTGGGACAGCTGCTATGTTAACGGATCACCAAGCACTTGCAGAGGTATGGAGTATTTTACTTTCTGAAGCCACCTGTCCCATACTTTGCCAAGTTACCTGCCAAAAAGAGAAACAGCAGTGCTTTCACTTGCTCTGTTTTCATCCAATTTATTTATAATTAAAAAACTATTTCTATTTCATAAAAACAGTTTTATCTTTAATTTCCTTTGCAGCTTCGATGGGAAAAAAGGGGGGGGGGGGGGGGGGAAAAAAAAAAAAACCAATCTTCAGTTGCTAGTTACTGTTTCTGAGAATTTAGCAACCCCTACAAAAAGGCTTTAAAATCATGGAAAGCTATTACCTGTGTGCCTTTGCATTACTTCAGAAAATTCACCATAATGACTTCTGGTCACAACATTTCCTGATTGCAGGATTGAAATTACTTCTGTGCAAGGGAGTGCAAAAATACAGTGTTTGTGGTTGGGTTGCCCAGGAAAGCTGCACCTGCAGGGAAAGGCATGGAGCATGTGATTGCTTTCCGGAACAGTAGAGCCATTAGCTTTGTGGCAAAGGCCTAGAGCTGGAAAGATTGTGTTCATTGTGTTGGGGGCATTGTTTGTTTGACTGCTGAAGCTTGCCATATGTGTGAAACATTTGTCTGCTTTCCTCTCCATGATTACAGTTGTTTCATTAAATAAAGAGGGAAAGCTACAACATTTACAGTGTAAGCATTCTCATCTGTGGCCATTTCCTCTTAAAGCATCATCTGTCCTATTCCTTCAGCAAAGGGTCACCACTTTATCCAAAAGGCCTAATGAAACTGATATTTCTGTCTAGGCTACAATTTTATGAATTTGTACCTTAGAAAGCAAATGTGAACCTTGGTTAAGGTTTTGTTATTGTTATTTTTCTTTGCTTGTTGAACAAATATTGCTTAACTGTTACATAATTCAGATTGACTTATGATTACTGCAGAACTCATGAATGGAAAGCAGGTTACTGAGCCCAATCTGAATAATTTTGTTCCCCATGCCTTCTTAACAATGAGCCTTGCAGGCTATTCACACATACATACTACCACAGCTTGCACTATAGAGGGGAAATCCTCTGCTAGGCAGATCCCTACAGCCATATAGCCTGGATTTTTCAGCAGAATGGTGTAAAGTAGACATAAGGGACGAAAGAGATCGTGCAGAATCCAGTAGGTCAAACCTCTGCATTCTAGGTAAGCTAATGAGCCAACATACATATATCTTTTAATAAAGGGTTGTTATTTCTTCTGTTTTTCCACACTTCCTCAATTAAAGCCCCTAATTTTGAATTTACAGTTGCTGAGAGAGAGAAGTTTGGTCTATCTCATAACTCATCCTCTTTAGCAAACATTCCAGTCTCCTCAGACTGTGACAGACATTAAAGGGCTTAAATCCTTAGGTTCAAGTCTCTCAATTAGTTGTTCCTTAAAAGCACCTTATATCTGCCATTGCTTTTATTCATTGATTTAACTGTGCAAGTCAGATATAATGATATAAAACAGGTAAACTGAGAAAATGTCTGATATTTATTTCTGAAATATTAGTAGATGTATATCATATGTCTACAAAACCCTACATACAAAGGTTTACGGCTTTATTTGTTCTAGGAGGGCAATACATATATAAAAAGGTTGCTTAAGCTGTGGGCACTGCTTATGTAGCTCAGTTCATAAGAACTCCCATAAGTACAAGAAAAACAAAGGAGTAATAAGCTACTCTTTCACAGCATAGAGACTATGTAGGTTCATTATTAGAACTATGATTAGAGTTCAGTAGGTACATGGTTGATACAGCCTGAAAGAGACAATGTGGATCAAACACATCCTGAATTATGATGAAACTGTGAAAACTTGTCCTCCTTTATGTATGTCAGGTTCTGAACAGAATGTGGATCACACAGATCACAGTTTTTATCCAAATGGCTGTTTGGAATTATTTGAACAACATCATATTATTGTCCTACCATCCTGCCATAATAATAACAACAGAAAGTTTGATCCAGATATTTAGCAAGCAAGGTATATTGTGAGTCCAAATGTGCCATATAACAGCCTGCCAAGCCACACAACAGTCATTTCCCTGGGTAACAGCCTGCCAAGCCACACAACAGCCATTTCCCTGGGTTTATCAAGCCCCTGTGAAGCTCCAGTGGAGGGCATGCCGCCATCAGGTCCATTGCTGTCCACAGTGCTCAACATCTGCGGTGTAGTTTGTCAACAGTCACATTGCAACCACTGTTTGAAGCCTTGCTGACACATTTACTTTGAGAAACCACAAGTATATTCAGCCGAGTCCAAAGACAAGTTACTAAGTCAAAACCAAAAAGGTGACATCAAAATATCAGTGAGAAAGAAAATGTTATTGAAGTAGAAATTCCATTTTTCACCTTAGTGGAATAGCCCACTGTGCACTGGAGTCATGCTGGTGGAAAAAAAAACCCTTGCAGATAGGTTGGAGACATTCATATACAATAGAACAACTGAATTTATACCATTTTTCTCAAACAACCTGAGTTGCATCCTCACAATATGTCAAATAATGACTGAAAAACACAGCTATGAAGAAGGATACAGTATTGTCAGTAGGACAAGCTTGAATGTAACTGCTTTATGGGAAATGAACAGCACCAGATTGAAGTACAAAATTCTGTAGATGAGTAGCAGATGGCAAATGAAGGCATGCAAATACATGCATCTCATACTAAGTCAGGCTGATAATTTACTGAAGATGTGTGTTCTGCTTTTACAAGGTTTTGCATTGGTAACAATTTCCTGTAGGTGTTCATAAAGAGTTAAAGCTGAATCAGATATTGTTCTCATATTGTTCTCCCTTAACTGCAAATATTTGCTTATTTTTAAAGCACCCTATTACTTCAAAGCTCACAAGAATCAGGCAGAGCATCCCTACAGATGTAGGTGCAAGTTTGTACACACCTACAACCCCACAGTATTCAGAAGTCCTGAAAGAAACAACTTCTCTTCATATTGACTTTGTGGGCAAAATAAGCACAATTTCAGCCAGATTGACATAAATATTTTTGGATTGTGATTACAGGAATTCATGATTAGGAATGCACAGCCATTTTAAAGATTCCGTGGTGTTTTCTTTGGAGCCAAAAGAGACAGCACAATAGTCAATTAAACAGTCTTCCTTGAGTGTAATTTCATATATGCATCAGAAAAGCACAGAGCTTGGTGTACGTGGGCTCTTACATCTGCATTGGCTTTTATCAAAGAAATTTACAACTGATGTTTATTCAGGACATAAATCCAAATTAATGCATTTGGAACAATGTGTTCTTGCTCCCATTCACATAATGAAATTTGCCTTTGACTTCAATGGGAGCAGTGCTCGGCTCTCCAAAGCTACTGATTATACATGTCAATATTAGACTGTGTTTGATTGATGCCGTATTATGCATAAGAATAAAGCATCATGGAATTGTTGTGAGATAGCAGGCAGCATAATTACATGACTTGCAAGTGAAATACAAAGCAAAATATAGCACTATATATTAATAGCCTTCTCTCATAACTGGACTTTTGTTTACTTAATTAGGAATTATTATAAATTAAATCTCTATTTGTTTTTCTGATGATGGCCTTGCTCTGAATGTATGTACACTGAGAAGCCCTTCTTGACATGACTCAGCAGGATATTGTATTTTATTAAATTTACTTTGGAGACTTCTGACACCAATTGCTAGCATGTTTGCAGTCCTAATCGCATTGAAAATCTAACGGCAACATGATCTTAGAATAATACCGATATGTTGTTCCTGTTGTTCCTGCATAAAGAAATCACTCCTACCCTGTTCTGGTAGACTACAAGAGGCCAAGATACATCTCACGGTAATTTCAGGTAAGAGAGACTGATCCTTTGGCAGAACTACATTCCTTTAACAGGATATTAGAAAATATTGCCCACCTTGTATCCACAGGAGTATGAAAGAAATATGTGAAAAATGTTTTTATCAATGTCTGCAAATAATAATCACAGCTAGTACAAGTGCTATTGCTATCTGAGGTAGTATCAATCTTATATACTTATCCTTAAAATAAGGAAACAGTCCTAGTCTTAGTTCATCAATGTGGAAAACTGGCACAGAGATACCTAGTGACCATCCCAATTCTGCATAGAATGGAGGAGAGAAGAAACAAAGCCTCAGTTCTGAACTCAAACTATATTAGAATCTCTCTTCTCATAAAGAATAAAAACCTATTCTTCCCATGTAATTATTGGGATATAAGCCAGGTTTTACAAGTCCTTAATAGCAGAATTTCTCATCTGATTTCATAGCTCATCACGGGTCCTTTCATGATCAAGCTTGAGATTCAAAATCAGTAACTAAATTTTAACAGCTTACTCCAATGCAAGATCCTTCATGTTCTCACAAGATATAAAAAGTTTCTCCAATTTAAATATCTAAGCTGTAACGGGACGTAATAGTCTCGGGCTGGAGCAGATCATCTGAGTCAACATTGATGTTCTAGAAGGCTTCCAAACAGGTATTTGGCAGCAAAGAGTGTTAAAGGCCGAAAAAAAAGAGATACTATCTCACAGGCATGTGCAACAAGTGTCTTGTGATTCGGTAACAAAGATACACGGTCTCTCACAAAGCAATCTCGTGGAAACTGTGTATTAGGACTAGCTAATGATTGACTTGCTATTTACAGAAGGCTTCATTAAGCCTTTCCTGCTGCCTGTACTTTGTCTTTTCTGTCGTTATAAAGTGACAGCTTTCCTATGTTATAATTACATATTCGTAGATGTAGTTTCAGAAATTCACAAGAACCTGCAAATAAAACTAGCACCATAGCTAATTACCACAATGTTTTATTATTTACAGAAATGTATATAACATTCCAATATAAATGTTTCTTTTATAAATATATTATATATTTATTAAAATATTTTCAAGAGAAAGTGGCACAGGAAGCACCTCCACAACATTCTCACCTTTAGTTTACCATTGTTAACTTCAGTGGACATGGTGAAATCTATTAATGGGCATCTCTAGGTTCAAAATTAAGTCTGAAGCAGATATAGTGACAGAATCAAGGTGACTCATCCTAAAACTTCACTGATACTTGGCAGATTTTTAGTTAGAACTACCCTGCATTTACAGCAATTGCATTGAGAACAGTCTGAACTCTGATCTGCAAACAGTCTATGTTTTCCAAAGTCTTTTTTAAATCAGTGCCAGGTTTACAATAATATGATTGTGTTTTCAAGCAGGAAATTATATGTTTTCAGTACTAAGGTGGCATTTTCTTTCTTTGAGTTTTCATGTGTATCGTTAATATGAAAGTTGCAACTTTTAAACTGCATTATGTATTAAATTTGTGATTCCTAAATTGGAAATCAAAACAGAGGTAGAGAGAGAGAGAGAATAAATGAGAATTTAAAGGAGCCGGGAGGAGGTTAGCAAAGGTGTGCAAGCAATATATCCAATATATCAAACAAAAAAGGAAATAAAATCATAGAATATAGTGAGTTGGAAGGGACCCATCAGGGTCATCAAGTCCAACTCAAAAAAAAAAGTGGATTGAGGAATAACTGGAAAGTAGTAACTCACAACTGGCTAAAATAATAAATTCCTTTGTTTTCATTGAGGATTTTTTGAGAATAATATGGGGTTTGATTATGCAGTGTAAGAACAGCCACAATAGAAAGGTAGTGCCCTGCCACAGAGTTTTCTTCCTTCAGTACCTGCTGGATTTGCTGTGTGTCAGAGGGACTGTGGGGGCATGGCCTCCTCATGTCTGCATTCCGGGCTCACTCACCAGGCACCAGGCTCACACAGCTGATCCTCCCTCACAGGCTGCCTGGTGTCTCAGCCTGCCCCGCTGCAGCACACGGGCCTCCCTCCCATGCTGTGATGCCATATGTGAAAGGCAGTGAATCCTGCTGCCCCCTGCCCTCCAGCCATCAGCACTCGGCTTGGTGAGGAGCTGTCACAGAGGCTGCGAGCAGGGCAGGATGGGAAGGGGTGTGCAGTGTCCACACCAGTTTTATGGCCTCTCCATGTCAATGGGGAGCCCCAACAAGCCTCAGGCTCAGTTTTAAGTAACAGTATTTCATGTACAGGCAATGAAAGTTCCTAAAGAGGCAATGTATGTACAGAGGAAGCTGTGACCTTATCTCTTCTTTATGTCTTCATACCTCATCAGAGTGCACTCACTGTCCCCTCTTTCTCTCTCTCTCTCCCTCACGCTCACAGACTTAGCCAACCTGTAAAACTGCAACTAAAAGCAAGAATGCAGCTGACAAGGGAGCTGCCTCTTCCTCTTTCTCATGCATCTTCACAGAGCCAGCAAAGATGGATGATCTGCCTCTGCCATGGGAGGAACAGCTGTCAGGGCTTGCTTTATGGGACACTTCTGGAGATCTGTAACCTGCCTCGCTCTGACACAACTCAAATGTGCTGTCCTCCATCCTTGGTGTTTTCCGTTATCTCCCTCACTACATGTGATAGAACACCATATATGTAGTATCCAATAAAAGAAAGATAACAAGCGCAATCTGAGAGTCACGATTGCAATACAAATAACTGACAGAAGCTCACAGAAGGCAGAAAATTGAGAGCAGTAGTAAATGTTAACCAGACAGATCTAACTCCTGTGGAAATTGCATGATTGGGCAAATATGGACAGACTAAACTTTCAAAGATCATGGCTGCAGTTAGAAAGAAATAATCTAATACACCAAAACATCTATAGAGATCAAGTTTAACAAGTCAGCAAGTAGGATAATTTACTTCATTTGGCACTGGAAATTATTTGGGGCTGCTTACTTTAGGTATGAGGAAGGTGGGGGATGGCAGTGAGAGAAATATTTCTTGGCTTGGTGTAGAGTGACTGCACTCTTATTCCGTTTTTACAACTCAAAATGGTGGTGCTGAGAAAAATAAGATAAAATAATGTTTTTTTTTTTATTTTTCACACTTGCCACTTCCTTCAAGTATTATGCCCTCAGCACAGAAATTCAGTTGGGACCAAGGAGCAGCCTGAAGAGGATTGGAGAGGTCTGCTGCACTAGAGCAGGGCAGAAGTGAGAACTAGGCTATGGCTTTAGGAGCACTTAGTAAACTTTGAGCGGATGGCTGTGGATAAATGGCTGTAGTAGCATCATTCATGTATTTTTTAATTTAGTTATATTTTAATTTAGTTACTCAGAGGTGCTCAAAGAAGCATAAGAAGTTATGAAAGGAAAGAATACATTTCAAAATAGTATACTGGTAACATTGCAGTAGTGCTGTAATGATTCCAGAGATCGTTGAGATATTGTATAAGGTACACTTTGGAGAATAAAAAAAAAAAAGTCAGAGAACCTTTAACTTTAACTGATGCATGAGTTTTGGAGTTTTGAAGTTTTCAAGATTGTGTGTTATCTTGAGGGGTCAAGTCTTCCTTGATGAAAAGGGAGAGGACTCAAATGAGGAGTGGGAATCAGCATGTGGGAGTCAATGCTGTAAGAGAAAATTGTAGGCACCAGAGGACTCCCAGTAAATCCCAGACCTGCCTGTGGCTCCCTCAGTGAGCGGGGGCCGCGCTGGCCCCGCAGGTCATGCCCGGGCTGAGAGCCCAGCGCAGGGTCACCGCCGCTGGCGCTGCAGCTCGAGGTGGAGGGGGGAGCCTGATGGGCCGAGAGGGATCTTCAGGTGGCCTTGGCAAAGTCAGAAAGGTGTCAGCAAAGCTTCAGAAAGCCTGAGAGATGCCAGGGGAGGGTCGGGTGACCGCGGGGAGCAGAGGCGGCGGCGCGGGCCCTTCCCGCGCGTCCGGGCAGGGGCGGCCGATGCGGTGCAGCCGCCGCTCCGGGCCATCACCGCCCCAGCTGCGGTGATCCGGGTCAGGATCGGCGCTTCTCCACTCCCCGCACGCCCCGGGCGGCCCCGCGGGAGGACACCGGGTGCCGCCCCGGGGCTCCTGGGCCTGTGCGCCGAGCGCCCCTCGCCCCCTCCCGGGCTTCCCCGGCCCCGGCCGCTGCCCCCACCCCCTCGGCCTCCGCCTTCCCCTCCCCTTCCCCTCCCGGTCCCTCCTCCCCGCCGGCGCCGGCCGTGCTCGCCTCGGCTGAGTGGCGGCTACCGCTGCTGTTGCCGCTGCCGGCGGCGGCTCCGGGAAAATGTCCGAGCGCGGCGGCTTCTACCGGCAGGAGCTGAACAAGACGGTGTGGGAGGTGCCCCAGCGCTACCAGAACCTCACCCCCGTCGGCTCCGGCGCCTACGGCTCCGTGTGGTAGGTGCGGGGCGGCGGCAGCGGGGCCGGGAGCTGGCAGGTGCAGCCGGCGGGCGGCGGGGACGGACAATGCTGGGCTGGCGGAAGGCTCCGTGCCCCGCCGTGGGTCGTGTGCGGAGAGCGGGGGAGCTCGGCGGCGGCGGCGGGCGGGGGCGTGTCCGCCGGGCACCGGTGTGAGCGGCGCCGGGGCTCCCGCTCCCCGCCGCGGCCCCGCGGGGCCGGGAATGCCTCGCCGTAACCCGGGGCAACCGCGCCCGCCGCCGCCCCGGGGCGGCCCCTGCCCGTCCTCCTGCCGCTGGCCCGGGGCCGCTCCCCCGGAGCCGCTCCCCGGGCTATGAGGGGCCCCCGCGGCCGGCAGCGCCGAGTGACCGCCCGCCGCGGGGCCGCTGCCGCCGGGTGCTGCTCCCGGCGGAGTGGGAATTGCCCCGAAGCCGGGAATCCTGCGCAGTCATGGCGGGTCCTAGCGGAGGGGACGGGGAGGCAGCCTTGGGGCGCGAGGAAGCGCTGTCGGAGCGGCGTCCACCCGCGGCCCTTCCAGCCGGGGGGTGAGCGGGACATCCCGCAGGGCCCGGGGCATCCACGGCGAAACGGGGGGAGTTCTGTCCGCCGAGACAATGGGAGCAGCCCCCGGAGCGGGGCAGGCTGAGGGAGGACACAAGGGGCTCACCCGGTGGTTTCGGGGGATCGCAGATTAGGGCAGAATGCCGCCCAAGGGCTTCAGGATCTTAAGGTTGTATGAGGGTTTACCACATCTTATCCTAAAACGTATCCCTTTCTTTGAGAATTCCTACGTCAGGTTTACGCTCTCGGGAACTCCCAGTGCAGATGCACGCTTTACTTCGCTTATAAAAGCTTTGAATCAATTTTTTGAAATACTAGTGATGTTTAAGGGGTTTCTGAAAAAAGAGTTGTGTTTCTTTTGTAAGCTGGGTAAGTGAAATTATGTAAAACAGTTCATAATGGGCCTTTAAAAAGAAGTACTAAAAAAATTTGTAGAACTTTACTTTTTTTCATGCTCTAAATTCATGCAATAGTTCTCTCTTTTTCTCTCTTCATACTCTTTGTAATTGGATAACAGAGAACATTTATGGAGTTTTATATTTGTTGCTTAATTCCCCAGCTCTGTGAAATGTCCCAGTTACATGTAAGCTAGAAATATGCATTTAAAAAGCCTCCAACAATCAGCAGAAACACTCAGGACTAGTGTGAAGTATCTTTGAATTCTTTTCTTTTATTATTATTTCTGATTTATGCTTGCACCAGGGAAATCTAGGCAAATACCATGTGAGTGTTGGTACTTGCCATCGTAGTTAAGCATAGAGTCCTCTGACAGTGTGCTGTGAATAGTCTCACAAGGACCTAATTTATTTAGACTATAAAAATCTTAGTTTGTGCAATAAAAGAAGAAAAAGTAAACTAAGATATACAGTAACAGAGTAACTACTTTTGTGTTCCAATTGAAACTGCGTTTCTGCTTATTTTCCCTATTTGTGCTGACATAGTTTTAAAGGAAAGACCGACCTCACTGAATTTTGTAATGAGATGTCAAGACTTTTGAGAAATTGCAATGGAAATAAAAACTTGTCATGGTTCACTTGCAGCACAGCTGGTGCTTTGGTTTTTGAAACTGTCTGCAGAGCCAAGGAAATCCTAGTATTTTTATCAATTGCAAAGCATAGGAACTTGGATATAAAATGGAGACTGGAAGATGCTGTGGGAAAGGTTTACTCTAAAACAGACATTTAAATTATTGCTCTATATTAATAGCCTTGTTAACATCAATGAACTATAAACCCAAAGAGAAGCTTGAATATGAGGAAAAGGTAGGCATCTCTCTGAGAAAAGCCATCTATTTTTAGTGTCTATTGAAATTGATTTTTTTTCTGTCTGTGTGCATGTGCTTTACCCAGGAGACCCACAAGACACAACCGTTCCCTTGAGTAATATGCTATATTTCTTCTGTGAATAATTGTACTCCTATTCAGTAAAATGTCTAAAAACATATTCAAGTCTTACAGAAACCACTGGAATTAAACAAATTCTTAAGTGGTTTGATGAATAGAAGCCAAGGTCCTGAACTCTAAACAGTGACTTTAAAACAGGAACAGTTGTTGTAACAAATTTTTTCTGCCTCAGTGAAACTGTTCTCTAGTTCTACCCTTTTTTTTTTTTTTTAAACAGTAAGTTATCAGTCATGTCCAATAGACTTGGGTAACTGAATTGATAACTGATAATAAGAAACATATTGTAAATACTTGCATTTAAGCATCCTTTGCTTGCAGCTCAAAATCAATAGAAGAGTTTGTGTCAGGAGGTTGTGTTTTGACCCAATTTATTGACATTTTCTAAGTTTGGTAGAATTAGTGTTTGAGTTAATTGCAGATGCATCAAGTATGCTATTGAGATAGATATTAGCAGTTTAAAACAGATTCATTTTTAGAGAGTTATCTATACCAAGCACAGTGCTTTCACATTTGTTTTTCTTAGTTTTTATTTAGATGTGGAATATGCATAAAAACAAAATCTTCCTTAGCATTAAGAACTCTATTGCTTTTCTCACTCTTTTAACGACATATCACGAAGAACTTTTTTTTTTGGAAATCCTCCAGACTCAGCCACAATGCTAAGCTGTGTTGCACTTCAGCATCTACATGAACTGCAGAGAGACCTCTAAGGTCTGTCCCTCAAGTACTTCTCCCTTACAAAACTTTTTGTGTTACTCATGTTTTTTAACTCCATGGAAGGCTTCCTCTTACCTGAGCTCTTTCCTATGACCATTCAAGCTCATGGATGTTCTGTCATTTGCCACTGTCAGATCTGACTAAAAAAATTAACGCCCTGTGGAAGTGTGGGCAGTGTGTGGTAGTTTAGTTACATGTAAAAGTATCAATGGCATCTTCAATGTTACATTTTGGTTAATTTCACTCTTCTCTGGGTGTTTGTTTGTTTTGTTAGAAAATACCAAATTTACACACAGAACTTGTTTGTTTTGGAGTGGTTTTCTTTTTGTGCTATAGCTTTTCTTATCAAGTTGAGTTTTTTTTACTATTAGAAAATTATTTTAACTCTTTCTCAAGCCAAAACTCGGTTAAAGTTTTTTTGAAAAGTGCATTTTCAGTGTCTATCCTCAAATTTGGATTTACCTCTCACAGAAGTCAAAGAGCTGGTTGACTGTTAACAGACCAGGCACCAAACCTGCTAATTGAGAGTTTTGAAAACCTTCTGATGTCAAGTGCAGCATTTAAGCTAAATTAAGGCATTTAGATGGGAAGCAAGCTAGCTTACCTTAGGAGCAATAATCTTCATCTACAACCATTTTGTTTCAGTTCTAGAGAAAAGAGACAAATTACATCTCAGGTCAAACTGCATTTTAAACTCTTGTTCCTCCAGAATACTGCCTTTTAAATAAGAATTCTGGCTGTGTTTGAGTCTTCCGACTGTCCCAGTGATATTGCTTATAAACTGGACCTTTAGCCTGAAGCATCTCTGCCTCTCTGTTGTATTGTGGTGGGTCCACTATGGTTTGGTACATGGCCACCTTTTACTCTGGGAGCTGGCATTGCTACCTGCCTTGAGAAAGAGCTTCTTTTTTAAAGACTACTTATTGTACCACAAATTATGTAATGTGGATAGATTTTTGGTTTGCTGTTGTTTGGGGTTTTTTTTAGAGCCTGTATACTTCTTTTTATGCTGCTTTTGTAAACTGTGTTCTAACCTACTTAGTCCTATTTTTGCCTGGGAGGGATTGACAGCATTCTGCACCATGCTGTCTCTGATCTCTCCAGCAGGTTGTTTCACATTAGCATATTGCAGTCTCCGTGTTCTGCCTTCTTTGGAAAGAACAGACATTGCAAGATGAACCAAAGTGAGTCCAGATCTTCTTCACAACCAGAAACTCCTGCACTGTTTCCTCGGAGGCTGTTGGCATCAATAGCACTTACACTCACTCTCTTTTGATTTTGAGCATACAATGCCTAACACCAACTTAGATGGCATAACACATTTGTAAAAAGAGACCTGCTAAGTCAGAGTGTAATGGCACAGGCCTCAGTTCAAGTAAAGCAGGAAAGCAAAGCCTGCCTTAAGTCATTTACATGATACAACATGTCAGTATTCCTCTGTCCTGTTAACTTTACGTGTATGCTTAAGATTCACTAAGTTTGTGTCCTGGCTAATTTTGGGTAGAAACAGGACAAGGTGGATGCTGTTTAGGCTATTGTTCTGCTTCAACGAAGTACTAGTGGAAAAACAGAAGCAGAAGACTTTATTGTTGAAGTTTAACCCCTTCTTTCCTGTCATCCACTCTGTTCTGTGCTTCTGGTTAGATTGTACTCAAAAGTGTTTTGAGGGCAGTAGCTTGCAATACTGGAACATAGCATTGCTGATGCTGTCCTTTTCACGTTGAGAACCTCTAAGGAGATGCTGAGACAACTCAATAGCATCTGAGCAATTTTAAAAGCTGATATAAATTGTCTTTGACTGACAAAGAGAAAAAATTTCTTCATCCAAGGATTGTATTTGATGACTTGCATATTTTTTTTTAAAAGGATCTTTTTACTTAGCTGTAGTGATACTAAGTGTATGATTTCAGTTGTGAGATCAGGCTACTGGAGTTATGGTGTGTGTCACTGTAACACTACATGCTACTTTAAATAGTAAATGCTGAGATAAACTTTTAGAGTAGTAGTAACACACAGCTGCTGTGTGTAAACACAGCTGAAAAATGAAGGTGGTATAGATCTCTACACGCTAAACACAATCCCAAGCATGTGTAGATTTCAGCATACTCCCTTTGACTGTTCTTTTGGATTAGGTCTTTTGTTTCCAATACAAATACAGGTGCTGAACTTCACCCTACATATGGTTATGTTGATTGGAAACTTTTCACACAATGTTGTTAAAATATGTTGTCCAAGGTCTGTTAAGAGTTGTCTATTTTTGGTATATGTCATTCAGAAGGAAGGTATTGAAGCCTTTCATTAGTTTTGCAAATATTTACAATGTGCCCTTCTAAGCATATTCAAAGCTTGAAAACTGAGTGAGAGATGAAGGCTGACATGACAGTCCAGTCAGAAGCAGGACATCTCTTAAGACTGAGTAAACGTAATAACGATACTTAGAAACAAGGCCTTGAAAGCAAGGTTGCAACAGAGAGGAAAGCTAAATAAAGGGAGTTGCATGACCAGTGTTACATCTTAGAAGGAGAATCTTTGCAGCAGTATTGCTAGAGTGAATGGATGAAAATAAGTGAAGCAACAAAAAAATGTTACAGAGTGAGACCTTTAGAGAAATGTAAGGAAATAGCCATTAGGAACAAAATCATAGTGGCATTTGCAGCTACAAAGCCAAGGGAGGTCAAGAATTCAAGAAATTTTGTAAAAGATACATAAAAGAAGATGGAAGAGTTTTTCTGAGCACTGGCTAGGAAGACATCACTAGATAGTTTGTTGAAAGTGGTTTTGTCAGAGTACTAGAGTGGAATGCAGATTGCTTGTCATTCCTTTGTCTGGTTTCATCCTGAGTATTTTCCAGCTGCTGGAACAGTATAGTTAACTGACTTTGGAAAGGAAAGGGAAATGGATTGGTAATTAGTGAAGTCAAGGTTCCTCTTTTAAATGAGAATGTCTAAGAACATTTAATGAAGGAGGTGTTTGTGGAGAAGAGTGAGAAAAGCTGAGAATTGCTATGCCAGAGATTTCTATATAGGATGCTGTCACTAAGCCTGTGAAGTAGTTTCAGAGTAGATGACATCTATGTGTGTGAGAGGAGGGTGATAGAGGGTCTTGTAGGAAAGGTGAAGAAAAGGCAAGGTTAGAAGAGATCCTTTTTAGAGAAAGGGGAGGCACGGAATGGAAGAGAGAGAGGCACAAGATGACTCAGTTGTGGCAGAAAGGCAGTAAGGGTCATGGAATTTCAGCCTTCTGTGTGGCTGTAGGGATACATTAACAGAGGGTATTCTCTGCAGAGGGACTCCTCCATCCCCACTTTATATTTTTTTATGATATACACCCTCCTGACTACATGAGGCAGCAGTGGCATAGTTCCCTCCTTTCCTGTCCTGCTGTCAACCAGGATTGTGATTGCAGTTGCCTGATGGACACAGTCCCTGTTTCAGAGACCTGAAGGTCTTAGGGCCTGGTTGCTTTAACACAGCTTCCCAAGGAGCTGTTTGCAATTTCAAAACCTATTAGTTAGTTGATAACAAAAATATATTAAAATAGTATATTAAAAAAAATATCTTAGTTCTGTCCATACACTTGAGAAGGGAGAGGGCATTTCAAAACCTCTATGTGACCTGGTAATTAATTGCTACCATTTAAAATTTTGACTCTTGTAGAGAGAGGAAACAGGAAATGTGAAGTGGGAGGAGGAATAGGAAAAAGAAGAATGAGAATGTAAGCGAGATTTTTTCAGTATAGGTTTGTGTAAAAGCACTGATATTTTTCACATTAAACTTTATATCCAGATTAACCACACGCATTTCTAGCTGAAGCTTCAAAGCCCACAATGTGTAACTCCCTGTCAGTCTTTTTTAATGAAATGATGAATGGAACACATTTGTCATTAGCAGTGTATGGCTTAGTGGCAGCTGACTGATTTTCTTGTTTACATACTGACATTTGGCTTGTAGGCTATCTAAAATACGTTATTATTTTAATATCCGTGAGTTGGTTGTACATGCTGAGGAAGCTATCAGCTTATGACCCCAACCTGCTCTATGTTTTTCTCACAACCATGATTTTAAATACATCACTCCCACTGGTTTAAGCTGTACTGTCTGTAGCTTCACCTAGAAAAGTGTGACTGCTCCTCTGTAAAGTTATTTGAATGTTTAAGTCACTGTGGAGACACAGAAAACATCAAACTGAAAAATGTCTTGTGAACTCAGAGGCTGATACAGCACTTTTATTATCATGTTACATTGAAAGAAGACTGGTGATGTATTCACATAAACATATGGAGAGCAATTATTTTTTAATATTTTTCAGTGTCTGCTTAAAACATAAAGCCAACATATTTTTATGTTGGTTGTAGAACAATTATGTTGCCCATGTAAGAGATGTTTTGTGGTTTTATGTTTAGATTTAGTGGTAAATTAATCTGAGATAATTAACAGCGATTGTACTAAAACCAAAACAATTGAGGCTAGTACTCAGCATGGTGTGTTGGAACAATATCCAAGTGATGGGATGTAATTTTACAGTACAATAACTTGTCATCATCAAGCAGGTTTGGAGTTTTTTGTCTATGAGGAGATTAACTCTCTAGTTTCAGAGTTGGCCATTAGTCATCCTCTCATATTTTGTCTTGCTACGGTCTAATTTTTCTTCATGGTTTCCTTTTGATGCACATATGTTGTGATTTGTGTGGTTTAGCAAACACACTCTTTGCACTTTAGAGCCAGCTCTTAGAGAGTGCAAATCACCAACATGAACTTGTAAAAAAGTAACAAAACATTTATAAAGAACAAACAAAAACAAACAAACCATTTCCTGGTACTTTTAACTCAAATCGGCTGTGGGTGGCTGTTTCATGTTGTTCCCTTGCTCCTCTACCAGTAGGTATTATGGTCCATTTTCTAGTCTTCGATGGATGGTGTGTGTGCTTTTTGCAGACTACTCTATATCTTAAAAAAATAGCTCTGTTTATTTCAATAAAAAAGAAGAACAAGATTCTGGAGAAGACCCAGAAGACAAAGTTCACAAACTAAACCTTTCAAACAAGAATCAAAATCCATGTTATTCATGTGATTAGTTTCTTTCATTTACATGACGTTTATGAGAAATGTAAAAAGGGTTGACATTCACTGTAGTTGTGAGGAACCATAATTACACAACTGGATACTAACAAATGTCCCAGGGCAAGGTTCCTGTGGTCCCTCTTTCCTGTCTTTCTTGCCAATGCACGGTGCAGTAAGGACTGTCCCCTCAGTGATGAGGTTTTCTGTGTATTGACCCCTCTTCTGTTCCTTACTCTTCAATACTTGCTCACATACACCCTCCTGCTGCTGTTGCTTGTTTTTCTCAGGAATTCTTACGAATTAAGAGGACATGTCCACAAGGAGGTTCATGTCTCCTGTAATAGAAAGAGTCAATGGGTACAGAAAAGGGTGCTGAGGTCTGTGGATAAGCGCTCAAAATTGTGAATCTGTGTTTTGAGCATCAACTGCCTTTTTTTTTGAGGGGGGTGGGCTGTTGGTTTGGTTTGGTTTTTGGGAGGGGGTTTGTGTCCCTTAACACTTACGTGTAATGGGGGACTCTTCCCATGTTCTGGAGGAATGTGACCCAGGGAAGGTAAGAAGCTTGTGTTGTGCTGCAGTGAAAGAAACAAAAATAGAAACCTGGAACAATAAGGGAAAAACCCAGACCCAGTGTCATTGTCACATGTGCTGCGTACAGCATTCTCTCCAAGTCTTGGTATAGTGTGTCCAATCAGTTTCAAACTTCTGATGGTGTAAGGGTAACAGCCTCCTAAGCTGAGACACCAAATTATAAAAAAGAATGTTGGAAAAATTAGTCTTCTGGTTTTTGCACTTAACCCCAAATCAGTCTCTTAGAATACATATATCTAATTAGTTTGTACAGCTATAATATTTGTGAAAGCATAAAATCAGACTTTGTAGACAACCAAAACCTTGTTGTTATCTGGAGTGATGGGGATGGAATATTGTCTGACTCAGGTAACCTACAGCAGGTGGGGAGGTTGCTACCGCACAAGTCTGGCACCTAGTACAGCCAGCTTTGGGTCATGCCTTCATTCTGCATCAGCTGGACCTGAGCTGGCTCCAGGAATGAAGAGAACTCACTAGACTGAACACTGCATTCAAGCTGAACTTTTTCCAGGCATTGTGGGTAGTCATGTGCCCAGCTGATAAACCCTCGCCAAGCCCAAAGCACTGGGAGTTTCAGGGACTGGCTGTAGTTCAATGGGACCAGCTGATCCCAGGAAGAATTCTTCCTGCATTATATACTAGAGTTTACTAAATAGGATAAGAGGTGGCTCCGTGCGTGGTTTGTTAGATCAGGTTCCCACAAACATCCCTCCAGCTATTGAAGCAAACTCAGTCCCAAAGGCTAAGTAGCCATAGGTGAATGGTGTGCTTCTAGTCCCAAAATTGCTGAGGGATCAGAGTGGGCTGCACACATGAATGGACTGTCTGTCTGCTATTACTGCTCTGCAACCACAGGATGGATAAACTGTCCATGGATACTAGGGAAATTACTGTAAGTACAGCCATAGTTATAAGCATCAGCTACCAAAACCTGTGTCCCATCAAAAGTCATGAGGTTAGCTTGAAGCTGTTAAAATCTTGTGTTTTCCACCTCTTAAGTTTTTAGACTGCAGTAGCTTCCTATGTTCATATTTTTCTCTAATACCTTAAGAACTGGGTAAATGTGCATATAAATAGAGGTTCGTATTTCATCTAGTGGAACTTCAATAGAATTCCTAAATGTAGGAGTTGACAACACTGAAAAGGTTGGTCTAATTTAAGCAATGATTGAAAATAACACTAAACAAAAGTCTCTAATCTGTGTGAAAATGATGCCATCCATGTAAGCAGAATAATGTCTTTTTATCCTTGATCTTGGAAAGAGAGACAGCAAAAAATGTGTCATAACTGATGAGTTCTTGGTCAAGAATGATCATATCTGAAAAAGCTATTGCTAAGATTGTTACAAAGTTGTTTCTTGTAAATTAAAACAATATTAATAATTGTGTTTCTTTTTAAATTATGATAGAAAGTCTGTCTAAAGTGGTGTTCCCATATTCTGTTGAGGCATGTGAGCATACTGTGTAGTGACGGTGACAGAAATACTGACAATATGTAATTAAAAAGTCACTTATTTTCACTGCATACAACAAATGAAATGCCAACAGTAAGGAATAGATTAGAGATGGGAGATGATATCCCTTTGCAAATATCAAAGTTTATCTCCGTTGCACTATTCTGTCCAGCTACATGAAGTAACAACATAATCAGAGATAAAACACTTCAGAAGAAATAGTTTCAGAGAAACCCAGGAAACAGTAGCTGAACCATTGGAAGGATGATTTGTTTCCATGTGTGAGTATAAACCAGATATAAACACAGGTATTTGGCCAAAGCTGAAGTATGTAGAAAATAACCTTGGAAAAGAAAAAGTCACTGTAAGTTGCTGGCAGTTGTTTGTGAGGCAATGCAAACACCAAGAGACCAGCAGAGAAACCCTCTCCAGTCTCAGGGAAGAAGTGGGAAGCTGTGAGTCAGACATCATGCAGGGTAAGGGAAGGTGAGGATGTCCTGCTTACTGCTGGGGCAGAGTTCATTTTCTTCTTAGTAGATGGTGCAGTGCTGTGTTTGGGATTCAGTATGAGAATAATGTTGATAACAGTCTGATGTATTGGGTTTGCTATGTAATGCTGACCCTAAGTTAAGGACTTTTCAGTGTCCCATGTTCTGCTAATTAGGAGCTGTGCTGGAAGCTGTGAGGGAGCACAGCTGGGGCAGGTGACCTGACCTGGCCAAAGGGATGTTTCATACCATAGAATATCATGTGGTTATTAGGATTATTAATATTGTTAACATATTTGAGATTATTATTATTGTATTTTGTTTCAGTTATTAAATTGTTCTTATCTCAATGCATGAGGTTTACTTTCTCTTTCTGAGGTGGGGGTGGAGGGGAGTGAGCAGGTAGGGCAGCTGTGTAATTAGTTGCCAGCTGCAGTTAAACTGTGACAGAGGGCTCTAACACTTTTTTTCCCTGTTAAAACAAAGTAGTTAACAACATAAGTTTGGGGTTTTTTTTAAGAAGCTGTTTTCAGTCATTTTATGCTGTTTACAGGCCCCCAAGGAAGGGTTTGCAAGTGCCAAGGTCAGGTGGGTCCATATTTTTGCTCTGATAGGCCTAGAGATGTCCTATCCAGGGACTAGTCTGAAAACTGAGCATTTTTGGGGATATCACACAGAAAGGGAAGCTGCTCATCCTTCCATCTAACAGTTTACTCAGGGGCCAATGAGGGATTTGAGGGACAAACCACATTGCAGCTATGATGATGTAATATTGAGACAGAGAGACCTAGTATTAAAATGTGAGTAGCAGAGGTCACAGATGCAAGTCATCCTTGAATCTGACAAACAAGACAGTTCAAACATACTTTTGAATGCTTTACTGTTAATAACTTGAATTACGATGATGGGAAATCAGGCAAGGAAGGAGCCTGAAGGCATTGGCTCTGATTTTCACTTGGTACACTTAGTTGAGTGTGGAGGAACTCATTTAAACCAAGTCAGTCACTGGCCTGTGCAGCTTCAATACATGATATTTCATGATTTCCCATTGGAGGTCTCAGGACTCAAGTTGCCTTTTTTTTTTTTCCTCTTCTCCTTACATGGTTCCATCCTAGGTCTAAAAAGCTGCTGTCATAAGAATTATTGAAGCTAAGAAGATAGTGCTTTGTACCATCTGAAAGCTTCGTAGCCTTGAGTCATATGGAGGATAAAAAGTAATCCATCTTAAAGATCAGTGTTTTTTAAATCACTGAAACACACATTTGGACTTAGAATTGGAGGGAGAGTGATGTTTATCATTATAATGGGATTTAAAATCTAATTCCTCCTAACCTTGTATAATGTATACAGTATTTTACAAACCAGTATAAGCATGAGTGGGAAGGCTTGTGAGTTGCCAGAAGAGCTGAAATGTTAAGCAGACTGCTGTTTTGGGCAGTGTTATTTATTTATCTGGATAAACATTTCCTTTTCAAAAGAAGTTGGAAAGGATATAGAGAGTATGCATCTGTGCGACTTGGCAGTGTTCTCCAGTGGCTTCTCTGCCCATGATTAAACACAAGGCAATTACATCTAATCTTTGTTGCATTAACAGCCAAGCATTTGCTTCCTTTTTATTTCTTTAGATTTATTTGTGCAACCTTCATATTGTTCCTGTGGCTGGTCATGTGGAATTTAAGATATCTCCGTTGTCAGTTCTTCTCACACTGTTTGTTCCTTGAGCTGCTCCATGTATTTGAGCAACAGAACATCCTCATATCCTGAATAACTCTGTCCCTACTGTCGGAACAAGTTCCCTACTGTCGGAACAAGTATCTCTGTTATATCCCTTCCACTCGTCAGAGTGATATCAGTCATCTTCTTCCTATGCATTCTTTCTGCTTCTCAGGGAATGCCCTTCCTCAGGTGCTCAGCAAAGCCACAACACTTTACACCTTTAAAACTTCCCTGAAGATCAGCTTCTGTGATGCTTGCAAGGAACTAGCTATGTAATCTACTTATCTGTTTCATTTATCTCCTGAGTGACTCTCTCCTTCCATGGTGCATGCAAGAAACTTGTTAATTAAATCTACTTACTTTTACTCTGGTTTTTATGAAATTCTGGATTGGCCTTCACCTGGTTGGGTGAATTCTAGGGTAACTGTATCACAATCACCTTTTGGATGCCACACTGATCTTCCTGGCTGTTTGTTGCTTGTATCCTTTGTTGCTTCTCATTAAACACCACCTTGCCCTGTAGATAATGAGGCTTTGCTCTTCTCTTGGCTCTTCATGACTTGACCATAGCACCAAATATGTGTAGGAGTTCACCTGCTTGGAGCTGATTATAGGCTCAGTGTGTTAGGTTGGGAGCTACTCCAGGCACAATCAATGTTTTTTGTCTCTAGCAGATGTCTCCTACAACAATTTGCAGGAATGTCTAAAACACTGTGCAGAAGGAGCTAATAGCATTTGGTGTGACTGCTGACTGTTGTCATGCTACTCCCTGCATTTTTCATGTTGTCTAATTTTCATGTTTATAACTCCAAAAAAGTTCTATAAGATTAATGTGTGTAAAAGTTCTCGGCTTGTTACTGCTCTCTAGCAGTGTTATCCACACTTCAGACAGAGAATTTCAATGTATTTTAATGGAACACAATTTTAACTTAATAGATAAGAGTAACAACTGAAAGAATTTTTTTTTCTTCCTAAGAGGAGGTAAAAAATTGAACCTTTTTATAATTGTACTGTGTAGTGTCATGAAGTAATACATGCAGAGATCATTTTTATTTCTGTGCTACAGATCAGACATCATTTATTTGTGGCTTGTTGTGCTTGTCATGTCTTTCTAATGCACAAAAAACAGTGAGTCTCCCTTGTTTGCAAATTGTGACTTGTATATTTGGTGTCCTTTACAGCAGGGCACCTCCATCTATGTGACGTTAGGCACATGCTGTGTGTCAGCAGGATCTGTGGGCTGAAATGTAAAACATGCCCATTTTTCACTTGTTGCCAGCCTTTCCCAAGGAAATGGTTTGGCCTTGTCAACATCCTAATTTGATACCAGTTTTAGGGCATTATCGTCTAGCAAGCTAATGGTCATGTAGATAATTAATATTCCTAGACACAATGGCAGTGTTCCGCTAATTAGTGAAGATTTCAGTTTGTTCAGTAAAAACAAACTTCAGAGTTTGAATCTCCGTATTCCCTACAAGCCTTGCATTGGAGCTGGAGGCTGGAGCTGCACTAATGGAGCTATTTTTCTGGTTATTTTTCCTCCATATTGGGAAGGGTTATGCAGGGATAAGTTCTGAACAGTACTGTAAGCATTAGTAATTTGCTAGGTGGAAAACAAGGGAACTGTGAATACTCAGTTACTGCTGACTGGCTCCTTGGGTGTAGTCCCTGAGTAGAAGGTGAAAGAGCCCCCCGGAGAGTACAGGTTTCTTCATTGAATTACCTGAGAGCTTTGAAGTAGAACATGCCATCAACATGGACTTTTTCTTTTCCTCTTCCAGTTCAGCTTATGATACCAAAACAAGACAGAAGGTGGCAGTGAAAAAGCTTTCAAGGCCTTTTCAGTCACTTATCCATGCACGGAGGACCTACAGAGAGCTTCGGTTGCTTAAGCACATGAAGCATGAGAATGTAAGTGGACAGTGAGTTCTTTCCCTTAAAGTTTGCAAAATAGGCTTAATTTCAGTTAGGTTCAATCTTTTTTGAAAAGTATATGCAACTGTCTAGCTACCCAAGATACCTGGACCCAACCATCTGGACTTTAGAGGCTTTCAGTAACAGGCTGCATTTTTATTTTAAAAATATTTAATTAAATCTTGAAGATGAGGTTAATGAAATCCAAAACAAGTGGTCCTACTTTTCCCTAACTGAAGTAATAAAAGTATTCTCTTGAAAAGTATACTGTTGAAACATCTTGAACCATAAGTTCAGGGGGAAAAAACCCTGCTTTTTCTGGATTTGGATTATGTCAGACACTCTTTAGGCCCCACATAACTGAGTACTGTTCTAAGTTTATGTAGTAAACAGTTGATTTCAGTATGGTATCCACCTGCTTAAAGGTAATTTGCTGACCTGAAGCCTGAAAAAAATATGGTGGATTGAAAAGTGTCCTGGAGAAAGGATGCTATAAAAGTTAAACAAGAACAGAACAAGAAAACCCATGAAATTGTGCATAATCTTAAGTATAACAATTGTATAAGACGTGTCAACTTTTCTGTATTGAGACATTACTTTTCCTGCCTTAATTTTTGTTTGTCTAAAATCTTGTCGTAATTATTCTTTGTAATTAATATAATTTTCTGTTGATCATGGATATAGCTGAGGTGATACCTGTGTAGACCTATAGACCCATAATATTGTACCAGTTTTCAGGATGAACATATGTCATATTTTTGTAAGTTTCATCCCAAAAATGCTGAGTGCTGTCAATACTAATTATATACTGCTTTGCAGATTTCTAAAAATAAAATGTCACTTCCTTCACCTTTCAGGTTATAGGATTGCTAGATGTTTTTACACCTGCAACATCAATAGAAAATTTTAACGAAGTGTAAGTAAAATTTTAAAATCATTCTGACTAGTTACAAAGTAAGTACATACCACTCTGGTTTTAAAAAGGAAGTACATACATTTCTATTCTAATAGACTTGCAGCAGAGTTGACTTTGTAAAAACCTTTTTGCAACTTTTCCACAAAAGAGATTGCAGGAAGATGGACCTCATTTTTGTACATTTTAAATGATAATAATTAAGATTATAGGAATATAGTGAGTGGTTTAATGCTGCATAAATTCCAGTAAGCTTAAAACTTTTTCAGTTCAATTGTGTGTTAGCTGTAGACTATCTTTTCACAGATAGACAGGATAGTTCAGGAATGCAGGAAAGTAGTCTGTTGCTTAACTGAGACAAGGTAAATTCAGGCTAGAGTCCTGACTAACCTAGGATTAGGTATATTTTGGTGCTACTCAAAGACACAATTTATGCTGAGTTCCTCTTGGTTTACATAATGTATAAACTCTTAAATAAACAATTTAACAGAAGAAATAGTAATTAATCTGTTTTTGTCTCCATGGAAATTAGTGGCCCCTTTGACTCTGAGGCAAAATTACACAAAATTACAGTTACTGGGTATGACAGATGCATACTTTTGTCCCAGTGCTGTTTTTGGAAAGAATCAACATTTCTGCAAAATTTGTCAGAAGATAAAACTTCCAGTGGGAACAGGGAGGGAAGTTACACAAAACACTCTTACTTCAACCAACCTAATGTTAATCTCCATCCTCCATCATCAGATATTCCAAGGCCTTGCAGGTCTTGTATTTTCAGTACCTCAAACTCCCATTTTGGTCTTGAGTGAGGCTTCTTCTTCATCAAAAAATACGTTGCATCACTGGTGTATTGTGGCATGGAGAAAACAGAGATAAAAGCTTTTAATATACTGTAAGGTCTTTCCTTTTTCATCATACCAAATCTCATAGCAGTGATTGCATTATTAAAGCTCATAGTTGATTTAAAGGATATAAATTGTGTTATTAGACAGTAGAAAAAGAACCTACATGAGCATATGTAGATACTCTTTATATGTGTTTCTTCTAGCAGGATTTACATTCTGCCATTCTTAAATGAAGTGTGTTTCTTTGTTTTCTTCTCCCTATTTTATTTTCACAGGTATCTTGTGACAAATTTAATGGGTGCTGACCTGAATAACATTGTGAAGTGCCAGAAGTTAACAGATGATCATATACAGTTTCTCATCTATCAGTTACTTCGAGGTCTTAAGGTACTGGCTGAGTGCAGGAGTTTTAGAGTCCACAATCTAAATGTTGTAGTAATGACTGTTTCATTGCAATGACAGTACATAAAGACTTTTTTTGTGCCTTAGGAGTGCACAGGTAGCAGCAATCATTTCAGAAATTATCAGATAATTTTTCTAACCAGAAATAGACCTCCAAGCCTGCCAATGTTTATAGGCACAATACACGTGAATACTCCTCTTGAATGTTAAGTTTAGATTAGTTCTATTTAAGTTACTATTGCAGGACAATCACTTGCTATATAGTGTCTCAAAAATTCTGAAAAATGTGAAATGGATAAAGAACAATATGGCAAGTAACTCATATTTTTGCTTTGAAAGACATAAGCTAGTTTGAAAAACCACAGTCCTGATTTTTGTAGAGAGTGCCACATAGATGAAGAGATAACCAGGTCAGTTGGGTCTTTTGGGAAATGTCTGGAAGTAGAAATTTATCCCAGCCATGTACAGTGTTGCACACAATCACTTGGGAATTTACTCTGCCTCTAAAGTCATTGTTTCCTTTAATTGTACCAGTTTAAATTTATACAGTTAGATAACACAGGTGACTGGCAATGAAAATGCAGCATGATTTGCTTTCAAAAGAATCAAAATATGTATAATTTTGCGGATGTTAAACATATAAGTGTCTATAAACAGGTGAAGAAGTAGGTAATGTTTCCCTTTACTGGGTGCTAAGTTTTTTCTCAGACCAGTATAGTTTTTCCCAGGTATAAGCAAATAGAAAAGAGAGGAGTCAGCTGCTTTAGTAGCTAACTGAACAGTAACTGATATTTTAGACACGGAAAATAACTGTATGTTTGAAAGCAAGCCATGGTAAATACTGGCTCTGAAATATACTTATTACCTGATTTTCAGCAAGTCACCTTGTGCCTGAGACAGTAGTTCTTATTCATGCATGCAGGTTCTGTCAATTTAAGTGCAGATTTTAGTGAATAAAAATGGCAAAACTGAGACCTTAATTATTTTGTCTCATTTACGTGAGTTAATAGCTTAATTATGTAGATGGATTCTGGCATTAATTATCCAGGTTGAGGTTTTGTATATAAGTCTATCTTTTGTGTCAGAGCTAAATCATAGTAAGAATTGTACTCTAAGTGAATATTCATTTCAGAAATGCACTCAGAGGTGCAAATCCAGGTGCATTTCTGGATTTGTTTCGAAGAGAAGTGGCTTGTCTCTTCTGGAATTGAAATTCCACTTGGAGAACATTTGATCATGTATATCATGTATATCTCCTCACATCTATGCTGGAGTCACTGCAACTTGTATTCACATATCTGAGTATGCTTTGGGCCTGCTGGTGGTGGTGGGTGTGTTCGGCAGTGTGGAGCACAGGCTTTGCATCCTGCAGAAGCTGAATGAGCAGTCAGTGTCAGTGTGGAGCTGCAGTTTTCCAGGTTTCTGAGCTGGCTGGTAGACCACTGCTTGGTGACACCGAGAGGAGCTCTTGTGGTCGTCTCAGCAGAGCAAGGGCACGGCCCCTTCTGTCACAAGCAGTAGTTTGGTTTCATCTTCATTGAGCCACTCTCAGCTGTTGTGAGGAGCACTGAGAGGTGACCTTGTTTTCTGATAAACAGTGCTTAGCTCTGGAACACGGAGAATGCCCTTGTGTTTTCTTTGGGTTTTCCCAGTTGCTATACAGATTTTGCATATAGTCACTGCTCCTAAAAAAGGTGAATTCACCTCTATAGAATGAAACAGAACATTTTCAAGGTCTTGCTGATGTTGATAAGTAATATGATAGATAAATATGCTGTTAATCCTGACAAGGGAATGATAGGCAATGACAGAATAAGCTTTTCTCAATCTTCGATTTTAAATGTTTTATGTAAAGTAGCAGAAACATTAAATAGCCATGGAAATACTGCTTTGAGTCTCTGCTTTGAAAGTGGACCTGAAGTAATGCTATGGCCTAGGTGGGTATTTTGGTCTCTTACATGATGTTAAGTCACCTTCCCATACTGTGACTTCACTGAGACACTAGGTGATCAACATGTTCCAGCTAAGACTGGAACAAATTCCAGATTGGGAAGAAATTTTCAACAGAAGAATCACTGCAAGTGCTTTCTTTTGTGGTGGAATCTATTAACTCATGGTTACCTTTCTTGAAATATCCAGTTCTGGATAAGACAAAACAGGGAGGTTTTGAAGTTTGACATACCTCTGATCTGAAAATGTAGTGTGACGTAAGTATTTTCTGTATATAAAACAGTCAGTCTCAGAAATAAAAAAATAAGACAAGTGACTTCTACCTCCCTTCACCTCTAAATTCAAATCTTACTTTTTTTTTTCTTTTTTGTCTCACAGTATATTCACTCAGCTGGAATCATCCACCGGGTGAGTTCACTCATTGGTGTAATAAAAATGAATGGAACGTGTCCCTCTGTGCATCAAGTGTGTTACTAAGAAATAGTTACAATATACTTTAAAAGGTTAAAATAGTACTCGACTAACTGTGTTCTGCCACAGGACCTGAAGCCCAGCAACCTAGCCGTAAATGAAGACTGTGAATTGAGGGTAAGTATGATGTTGTTGTAATGAAGAATGTTGTAAAAAAAAAAGCTCTCAAGATGACAGTTTTCTGAGAAAACATTAGCTACCATTTTAATTTCTGAATCCATTAATTTCAACTGTTTGCTACTGTTCCTCCGCTGGCACAGAAAAACCATTTCCATGAACATGTGTTTTCTCCCAAATGCTAATTTAATATGAATGTAAGAATCTTTGCGAAATGTTCATCCCTGTATACCCCACAGATGGTGGGAGTAATAATTAGCTAATAATAGCTAGTAATTTGGCCCATGAGTGAGTACTTAACTGAGTATATCTTGGAAGCCTGACCTGTGATATGTATCTGCATCTGCCATGTTTAGATGAAACCTTACAAAAACTTTCATTTTTATATCTGTAGACCATATAAGCCAAAATAAATAATGATGGCAAAAAATATATCAGTATTACCAGTTACAGACAGTAAAAAAACAACCAAAAAAACCCCCAACCAACTAAAAAAAACCCTGTAATCCATGCTTTTCAGATGCTATTTTTAATATACACATCTAAGTAAATACATCTCTTTCTGTGTCCATGTGATACAATATTGCATAATAAGCATGAGACTCAGGAAAAGGAAGAGATGTCCTTTAGCTTTCTAAGCCTTTAAACCTAAGAATGAGAAATTTAGCATTTCACCATGACAACCAGAAATGTCTTTCTCCCTGTTTCTAATACTCTGATGTAATCACTTTATTCCAGCTGCGAGGGATTTAAGAAAAGACTCCAAATACTACAAGATCAGCAAAAAATCACAATAGTGAATAAGAGTAGTGCAGCTAGGTTCTTGCACTAATCCGGATTTGTGGTGAGAAACTGTAGTTCCTGTTTGGTTCAGTGACACTTGCAGATGCTCAGCAAGTTTCATTATTATCTCTTTAATGTCTTCATACATATATGTTCAGCATCTGTGAAATTTTATGGGTCATCTGTTTCTGATTATGCACTCTAAAATGTGTGCTGTATTTTTGTACTGTAAGTAAAGGAGATTTTTACTGCTTTTCTTCTATTATTGTGCTATCTGTGCACCCCCCTGCCTAGCATTTATTACACCACTCTCTGCTTTGTTTATATATATAACTTTACTTCCTCAAATTATTTTTAATAGAACAAACTAGTAGATATTTCCAAGTATGAACAAAAATGAACTAGAAACAGAAAGAAGGAAAATGTGTGTGTACAATACTTAATAGAAGGGATCAGCTGTTAGGGAAAAATATTGCAAAAACCCTTATAAATTTAAGAGCATTAGTGTTTAAGCTTCACGCCATTGTTTGTGCCTTGTTTGCCTCATATATTTTTCTTTCCCTATATAAGAAATACATTATGCTTTTAAAGTATATTATAGATAAGAATGTTAATGTGTTATTTATATCTTAATATTTTTATTTAGGCTTTTCATATCTTTTAATTGGATTATAACAGGAATTTTGAATGAACCTCTTGAAGTTTTCTTGTTGCCAATGAAAAGGATTAGCCATCAGCTTAATAAATAATCCTGAATCTCATCACAAGAGATATTCAATGGTCTTATTCACATTTTTATGTGAAGAGATGCTAGCTAGCTCAGATGACTGACTTAACAGCATTGAGGCTCAGATGGCACATTTTCACAGCAGGGTCTCTTAGAGCTAGGGTCCATAATTAGTGGGACATAGACTAATCAGAGAATAGAATAGAAAGCAAAGATAAACAGAAAAAAATCAATTGAAATAAATTCCCATCAGTGTAAACTAAGGAAGGAAAAGCATATGGAGGGGAACATTTTGCAGTCAAGCCTATCTGTACCTAAACAGAGCTCCTTTATTACTTTGGTGTGCAAATTCTACCAAAAACAGATGGTATATGATTTAAATCTACCTTTTTATGCAGGATATATGTTTCTTTCCTAGTGGCATTGGTTTGATGTGTGATTTGGGTAAATGCTTAGACATAAGAGGGAAACAACACAAATTCTGCAGATTTGTGATCAGCTCGTGTGATCTTGAAATGGCTACTGGCACTTGCTGTTGGTGTTTTACACAAATATTCCCAGTTGATAATAGTGTTTCATTTTTAATAGCAACAGTGCTTATTTTTAGCAAATGAATGTCAATGGAAAATGTAAAGTTTACCTTAGAGAACAAAGGGCCAGGCTCATTGTAGTGGAAGCATCTTTATGCAGACCCCTAGGCTGCAGGGATACAGCAGGGAGAGCAGATGAGCTCATCTGCAGAGTGCTCCTGTTTTACTTCACCAATAGTGAGGGACTATGGTAAACTCAGAAATGAGTAATGGGGGAAATCAGGACCTATAATGAAAGTGAAAGGGGATTTTTAAAAATTATTATTTTATTTTTATTCTGTAGATTTTAGACTTTGGTTTAGCTCGACAAACTGATGATGAAATGACTGGATATGTTGCAACAAGATGGTACAGAGCTCCAGAAATTATGTTAAATTGGATGCACTACAATCAAACAGGTAATTTGTGAAGGCTTGCATTTTGCAACAGCTGGATGGAGCGATAGTTTGAAACCAAGAGGAAATTGTATTTAAGGGTCACTTTGATTCATTGTACACATTTCTCTCTCTGTTTTTGGCAGTTGACATATGGTCGGTCGGATGTATCATGGCAGAGCTATTGAAGGGGAAGGCTCTATTTCCAGGAAATGATTGTATCCTTAGTATAAAACTTCAAATGCAGCTATAAAAATACTCTCTAATTCTTCCTTTTTTTTCCTAAGGAATTGAGTGCTTCTATGGAAATGTTTTTGAGGTCACAAACTGGTAAAAGAGTAAACAATTTGCTAATCTTTCAGTTCAGTGTTTATATGACAACTGAATATGAGACTCACTGCTAGGATAAAAACCAGTAACAGATGTTCCTAAACAACAATGTTACATTTATTATTTGGTGTGTATCTGTATTTAAATAATAAACTAGTTACAACAGAGTAGACTTCTTCCATGTGTAGATCTTATTGAAATAACACATGCTAGAACTGAAGCTGAGTAAAGGCACTATTTTTTATCAGCTAATACGATTTTTAAAAATAGAACTGCTTTTAGTCTGGAAATTCCTAAAATGCAAATGAGTTAACTTTTAAATAATAAGTAAATTAATTGGCCTACTGTGTCCTGTTATTAAAAAAAACCAGCAAGTTCCAGAAATGTCACAGGAGCAACAAAACCCTCTCTCTTCCGCAGTGCTGTGCTGTGGTCCCTGATGGAGCATCAGGGATTTCCATTGGCATTTCCTGTGCTGGCAGGAGAAAAAAAAAAAAGAGACGCTGCTGAGGAGAGCAGTAAAATAATAAAAGAAAGCTGAAGAAAAACACATAGTAAGGAATGAAGAAACAACTGCATCAGAGGAGAAAAGCTTTTAATATAAGAAACAAAGGCACATTCTTCTGTACTAAATATTGACATTTCTTGCAACTCCAAAACCCCTCAAAAAGCAAATACTTCTGCTAAAACTAAGCTATTACCAGGTGCAAAACATCATGACGTTAGAATTGCCTGGAATACTGTTAAGAGAGCTTGAGACCAAGTCTCTCCGCTGACCTTTCTATTGTGCTCAGCATCATTAGACTCTATTGTAACCACAGGCATTCTCCAGGTGTTCATCATATGGAGATGACTGTCCCCCAGACTGTTTGATTACATGATACATGGTATTTGGAAAAATCAATACATCTAGTTTTCAAGAACTCAGATTTTTTTTTTTGCTGTGATAAAATATTGTCTGTAGTTGTATGATTACATCAATTTAAATAAAGCTGTAAAATAACCTTGAGTTTCTATAAAAAATGTATTATACAGGTCATCTATGACAATGAGAAATGAACGTTTTCAAAGTTTTAATCTTGAGAACAATATAAAACAGATTTTTAAAGCTACAAAATAAGAAATTTTTACTCACCAGTCTTAAGATTAGTCATCTAGCCCTGTGTGCTGTATCATACTAGACTGATCTTCAGAAATCCCTCAGATTGCTGAAACATAAATGTGCTATTAAGATTAAGTTTAAGAATATTAAATTGAGAACTAGGACAGAAAAGCAATATTTTTCATGCAGCTGATGTACCTGACAGATTAATCTGGTACAGTAGAGAATTTGATAGTCCAGGACTAGGCTTAAGCAGGTATGAATTTGTATCTTTCCATGGACTGTGGTAGAATTTTCTTGCTGAGTAGTTTTAGACATCTTAGTTATGTACATGGAAGCTCATTAATTGTCTAAACCCAGAGGGACCATATGCTGTTTATTTCCCTGAAATAATGAAGATATCGATCAACTAAAGAGAATAATGGAAGTTGTGGGCACACCCAGTTCTGAACTTCTGAAGAAGATATCATCAGAACATGTAAGTTCACAGCTTCATTTGGTTAGCTGACATTCTTTCCCTAATTGGCATCATATGTCAATGACTGCATTACACAGATACTCTGATTTGGAAATGAGCAAACACCTTAAAATTGTCTGGGTTTTGCTGCTAGAATGCCACCATTAAAAAAAATTCTTTTTGGAGGTAACCAGATCCCTTGACTGTCAGCTGGATTAATTTTAATATTTGTTCTCATGTACTCAGTTTTTGAAAAGAGTTAAGCAAATAGTCCTGATGATCATTTAATTTGTTGCTATTCTTATAATAAAAAAATTCAAACTCATGCTCAGCTCAGAGCATTATACTGTAGTTATTAAAGCTGATGTCTGTAATTTTCATAGTTCCCATTGTTGTAAGTATTCTAAACAGAAATATCAGAATCCAATAATGTGTGTTCTGCATGAGTTAGATCCCTAATTTGAAAATCATATTTATTCGTCTCTGAATCCTTGCATGAGGTCTACTTCGCTGATAATATCCGTAGTTAAGAGTGTGCTTTTTAAATCTGCATGTGGCTTCTTTAGAATAGTAATCTAGTAAATGAACAATTTCTACTTTGTTTCTTTGCTAAAGCTGTACTTGAAGGATTCACTGTAAGCAATAACCATGGATATCCAGCTGAGGAAGGACATGTGGTATTGATTGATAAAGGCAGGTGATGAGCACAGTGTAAAAGTTCAGATAAACAAGAGCATGCAGATACCTCCCTAGCTGCAGCTGTTATCTTACACCTTTTCTGTATATGCTTCAGACTAATACTAATAGCTATTTTTCACCTTGTGTGTTTATTGATGGGTTTTCTTTGACCTTACTAATGACTACATTAGTGGGTTAAGTAAGCAGGAGCAGTAGGAGAGCTAGAACAATGCTATATTTCTGGAATGTCCACGCATAATGAAACTTCATCAGCCAAAGCACAGTCTCAGAGGTTTTGGGTACCCAGCACCTGGGAATGGCTGGGGCGGGAGGCTAACTAAGCATCCATCCTTTTGCCAGGGACTGCATCAAACAGCAAATGTCATACTGTGCTGTCCTAAGCACAGGTCCTTTTATAGTCTTGTAGGTCCTTATGTAGCCTTTGTGTATTGTTATTAAGATACTACAGTTTTTCAGAGTAGTGTATACAAATGTGTGATTTACCCACAACTAGTAAGATTCTAAACTTTTGATCATGGGATTAAGCACTTTAATTATTTACTGGAAATAGTATCTGCTTTTGTCTTTTAATTTGTTGTGTTTCAGAGCATACCTCAGTGAGCTACAGGAGTCCTGAAACTGTTTGCTGGGACTAATTATAACTTTAAAGCACAGGGAGAATACAAAAACCAGGTTAATGAATGGGAGTGCTGCTAGGTCACCTCTGGGCTGCTGCTGCCTGGTTAGAGGAGCAATGTCAAAGGAGGTGCATACCTTGCTTGGAAGTAATTGCCACTTGCAAGGAGGTTCCTTCATTGTAGTTCTTCTTTACCGTGTAGTTTTGCCTTATTGTTTAGATATTTCTTAATGCAGCTTGCAGCCATGAACAATTTGTAACGTTCCTCTAACAGCAGGGTCAGAGATTTGCTGAAATGCCAAGCCTATTTTCAGTTATAAGTAGAGGATTAAAGAACTGGAAACTGAACGATCAGCCACATGGGATGTTTCAGCACAAGTTACTGAGGTATTTTGTATTTCAGAGTAATTTAAACATCTGGATTCTGTTGGTTGGGTTTCTGTGGTGAATATATAAGCAGAGGGGACAGGTTGGTAAGTATACTTTGATAGGTCTATGTTGTTTCCAAAAGGACTTCTGGGCAAGGTCGGAGGTAATTTTCACTGTATCTTGTTCAATCATGTTTGGATTAGTGATATTGATTGATGTCCATAGAGAAACAAATAATCCACAAATCCACAGATATTTGTCATAAAATAAATCTACCTTGTTTCTGCCCTAATTTATAGCTTTCCTGCAAGAATGTGTGATAGCTCTCTTTTGCCCTGCTGTTCTGGAAGACTTAGCTCTAATAAGAGCAGCACACCTTGGCCTTCTAGGAGGTGTTAGCTGCCTTTATGAACCTTAGGGGCATAAAATGAGTGCAGCAAAGCCTCTGTTTGACTTTTAAGTGTTTAAACATCCTCCTCTGCCTGACAGGCTACAGCTTCTTAGAAGAAATCATCCTTTAACAAAACCTGGCTTTAACAAAGCCTGGCTGCTGTCAACCCCCATAATAAAAAGGGAAAATACTAGTATCATCTTAAAGAGTCAGGGATGTAATGCATAAAAGCTTTCTTCCTTTAGTAAGACTCTGAAATATGTCTCTAATGGCAGTCTAGAGTTTTGTTAGAATATGCTTACATCTTACAAGAAGCAGAAAAAGTAAATATATCTGCCTTCTTAAACAAGAACAGTTTGAAAAGAGGCTTTGTTATATAATGATTTAAAATATCTTTACATCAGTTCATCGTAGCTACAGAAATAAAGATGATGGCTGAGAGACAACAGTGTAGGGAACAGGATCTGTTTCCCAAGTATGGTTGTAGGATTGTACAGGTGATATGTCACAGTATTTTATAGTCACTTCTTAATAGTCCAGAAGGTAACTCCACAATTCTGTTATCTCACTTGAAGCCATGGAGCTGCTTAGTATGAACCACTTTTTTCCATTGCTGTCTTGAGTAGGCCAAGGATGCTTAGTTAGCCTTCTGCAGATAGTGTCCTTCTAACAGGAGTGCTAAGTGAGAGAGACATCTGTGTAACACAATTATGTTTTAAAAGGATTAAGGTTTGTTCAAATACCAGCTGGGTTTTTTTATGGATTTGGAAATAGCCATTTGCTTTTTTTTTAACTGTTCAATTTCAGAATTCCCTGTTCTGTCTGATCCCAACCCTTAGGACCAGCATTCAACCTTTTCTCTTGCTACCCTGTCTGCCTCAGCCTAGAAATTTGCAGCTTACTTAATGTCAGGCTCCACACTGACCCTATGTGAGCTGTGATAATACAGTATTGTACTGTAGTATAGTATAGTACAGAATGAGGATCTGGCATGCAGGTAGGCTTTTCCTGACTGAGTTTGGATGAACCTTTCACAGACACAGTGACAAGACAAGCTGTTAAACATCTGAAAATCTATTCCAGGGGAATAGACTTTGGTTAGTGAAGCTACTGTTGAAAAAAAGGAGAGGAGGAAAGGCTGCAGTTTGAATGATACCATTTTGCTGAAGGTAACTGGAAGATGATTTAAGTTGCAATTTCTGATTGAACATTACATTCATATGTTCCCAGGGGATATTTTGCAATAAACCAGTAAGCGCAGGTGATAACAAAAGTGCTAACACACAACTCTTACGCCAAAATACACCTGCTTAAAACTCTATTGCTTATTGTGCAGTATACAGGAGTGATTGCTTAAAACAAAGTCATACATTATGGTTTTATGTAAAGGTTTTCCATGTATAAGAAACATAATGTTGAGTTTTTTAGATTTAATGTAGTTACTATTAAGCAAAATTTAACCTCTCTCCATGTGGTGGTATGTATATTGATTTTTTCCCTAGGCAAGAAAATATATTGAATCTCTTCCACATATGCCTCAACAGGATTTGAAAGCAGTATTTCGTGGTGCCAATCCATTAGGTAAGAAATTCAGGCTAATACAGATAAAATTTTTCACTAACATAGGAACACAAACCTTCCTTTGCTATATGATCCCATATAGTAATGATCAAACCAGTGAGAAGAGCATTGCTTAACCTTTCATCCTGAGACTGTTTTCCCTTCATGAAGCCTGTGTCTTTTGTTTCTGCTGGAGGTTATGGGAATCTCCTGTGGAAACAGTCCATGGATGAAAAGCAAAAGCCAGCTAATAGCAGGAATAAATAAAAATGTCATGGGATCTAGATTAGAGACATCACTTCTGGCTCAGGAAGGCCATGAGCTGTAAATGGCTGGCAAGCAGAACATACCAGGAAGCATAGCTGTTTGAATGATCCTTTTGAGTATTATTTCCTAGGAATATATGAGCCATTGTTGGACACAGGATGCTGGGCTAGGCAGACCCTTGGTCTGATCCTGCACAATTGCTTTTATGTCTAACCAATTGGTTCTGCCTGTGCAAAAGAGATGTTTCTGTGAAGCTTTTCTTGTGGCATGGCAAAGGGCCATGAGTCACCAGAGTCATTTCCCTACAGCGCCTGGTCAGTTCCATCAAGTGCACATTATAGGGAAGTACTGTGAGTTAAAATGTTTTCACAGAATCACAGAACATGCTGAGATGCGAGGAACCCACAAGGATCATCAAGTCCAACTCCTAGCCCTGCACAGGACAATTTCTTAATTCAATCTGTGTATTAATGCCAATTTTATTCTTACAAATATAGGTAGCTGTGAACACGTTCTTACAAAAAGTGAGATTTATTTGCCTGAGGTACATAACAGCATGTTATGTATTAATATGATAAGGACAAACTTATGAATGCCAATGCTTATGAAAGCACTAACATTTTTTTTATAATATTTTTAATAGTTAGGATAAAATTTCCATACAAAACTAATTTCAGCCTTACAGATATCTGTCATTTCTAGTATTCTTCAACAGTCAACTTCAAACATATTTTGTTTATTCTGGGTCCTGTAAAGTTGCTTTGGGGTTTTCATCTGATTGTTTCATTGGTGCAGCTAATTAAAAAAGTAATCTCACATTCACATTTTATTATTCACAAGTTACTTAACTTGATCCTGATCACTGCAAACTTAAGCATGTATTTAGCTTATAAGCACACAGAGATCTTTTTAGAATTAAGTCCTTGGATGTCTGAAGAGGTGAATCAGATCTCAAAGGGACTATTATGAACTTTTGTGCATACCACAAACAAACCAGAAGCTTCCTTCAGCTCTGAAAATTGTACTCACAGTATAAAATCTTCAAAACTTACTTGTTATCTTGCCTGAATTTTGTGAGTTTGCCAGTAATGTTAACTGTGTTTAAGGTGAGTGAGGATATACTGTGTGTCGACAGTTGCCTTCTTTTTTATTTCTAAATTATCTCTTCTGGCTTTGAACCATGTTTCTCTTTTTCCCTTAGCTGTAGATCTTCTTGAGAAGATGCTTATATTAGACAGTGATAAAAGAATTACTGCCTCGGAAGCGCTTGCACATCCATACTTTGTCCAGTATCACGATCCGGATGATGAACCGGAGGCCGAGCTGTACGACGAGTCAATAGAGAATAAGGAACGAACAATAGATGAATGGAAAGGTATCAGAATTGCACACAGCAGTTAATACATGTAGCAGAACAAAACCTTATTTAAATTGCAGTTTTCCTCCATTTCTAACCAGAGGAATTTGAACTTCTAAGCCTCAGGCAAACAGGTCCCTGTATGTACTTGTGGGAGGGGAGGGGTGGAAAGGCTTGTGTTTCCTCTCCAGACTTTGCACCCTTCCCTCATTCTATCATCTCCTCACTAGATTCCCTGTACCAGTCTTCAACTTAACTAAAAGCTGATGCTATTACCAGTAATTACACATTCTATTTTGCTTTTAGTTTTCTAGATCAGATCCCCAGCTGAAGTAAGTGTTCTAGGGCAAGTGACACTGTTTGGGATTCTGGTCTAGCTCTTTAAGAACCAGAAAGTAGTATTTTCCCCGTGGATGTGTATTTTGTTTGTAATTCTTTAGGTAGCTAAGAAGTTAGGATTAATAACTAAACTATGCTATTGCTCCTATTTGAGATAAGAGTTGATTATTTTACTTAGGAGTCACACCCCAGAACCTTTCCTTGAGAAATACTGCAGCAATCTTTTATTAGTTAATTCCATGCTTGCATCATGATCATATTGCACTGCAGTATCACAGAAGTAAGGTGGCCAAACATTCAGTTGCAAGTACACTGAAAAGTACAATCCAATTTCATCACTGTCTAATGGGGACATATTATGCTAAAAATTCCTTACTAGAGATTTTAAATTGAGAATAATGTTGTAGAAAACTAACGGTTTCTGTTTATCAGTAAAGGTCTTTCCTTGACTTAAAATGTCTTTTATAAAATAAATGTCTTCTGTTTCTCTTTGTATATTCTATAACTTTTAGTCTGGTAAGGTTCAGTAAAAATGTTTTAGCATAGTGCTTAGGTTTATGATGTCTCCCTTGTCTTACTGTTGCCCTTCCACTTGTGCCACGTTTTATCCTGGGCATTGCAGGGGAGACAAGCAGACTGACTACAGCAAATACATCTTCAAGACAGGTAATAGTGGGGTCGTGGCTCTCTCTGCAATAAATCAACCTCCTCAAGGCTTTTCTAGAAGTCTACTGTGTCTGTACAAACAAGGAAGATTGGCTGGCATTGCTCACTCCTTACACATGTTCTCTTCCACAAAACCTGGCAGCCTCCAGCACCACCCATACATCTTATTTGTTTAGAGCTGAGTTCAATTGCCTGCTAGACTTAAGAGTGAACTATTTCTTTTTTCCTTCTGCTTTTTCAGTTGACTGAGTCTTAAACCGGAAATTTTAACAATTTCTGAATCATGAAGCTGATTTCTGTTTGTGATGAAACTCCGTTGAAATTATTTCGGGAACAATCTTATCTTAACACCTTCTAAACTGAAATGAGAATGTGAAGGTGAATTCTCTAGGAAGAGCAGTATCATATCATTTATCATTACATTTACCATGTATTATTTTCTACATCACTGTCCTTGCTGGAACTACAGGTCAAATTCTTCTTTACACAGGGAAAAAAAAAGGCCTGAGACAAATATCTAAAAAATTACACAGGATGTGCATTGCTTCCTCCTTCCTTCTGGCCATATTTTTATGTTGGGGAATAAACTTTTTATTTTCACGTACTGCATGGTGCCACATTTAAGTAAGATGGCGTAAAGTGTTTGTAGTGTTGATGAAATATTGCCCCAGTTTCTCAAGATATTAATGGCATAATTCTCCTCTTTTTTTCTGTTCAAATTAAAAATCAGTGGCACTTGATCCCAAGAGGGACTTAGCACCAAGGTAAAATGATATTTCAGACACTTTGTCTTACACATTATGTGCTTCAGAGTTTCCTTGGCCTCCACTGCACACTGCTGAGGTTTGCAGCCCAAGCTCATAGATTTCTTACAAAAGTGTTTAATCGGTTAGAAAGTATTTCAAAATTTTAGAGGCCAAAAGTATGCTATTCAGAGTTGAATGCTACACATTCTCTTAGCTATTGCTCCAGTTGCACATACCTCTGCTGCGTAGCGGGCACAAGAAGTGGGTAAGGAGCTTTATAAGCATACAATGTACAGCCAGGGAGAATAATTTCTAATACAGTTCCAGGTGTCCAATTTGGGAGGATACTGGCTTCCTCCAAGTTCACTCAGGACTGCTCTAGCTCCTCCCTGGATCTTGCTGTTACCAGATGCTATTTAATAGCTACAGCTCAGTCACTAAAAGAGTCTCCTAACAAATCCTCTCACCTCTGCAGTTCTGCACACATAATTTCTTTCAGAGAAATCCTTCACTGGAAGTGGCATGTGGGTCACTGTGCACCGTGATGCAGCATAACACAATTAGAGCACAAGCAGAAGATTTTTTACTTACTTTTTAGAGGAGTTGTAGGTACACTTGCAGGTGTAGCAGCTGTCTCAGAGCTATTTAATAAACAAACTAATAGGCACGAGTTTGATATGATCTAAACATTACTGTTTGGAAAACAGAACCTGAAGTAATGCATTGTTAACCATATGTTATATGTGAACAGGATAAGGTCTTAAAATATGGTATCAAACTTGAGAAATTACGTAAGAGGCAACCACTGACGACATATTCCATTAATATCCAAGGCAGACAACACGACATGACTGCCAGCATGAAAAGATAAAGGATTGTTCCCAAATCAGAGTAAAATAGTAGGGAACCCATGTTCTAGCGAAGCCCTTCTTGATGAAAATAGAACTGTTACATGCTTCTAAGACAAAAGAAAATTTTTTTTCAGAGGACCTTAAAATTACATTAGTTACAGTAAAACATAACACTCCACCCAAAAAACCAAAAGAGATCGTAAGGCATTAGCACAGAATTGCAAATGATTTATGTTGAAGGCAATTGACTGAGAGATGATAAAGAACATGCTCTACAGTTAAAAGTGTATATTTGAAAACCTCTTTGAGTGCTTTTAAAGATTCCATTTTCCATTACACTTTGTCTTTTATTACATCATTTTGGCAGGTCATCTGACAGCATAATTGATGTTTCCATTTCAGGGCCTGTGTGTTTTAGTAATTAGTTGACGGGGACAGTCATGTTGTACGATAACAGTATTTGTGAGTCTAATTTGCAATCTGATGTTAAGAGAAGGATTCCTAGTGAATTCAGTCTATTTTTGGATCTGGACTCTTAAAAAGGCTGGAAATACAAACTGCAAGTCACATGAGTCTATAGAACTGTTTTGTCTGGAATTTTTCTTTTTAAGAGAATATCACCTAATTCTTCTGTCTCCCTTACCCCCCACCTTTACAGAACTTACCTATGAAGAAGTGATTAGCTTTAAACCACCTGACTTGAAAATGGACAGCCTGGAGATAGAACAGTGAACACAGGCAGCTCTGTCTTGCCTTGCTGCACTATGAAGACTGTTAAAATATAACCATCCAATTTAACCTGTGGTCAGATGTAGATTTTACTATCCAAAGATGTTGGAGAAGATGTGGAAAAGCAGATGAATTAAACAGAAGCCAGATGTTATCTGTTTTGGGTGGGAGTTTTTTTGCCTTGTAATATGAATGTATTCCCAGCTCACAAGGGGTGATAAAGAACTGCTTCATTCTGACAAAATTATGCACTGAGTTTTGTCAAGCTGTGTGGTCTGCATGTTTCATTTTATCAGTTGTACTGCCAAAATAAAGGTGATCTCATAAATTAATTTTAAAATTGTACATTTAAAGCATGAATGTATACAAACATAAACACAGAGGTCCATACAAGCAATCCTTTTTTGTTCTGGCATTTTATCTGTTTGTTTTCATACTATTTATAGTTAGTGCCTTTATAATGAGAGGGCGTGGTAGCGAGATAGACAGAATATGCCTATGTAGTCACATCTGTGGTGGTCTTACACATTTACTGGATGTCTCTCAAGCAATCTTAACACCACTTGAAAGTCAGTAAAAATAAATCTTTGTCTTCTCTTGCCATCCAAGTGTCTGTTTTCATTATTTTCCCTATATACTTTTCCAATCTGCATAATACCCATTTCTGAGATGATTTTACTTCCTGATGGTATTTCTAAACTTGCCATCACTAGAGTGCTGGTGAATTTGCCTGAGTTTACAGGAAGGTGCCTGGAAGGTATTGTGACAGAGCTCTGTAGACTTGAGCAAGCTTCAGTAAAGGCTGTAACAGATGGCAATGCAAGAGAACTCAGTTCAGTTCACAGCTTCGAATTAAATATTTCACATGGTCTTATTTTTCTTCATGTAATCCTTGGGAAAAAATTGCCATTGGAAGACATGACAAAGCAAGGAAATTTAAGAATTTGACACACTCTTATTGGAGTTTCTTTTTAAGCAAAAATTAAAAGGCTTTCCAGCTCTGAAAAGTTGGAAAATTAAATAATAAATTGGAGAATACGCCAGATACCAAGATTTCTTAAAGAATTAAACTTACCTAATTTTTCTGTTGAAGGCATAATACTGTAGCAGGAACATCCTTTTGTTACAAGGCCTCTTGTGCTGTACTGACTGTGTCTTTCTACACACTTATGGTCCACAGTTGTTCAGTGTTGTTCATTTTTGTGTTTCACTCTTGCTCTGTCAGAATCTTATTTTGGAGGTGGCTTTTTATAATATTTAGGTTTTCTGAAACTTTTGTCATTATTGTTCAATTGTATAGCTATTACATGAGGTAATGAATTCTACTGCATTAACTTACCTTCCTCTGTATCTTTTCTATGTAAAAAGAAAAGCCTTTTCTTAATAAAAAGATTTAAAAAGTAAAAAGTCTAAGAACTTTGATTTTTCAGAAATGGAAATAGGCATCTGTCTAGAAAATGGAATTTTCTCATTTGTGGACTAAGTGATAGTCTGCTTTGATAATGTTGGCCAGTTATCCAATACTTGCATCCAGTGGAATACAACCACTCGTATTCAACTTTTTGCAAGGCGTATTAATCTGAAAGTAAATGCCTGCATGGATTTCTTGCAAATCCTCTGAAGTGCTGTCTGGCCATCATTTCTTTGGCTTCCTGTGAAGCTGGACGAGGCCTGTAATGATCATGCAATGACTGAATTTCATGCTGACTAAAATAGTTGGAAAGGTTGTAAATCCTTAAACTGTTTGTCTGTCTACATAATGAAAATAATCACTCAGTCACGTATTTTTTTTTTCTTTTGTTTGTTTGCCAGTTAAAAGTAGCTCAGTGCTTTATTTTCTCTCATATCGAGACTATGAGCCTGTTTAGGAGCTCCATACCAGCTTGAAGGGCAAGGATGAAGTAAAGAGATTTCACAAGAACTTTATGCACCCAACAATAATTAATTTAGTGTGGGATTTGTCCCATCATTTCTTTAATCTGATTTCCTTTGCTGTGAGGGTGGCCATTGGCAAATGTGTTTCCAAGGGTGTATAAAACTCTGTTGGCCACCTCTGCTACTTGAGGTAGAAAGAAAGTTCTATATTCCTTACAAAATTTGTTCTTCTGCCACCCCTGAATCTTTGTCTGAATATTTCCTTTGACATTGAGAGATGCAACTTTTTTCTAGGAGATAAATTATGTAGGAAGAATACGGTCATACCCACATTTAAACTAATCAAAGGTGACAGTAATGGACAACAATAGCTCAGTTATTTTTAATGAATTACCATCAAAACCTATAAATCATCTCATTTTAATGTCAAGAAAAACAGTAGGGAGACAGACATCTTTTTCCTAGATGTGCAAAATGAAGGCAATTACTTAGACCTCGAAAGCCACTAATTAAAGTATTTTTCTATGGCGGGTAACCAGCTCCCTCATGGCAATCCAACCTGGGACTGCTGTGTGGTAACTTTATCAGTTTACAACAGCAGGAGAGGGTAATTGGAAAGCCAGTACCCCACTGGGACAGAAAGGTGGAAAGCTTAGCACTAACAATGCTTATCATTTGAAAACAGATGGAAAAAACCATTTGTCAGCCAATGCAAACAGGCAAATGGAGGTAAACATCGAGGAGTGAGGGCTTTGTCAGGCTTGGTGAACCTGTAGGGCAGATGGCTTAAAAGTAAATATTCAAGAGTAAATAAATATAGAAGTAAGGATTTTATTTCATAAAAATTTATTTGCTAAAAATGTCTTTAATGAAAGCGTTGATTACATGGCCCAAATGTTTTCAAAACTTGTAGTGGAGCCTGCTTAAACAGCGAGGTTTTAATCTCCCGACAGCACTCTTAGTCTCGTTAGTACAATTGTGTTTTTGAAGGTCCTCTTATACATTGTGTGTACATTTGAGGAGAGCAGCATAGATTTTAGGCCACACTAAATTAGGGTGCTCATCATCCCTGACCACCTGCAAAGCACAGAAGGGAAGCTCAGAGGAGCATGGCTGGAGAGGAGGTGGCTTAGGATTCCACTGGGGAGAACACAGCTCTCCAAGGGCTTTCTCTGGCTAATTATTGACATTGTTAGCAATTTACTTTTAATCTGAATTTACCTAATTTCAGTTTTCAGTCACAAGAGCTTGTGATCCCTCCACCTACTGAATTGAAATCACTTGTAGTATTTATTATCTCACTCCATAATCAGTGTTAAGTGCAACCACCAGTCTAGTAATTTTATCATCACTGACAATAAAAGGTCTTGCAAAAGGAAAATCTTCTTCATGTGTCTCAATCTTTTGACATGTGTAAAAATATACATTACAGTTTTAAAATCTGCATCTTTTTTTTTTAAGCTCTCTACCTCACAAGCACTGAAGGCCAGGAGCAGGAAATTGATATGCCACAGCCAAAGCAGACAAGAATAACAACATTTCGAATTTTCAAATGGACTCATGGAAAGAAAAAACAAGGATCGTTTAGAGGAAAAGCACAGTGTTAGAGGATATCATGTGCCATACACTGAAGATACAAAATGACTACATGAGTATGAAACAGCGGGGTTACTAATAACTTTCAGAATTTATGGGGGAAAAATAATGGGAAATTATCAACACTGATACATGAAAAAAAAAAAATCACGTGTCAGTAGGTCAAGAGTCATCATTTAGACAGCATTGCTGCAGAGTTCCAAGTAGTGCTCTTGGTATGGTTTTGATATGGTGTAAAAGATGAAAGCAAGAGGGAAGGAGGGTCAGTATGCTGCAGGATCTGACACAGCAAGCTCACTCTGGGGTCAGGAGGGGGACAGCCCTTTCAAGGACAAAATGTTGGCAGCAAAAGCACCTTTGACAGAGGTGGGGAGCTGTCAATACAAAAGCCACTTCCTTCCTTTCTTCCTGTCATGTGTGCTCCTGGATCATAACAAGAAAACAGACCTCTACTTTCATCAGCCTCTTTCCCCTGGTCAAAGATGAATCTGTTCAAGAAGTATTGAGCTCCTGGCACAAATTACTTACGTAACCTTTGCTACATCTGTAAATTGCTGGCTTGGCCCAAGAATCCCTGACCAACAAGCAGTGGTCAGGATTTAGCTCTCATGAAAAGAGAATTACACTGTAAATTAGGTAAATTTATGTCCTTTGGTAGCAGCAGAAAGGGATTCAGCTTCAACAAGATCAATCTCCTTAGGAAGAAATTAATACCAACATCTTTGTTTACTCTAAAAGCAGCTGCTTGTTTTACATTGCTGCTAGTGCTGTTTATGGATGTAAAGACTGGTCCTTAAAAAATCAGCACACTTGCACAAGTGAGAGTACCAACTGTCATTAATTTATGAGTCTGGGTAAAGGGGTTTTAAGGGACTAGTACCAAGAGACTTAGAAAGCTGCATTAGTGTCACTGCCATTGCCCTTCTTTCTGCTGTAAGATAAAATATTGAACTGATATGCCTAAAAGGGTCTAAGTTTTCACTGCAAGGAGGGAATATATTGTGAGTTTTCTATGTGAACACTGATCTTCCAACCAATCTGACACTTAATCCATTAGATGTGAAATTTCTACAGAGCGAGCGAAACTCTTCAATTAGGCTTCAATCTTGCATGCATACAAATGCTTCATTTTGAGCTCACATAGTCCCCCAGCTCCAATTATTGTCACAAATTAAGACGTGTACCATAGCATAGAGGTTTTATCTAGTCCTTTTAGGTTCCAATTTGATCACAAGTAATATTGAACACAACAGAAATACTGAATCACAGTGGCAGCCCTGAGACAACTATACATTAAATATGCCATAACTTGCAGCCTCCACTGAGCAATACTTTGCTCCTTACAGAATAATATCCTGTAGATTAGCACTCAAATAATATATTCCTATTTTATATTAGACCCTGAAGGTGCAAATCAAGAAGCTGTAGATTTGCTACATTTTGTGCAAAAATAACACACAGTACTCCTGTCCTGTCCGGCTCTCTCATTGAGATGGAAACACAAAAACTTAAGGCAGTATTGAGAAGGATGTGTGAGATGGGGTGAGAATACCACTGAGTTTTTGGTGATTTAAACAGGTGATGTGCACAACTAGGCAATGACAAATGAGTACAGCTATCTGCGATATCCGTTAATGCTCTTTTTGTACAACTTTTGCATTGAAGTTGGATAACTCTTCAAGTGTATTTGTTTGCTCTGTGCACTATAGTAACTCCTACTGCAACAATCTGTGATAGTTTAAAAATTAAACTTATATTGTAGGAGAGGACCTTTTGGTGGATTCTGAGGAGAAAAAGTTAGGAGAGTGTTAAAAGCAGTTGATTTACATGTAGCTGTCTGCTACCCTCTACACCTGACCTCTCTTCCTCCACCACCCTGCAGCAAGCAGGGATAATGGGCTAGTAAATAGTTACTTAGTAAGTTCTAACTTGAACTCTTGAGCAAATGAAACATATAGCTTTTAAAATATTTTTTAGTAAAAAAGTGCTTAGGTGGTGCACATTTATTCCTTTCTGCTGGTGGCTGAGTGCCCTTGCAGCATGGCAAGGTCCCCAGGAGGGCTCCATGACACAGAAACTGGAACTGAAGCATCCTGCTTATGGAGCAGAGAGACAAAACCAGAAAAGTTGCAAAATAGTAGGCAGTTACTCCAGTGGGGGAGGGTGGGAACACTGTAACATGGGAGTATTTTCAAATTAAAACTAAGATTTTTTTTTTAATTTGATCTTTGGTTCTTGTTGAAATAAATAAAATTAACTTACTTCCTCTATGGCAACATGTCTAAGTAGACAAGCACAGAGTATTTTTTGAAGTTGGGGATATAGAAAACTTGTTAAAAACAAGGAGTCATATTTTAACAATTCAGCAATATTTTATGTTGACATTTAAGGTGTGTTTTACACAACTAAATTATTCATATATGAATTAATGTATTGGGAATAAAATGATCATGTGAAAGACACAGACATAAACAGACAGAAAGGTGGGAAGATGCTTGATTTTTCAAAGGACTTCGCATGATCTGCTTTCCTCCCATGTTATCAGTACCTAGACTACAGAACAGGTCCCAGTCCCTCTCTCTGCTTATACAGATGCACTTCTTCACCCGAGACCCAGCAGCTCACCAGCAGTGACAAACAAAGCTGTGCCATTTTATCGTCTCTGATTAACAATTTGTGGTGAACAGCATTGCCATCAAACTCTCTCAACAGAGTTCATACATGCAGGATTTCTCAGGAAAACATGGTTAGCTTTCTCACTTCTTTCTTGTAGAGTTCCTGCTCCAGCACCAAAGCCTCACCTCCAGGCTGGAGTGTAAATTGAGCTCTCAGTTCCCAGAGGAATTAGAAAGAGTACTGTACACATCCCATCTACCTCATATGCTTTGCAGCTGATGGCAACCTTCCAGCACTTCAAAAGTTGGCTCTTAAAAAAAAAAAAAAAAAAAAAAAAAAA